>NW_027331831.1:14800000-15163750 GCF_033568475.1 Henckelia pumila
ATTTGGCTTATCGACTAGCCTTGCCACCGCATCTTTCCAGTATTCACGACGTGTTCCACGTATCTCTGTTGCGACGGTATGTGGCGGATGAGTCTCATATTCTGCAACGGTCTGAGGTTCAGGTGAGCAAGGATTTGACCTATGTTGAGAAACCTATTCGTATCCTGGATTATAAGGATAAGGTTTTGCGGAACAAAGTCATTCCTCTGGTTTTAGTTCAGTGGCAGCGCCGAGGCACTGAGGAAGCTACTTGGGAGCTTGAGGACAGGATGCGTGAAGACCATCCTGAGTTGTTTTGATTTCATTCTTAAAGTTGTATTCAGTTGCAAACTCTGTAAACGTTTGATTTGAATAAAGAATGTTTCTGATTTCTGTATTACATTCAGTACTTAAGATCTGATTTCAAGGACGAAATATCTTAAGTGGGGGAGAATGTAGTAGCCCGTAACCAAAATCAGTGATTAAGGAATTAATCATAATTACTTGGGAAGGGTTCGGAAGCTCCGAAGGCAGAATCGGAAGCTCCAAACAGGATCGGAAGCTCCGAAGGAGCGATCGGAAGCTCCGATCGAATTACGTCAGGCATGACGCGTGGCAGGATCGGAAGCTACGATCAGGATCGGAAGTTCCGATCACCTCTATCCGAAGTCAACCAGTGAGATTTTGACACGTGGCAGATAAGTGAGATCGGAAGCTCCGATGTCGGGATCGGACGTTCCGATCGAGGAACGGAGGTTCCGATCTTCGTCTATAAATAGGGGGTGCCGAGCTCACATTTGAGTGCACCAATCCCACTCTTCTCTCTCAATTCCTTAGCCTTCTAACTCAGATCTAGGGAATTCTAGGCGTCCCGTGGGGAATCCGAAAGTGGCATAGCGATCCAGGCGTCGTAGCGGAGCTGTGGCCTAGTTTTGAGGCACTCGACATCAAAGGGCTAACGACGGACGAAGGTATAGCTTTTGCTTCCTATAAATATTTAGGAGTATGCAATAGCTTAGTTAAGGCTTTTAGAGCACTATAATGATAGTAGTATCATTTGGCAGTGTAGAGCAGACTATAGGCGTGGACCTAGAGTTGGTAGAGCTTGCACTGATTTGAGGTACGAAAGTACTGTTCGAGATATCCTGACTGATTATGCATGTATTATGTGACTGCATGGTTTATATGTCATTGATTTATGCTACATTCATTTGCATACTGAGCTATCTCCTTCGAGATGTCTATTAGTAGGGTTGTACCCTATCCTGTTAGTGGATGGACTTCCATGGCTTTGGGTCCGATAAATCCACTGGTATTTGGTATGGGAGCCACTTCCTAAAGCGAAGGCACAGCGTGCTACATACCAGGGCCGGGTCTGTCTTTGTATCTGATCCTTGACCTCGAGTTATAGGGAGTTCACTTTGCATGCATGTATACTCATACTCTCGTACTGAGCGTTTTATGCTCACGCCTCGTACTCTGTGTTTCTGGACACCCTATTCCATGGGGCAGGTTTGCGATTGGACAAGGCAGGTGGATCCAAGAGGGGCTAGGCAGTGGTTGGCCAGCTGGAGCTTCGCCTAGGTTTTATTCTGTTGTTATTTGGATTGATATAACTATTCGATCTGGTTGTATAATATTTGGGTATTTACAGATTCCTTGCCTTGGGATTGTATGTTGTTTATGGTTTCCGCAGTTTTATTCTGATATCCATTTAATTAAGTTAATTGCATGCCTAAGTTCTGTTTAGTAGGTGATCCAGGTAAGGGTCACTACACTATAAGCCCCGGAGGTCCCATGCCCCGACATCGTTTAAGCCCAAGACATTCATAAGCCCTTGGCACTCTATAAGCCCAGGAGGTCCCATGCCCCAGCACCCTTTAAGCCCAAGGCATGCATAAGCCCTTGGCACTCTATAAGCCCGGGAGGTCCCATGCCCCGGCATCATTTAAGCCCAAGGCATTCATAAGCCCTTGTCACTCTATAAGCCCGGGAGGTCCCCTTCCCCGGCACCATTTATGCCCAAGGCATGCATAAGCCTTTGGCACTCTATTAGCATGGGAGATCCCACGCCCCGACACCCTATACGCCCATGACATTTATAATCCCTTGGAACTTCCTGCCTTAGCGCATGTTACTTATTTATATTTCAAAAAATAAAGACACAGATACCAAAGGAACCAGTTTACATTGATACACGAAAATTTACAAATGGTGGGTTTTCTACGGCCCATAGACAACAATACATTTAATCTGTGGGATTAGAAGGGGTAGCATCACCTTCAATGGTTATGTTCTCCTTTGGCTGAGACGCCTCTGCTCCATCAGGCCCTTTTGCACCAGGAAGAGAGTCAATAGACTTATCCAAGTCTAGAAAGTCCTTCTTCTCCGAGGACCATAAACCGGCCTCTTCGAATTGATCTCGGCATTTGTAAAAGCCAATTTGGAAGAAGGAGTATGACTTGTCCACCACCGCTTCTTGGAATTCAGCAGAGGAGAGGAAAGAGGCCTTGAGTTCTTCTTCTGATTTCAAGCGGGCTTCCAGAGCTGACACTGCCTTCTCAGCCTTGTCTTTCGCAAGGGCCCCCTCAGTTTGAGCATCAGTAGCTCGGCTCTCCGCAGCCCGCAAATCAGCTGTAGCAACGGTCAAAGCATCTCGGGTTTGCCCCAAATCGGTCTCAGAGCAAGCAAGATTCACTTGAGCAGAGTGAAGAACTTGATTAGTTGTTTCTAGTGCAGACTGGAGGCTGGAAACCACTTGATCATGAGTTTGCCTCATCATCACCAAATCTTGCTCCAGTTTTTTGTTTAGCTCAGTAGCACCCCGGGACCTCTCAGCCTCTACGTGTGCCCGGTCTGTCTCGATCCGACCAAATCGGGTCGCATCTTCATAGCTGTCCACCAGCATATGCAGTCCCTGAAAACATAGGTGTTAGAAAGGGAAAGCGGAATACCATTAAAGCCAAGAAAATTAAACTTACGGATATAATCCGGTTGGTGCCCTCGAAGTACTTGACATTCGGGCCTTGATGGTAGAGATGGTGCTGCTCCGTCGGGATTAGGAGGTCCTTCAATATCCGCACTCCCCGACCGGAGGCCCCGGATTGAAATATATTCTCCTTGGCACCCAAAGGACTAGAGCCCTGTGCAGCTTCGTAAAATGGTGCCAGGGGTCAAAAAGAGGGAGAAAGGGGAGCCACCTCTTCGGGGTCACTTAGAAGGACCATCTCTGGTTCCTCCATAGCTTTCCTCTTACGGATCAGGAAGGAGGAGGGTTCAACAGCAGGGGAGGCAGGCTCGTCATCTAGCCCGACCTCCAACAAAGGAATCATGAGGGGCACGACAAAAGGCGGTGTGGCGGAAGGCACGGGACCAGTTGTGGAGCCGGGATGTTCTTGAGCTTGGCTCTCTTGTGCCCGGCGTTCCTCAGCAAGTTGGAGGACTCTCGCTTTCTTGGCTGCCTCCGCAGCCTTGGCTTCCTCTTTCTGTTGAGCAGCCGCCTTCTCGGCTGCCCTTTTCTCAGCAAAGGCCTGCTTCATTAGGCGGGATTTTTTCTTCTTCTTCAGGGGGCTGGTTTATCTGCAAAACAGATGTATAAAAAGTAACAGGTCAGGAATACCAGGTTATAAGAGGCTTATAAATAAAGAAAAAGGTGCACAATATACCGGGAGTTGAGCCCGAGGCTTCATACTCATCGATGAGCCGTTCCAGTGGATTTATCACTCGGGCACCCAGCCCGTACGCGATCAAACTTTTTCTTCTAGAAGAGGGGCCGAAGGAAATTTTTTATTTTCTACCAACTCTTGAGAACGGAGGTAAGGCTCCTCAACTTTATAATTCCTAGGGAACTCGGGCTGGGGGGAAGAGCTGTCAAGAACTGAGTGGGTCTGATCCGGGCAGAAGGTAGATGAATGTAGAAGAATCTCTCTTTCCACCCCTTCCAGGAGGAGGGGGTGTCGTCTAGGAAATGGGCGTTTTTCCGAGCATTCAAAGAGAATGCCATCTCGGTAAAACGGCAAGCAAAATAGTAATGGAAAACAAGAGGGGTGATGGCCAAGTTGTGTGTTTTGAAAAGGACGTAGGTGACGGCCATCATTCGGAAAGCATTTGGATGAAATTGGTTCAGGGGAACCTTGTAAAAAGTGGCAACTTATAGTAAAAAGGATGGACCGGGAAACGGAGCCCATTCCTGAGTTGCTCCCTAAAAAAGGTATAGAAACCCTCGGGGGGCTGGTCAGCTTTACCCAAGGGGCCAGGGATAATAATGGAGTAAGATGGGGAAATATTACCCATGGCCCGGAGTTCCTCTATCGACTCTGGACGAAGAGTGCTAATGAAACTGGAAAACCAAGGGCTGTCAGGGCTTGGCTTGAGAGAGAAAGAAAGGGGGGTAGGTTCAGTAATTTTGGTCTTCCCTTTGTCCTTGGAAGACCCGGCAAGGGCTTTCTTAGGACGGGAAGAGGAAGGGGCCACTGCCACCGCTTGGGCAGCGAAAGTAACAGGCAAAGGAGAATCATGACGCAAGGTTGCAGACTCTACGCTAGAGGAGCCGCGAGCATTGGCACCAGAGGTGGATGATGCAGACTCTGACATTTTAGAGAAGATAAAAAAAGGGAATTTAGTATGGAGTAAACAAAAAACTTACAGAGAGGGGAGTAAACACGAACAGAGGTTGAGGAAACTAGCCGGAGGAGCAAGATCGCCAAGGGGTAGCAGCCGAAAACTTGCAGAAGGAGTGAATACGCCGAGGGGAAGAAAGTGAATTAGGGTAGGGGAGACGGATTATATATAGAGACTCAAGGTGAATCTAGGTCGTGGATTTGAAGACGATCGAATGGTGGGGGTGAGCCTGGGAAGTTGGACCGGGCAGGGTAATGATGATACGGGCAGCTGAAAGACAAAGGGAATGTGCTGACACTTGCCCGTCACTTCAAATTTATGGGTTGACATCAGCCCTAACAGGCTTTTGAAATTCAAAATTTTTCCGCCAAAAGAAGGAGTGGTGATACCCTGGGAAGTCAGGGGTATCAGGGCTATGGAAAGGCAATGGCGTTAGGGTTGCTGGTCAGGACAGCGAGCAAGGCTCTAGCCCGACCATTTTAGGGAGGAGTTGTGATACCCCGGGAAGTCAGGGGTATCAGCTCTAGGGACAGACAATGGCGTTAGGGTTGCTGGTCAGGACAGCGAGCAAGGCTCTAGCCCGACAATTTTAGGGAGGAGTGGTGATACACAGGGAATTCAGGGGTATCAGGGCTATGGAAAGGCAATGGCGTTAGGGTTGCTGGTCAGGACAACGAGCAAGGCTCTAGCCCGACCATTTTAGGGAGGAGTGGTGATACCCCGGGAAGTCAGGGGTATCAGGGCTATGGAAAGGCAATGGCGTTAGGGTTTTTGGTCAGGACAGCGAGCAAGGCTATAGCCCGACCATTTTAGGAAGGAGTGGTGATACCCCGGGAAGTCAGGGGTATCAGGGCTATGGAAAGACAAAGGAAGCAGGGTTGGATAGAGTCAGACTAGTAGCTTGGAGACGAGGGAGTAGCTCATCCCGAATGGATGCGTGGGGCTGAAAAAACCAAGTCTTCATGACTTGGGAAATACCCATTTCTCAGGAGCATGACCCCCACAATTGCCATAACCCCGAGCCTTCCGGCTTGATCGTGCGTGATAGGTAAACGTGGGTAACCCTTGCACCCACGACCCAGATCGTGGCCACTATCCTGAAATTACGGAGGCATTCTCTTACTCTAAGGCCTATAAATACCTTGCATCAGGTATCAGTAATGTTATGTTCATCTGAATCCCCAAAATACTATACTCATTTTTCCCTTAAAGCCGACTCTATTTCTAAGTCTAACTTAAGCATTGGAGTGGCCCCGTCGGAAAACCTTCTGGCGTTCCATTAACGTTCTCTTATTTCTCTTTCCCTGTGTGTAGATCATCTTAGTCAGGGGAAGACAACTTACATACCATCCCTATCAGCCCGATCATTCTCGTCAGGCCCACTTCACTGCCCTAATAGCCCCGGCATCCGGTTTAGCAGAACATCATCAATCACTAAACACATAATGTCGTGCAATGGTCAAATAGACACAAACATCATCAATGATATCTCTATACTTCACTGGTCTAACATGCATGATTAAAAATATTCACTAGCAACCTACGGTTTCTCATATCTAATCAAGAGAAAAAATTTTCACCAAAAATCAATTTTTTTTTCAACTTCATCATCATTGTCTACCGTTCCTCATCCTATAATATGCACACATGCAAACAACAACAAAAACAAACTATATGCAAACAAACACGAAACATTACGAATGCAACAAAAATACAACAAACAATGAAATAATCTAGTCTTCCCCCATACTTATCCAAAGCATTTCCCTCAATGCTTCAGAAACAATGAACAGAATGAAAAACGAACAAATGCAAAGACGAACATAAACATAATGAAAACAAAAATAACACTCCCCCGGTTATAAATTCGTCCGCTTTCTTCTCGACAGTATCAGCTGGGGCGATAGGAGCATATTGGGTATAACGGCAGGTATGACAAACTGTCATGGGAAAGAAGCAAAAATCAAATAAAAATAAACATAAACTAAAAATAAAATAAAGAGCAAGGGAAAGATACTGGGTTGCCTCCCAGTCAGCGCTAAATTTATAGTCTATAGCCCGATTATATTCCCCTATCTAGTGGCCAAATTCAAAGTGGCTCATCCACCATCTTGGATGAAGTCTTATCAATCCTGCAACTGCTTGCTTCACTTCTATAGAGATTTTTCATGGGACCGATTCCTCTGGAGAGCTGAACCTACTGAAATTCCCCAACATCATGAATCAAATCAATAAAATTTACAGTAGAGCAAGATTTTGAAATTTGGCTATCGCTAGCCGACTTCAGCATATTAAACATGACTTGCAAATCATTCATCCTTAAAACTAACTTCCCCTTTTCAACATCAATTAAATCCCTACTAGTAGCAAGAAATGGACGGCCTAAAATCATAGGAACCTCATAATCCTCATCCATATCAAGAACGAAAAAATAAACAGGGAAAATTAGCTTATCCACTTTAACTAATACATTCTCCACTACCCCTCTAGGATATTTGACAGAGCGATCTGCAAGCTTAAGAGAGATGGTAGTGGGTTCAATTGTGGGGACCTCGGGTTGCTAATCTTATTTTATGGTAATTTGTATATTCAACATCAATTAATTTCATATATTACAATCAAGACCACAAAGTTTTTTTTTTTTATTTTAAATCACATACTTGTTTTCTTATATGCTTTTATGTGATTTTGATGGTTGATATTGATTGCTTTGATTATTTGGTTATGGGTTTAAGATTTTTTACAGTATTTAATGCATACAAAATATGTTGCATTCATCTTGAACTCTACCTTGAAAAGCACAGAGGGCTGATTGGCCTAGAGTGCATATGACATTTGGAGAAGTATAGTTGAGTGGCACAGAATGTAGATTTAATTCCAAAGCTAGATGACTCACTATAGTTGCACCAAAGTCATGGAAAAGAAGATACTTGATGTCACCTCGATTGGGTGAGTTGGTGATTGGTTTGAGAATTTTATTCTCCGGGATCCCAAGAACCGAAGTTCTATTGATATTAGATTTGATAGCCCACTTTTGAACATGCATTTAAAATCTGAAAATAGATCAATGAAATCATATCAAAATGCTGCTCAACATCTCCATGCAACTTCAAGTGCAAATTGCTTCAAACCTTGTTTCAAATCTTGCTCTTTCCTTTTTCGATTGCGAAGCTGAATTCTCGAACTCAAAGTGCTATAATCACAAGCTGAAATATATGATAACAAACTACCATATCAGCCTTCAATCCCATACATTTCTCAGCTTCAAGAACATTACACAAAATCTTGATAATTTCATGAACTGGCGGCGTAACGGTACAAAATCGGTAACCGAAACAATATCAAATTCAATATACCAATCCTCAACAACATATTTCCATTCTTCCTTTAGCATATACACGGCCAAACAATAAATTCAGAAATGGAAGGGTTTCAAATTTGCTTCATAAATTCATATCAAATCCGAACGACAATCTTTTACCGATCCGTCTATACCAAAACGTAGCTCTCGGAGCGATGATCGCAGAAATATATTTATCTCAAATTTCTGACGGCCGGATCACGCAAAATTGACCTAGAATCAAGGAACTTTGATCGGATCGAGGTGATGAGTACTTGAGTGTTGAATTCCAAGAGTATCTTAGGGAGAATGAGATTCTCTCGCAGTGGACTCCGCTTGCTACACCTCAGTTGAATGGTATTTCAGAATGTCATAACCAGACTTTGATGGACATGGTTCAGCCTATGATGGGGTTCACAAAGTTGCCGCCATCCTTTTGGGGATATGCGCTTGAAACAGCGGCACTGTTGTTGAACAATGTCCATTCAAAGGCAGTTGATAAGACACCATATGAGATATGGATGGAAAAGCCTCTTAAGTATTCTTATCTTAGAATATAGGGGTGTCCTGCTTATGTGAAACAGACAGTGGGAGACAAATTGGATGATCGATCCATTTTATGCTACTTCGTGGGATATCTAAGGAATTCGGTTGGATATTATTTTTATCATCCTAAAAAAACAAAGGTGTTTGTTTCTAGGAATGCAACCTTCTTAGAGAAGGAATTTTTATTGTATAAAAAATGAGAGATAATAAAACTCGAAGAGGTTTGAGAAACACCCACGGTTGTAGAGCCCACACTCGAACAACCAAGTGAGGAGATACAAGCTCCTAGGAGATCCGAGAGGGTCTCGAGACCACCTATGAGGTATGGTCTGCTTCTTGAAAAAGGCCATAATGAGCTTGACCATAGATGTGATCCAAGGACCTTCAAGAAAGCTTTATCTGATGTCAATTCATCCAAGTGGCTTGAAACTATGGAATCTGAGATGAATTCCATGCATTAGAACCAAGTGTAGAATCTTGTGGATCCACCTGAGGGAATTGTTCCTATTGGGTGTAAATGGATTTACAAGAGGAAACTTGGGGCGGATGGGAAGGTGTTGACCTTCAAGGCGCGATTAGTATCCAAAGGTTATACTCAAAGGCAAGTAGTTGACTTTGAGGAAACTTTTTTACAGTCGCAATGTTCAAGTCCATAAGGACATTGCTAACCATAGCAGCATGGTATGACTATGAAATATGACAGATGGATATGAAGACGGCCTTTCTTAATGGGGATATTAAGGAAGATATTTACATGTCTCAGCCTGAAGGGTTTACATCTATCGAAAGTGAGCATATGGTATGCAAACTTCAAAGATTAATTTATGGTCTCAAGCAGGCATCTAGGAGCAGGAACTTCATATTTGACGGTACAATCAAAGAGTTTGGTTTTACTAAGAATCTTGAGGAACTCTGTGTGTATAAGAAGGTTAGTGGGAGTGTTGTGACATTCCTGATACTTTATGTTGATGATATTCTACTCATTGGGAATGATGTAGGAATGTTGCAATCAATTAAAGTATGATTAGCGAGTAAGTTCTCGATGCAAGGCTTGGGTGAAGCATCTTTTGGATTGGGAATACAGATCTATAGGGATAGATCGAAAATATTGTTTGGTCTCATCAAGTCTACATACATTGATAGCATCGTGACGAGGTTCTCAATGAAAGAGTTCAAGAGATGACATATATCAATGTGTCATGGCGTGTCCCTATCCAAGACCTTCTCTCCCAAGACTGATGCAGAGATAATGGCGATGACACACATTCCATATGCATCTGCTATTGGTAGTATCATGTATGGGATGATATCTACACGTCATGACGTGGAATTTGCACTAGGTATTGTAAGTAGATATCAATCGAACCCCAGTCTTCCACATTGGAAAGATGTGAAAGACATCCTCAAGTACTTGAGAAGGACTAAGAATTTGTTCTTCGTCTAAGGGGGTGGAAAACTAAAATTGGAAGGCTATATCAAATTTAGATTCCAAAGCAATATCTATGATTTGAAGTCTACATCTAGGTTTGTATTAATGCTCAATGGTGTATCTGTTTGTTGGAAGTGTTCCAAACAAGACAGCTCTGCGGATTTCACCACTGAGGACGAATACATTGCTGCATCAGATGCAGCAAAAGAGAATTTTTGGATAAGGAATTTCTTCCAAGAGTTGGGAATTATTCCTAATGGAGTTGCTCCAGGTCTAATCAGAAATCCAAATGTGTACTAAGAAAATACCACATCATCCGGGAGATTGTGGAAAGAGGAGAGATGTCATTTGGCAGAGTCGCCTTCGCAGATAATGTTACTGATCCACTAGTTAAGCCTTTATCAAAACCATTATTCGAAATTCATCGCGAATCAATGAGATTGAAGCACATGGGTAGTTGGATCTAGTGCAAGTGGGGGATTGTTAGAGTAGATATCCGTCGAGCTTGTATGACAATCTTTATTTTAATAATATTTGACATTATTTAATTTGGCACACCTTTCCGTACAGTGCTTCGAATGGAGTCATCTCAATGCTAGTCTGATAGCTGTTATTAGAAGAAAATTCAGCAAGTGGTAATGAATCTTGCCAACTAGTGCCAAAATCTAGCACTACAACTCTATGCATATCCTCAAGTGTCTGGATAGTCCGCTCTGACTGTCCGTCAGTTTGAGGATGATTAGTACTCAGATGTAATTGAGTACCTAGAGCTAGCTGCAAGATATGCCAACGCCAGGTACGCAACCGATATCTAAAGATCCTTACAGGATGGCACCTATTGAATTAAAGGAGTTGAAAGATCAGTTAGAAGATTTGTTTGCCAAAGGGTACATTAGGCCGAGTGTTTCACGTTGTAATGGTAGAAGATTGCTGTTGGATGATCGCCGCGTTCTCCAACAGTGGTATCAGAGCCAGGTTGCTCAGATCAAGCGATTAAATTAATCGATTGTACAAAAATTTTTAAGCCTCGGTTTTTGAAACAAAATAAATATTTAAAAATAAAATTTATTTTTTTTCGAGCAAAAACCCGGGCAGGGGCAGCGATCGTCGCTGCCCCGGGCAGCGCCCGGCGCTGCGCTCGGCGCTGCCAATGGGCAGCGATGTGATCGCTGCCCAGGGCAGCGCACGGCGCTGCCCAGGATGCGATCGTCGCTGCCCTAGGGTCAGCCGGGCTGCCCGGCCCGAGCCCTACGGGGCGCGGGCAGCCCGGGAATGTCCCGGGCGGCCCGCGGGAAAAATTATTTTTTTTTAATTTTTAAATTAAATTTTAATATGTTAAAATTCTATTTTTGGTCCGATCGAAAATTGTTTTGATTGGTCCACGAGGCGTCGGATCGAATTGTTCGAGTCCGAAAATTTTAAAATTGATTTTTGGATAAATTTGAATTTTTGGAAAATTTAAATATTTTATCCGTTAAATTGAATTTTGAAATTAATTATTTTTGGTACAATTGATGATAAAATATGATCTTATGGATATATTGAGTAAAATATGATTTTATGTATAAAATTGGATTTTATAGATAAAATATGATTTTATTTGATAAAAAGATAAAATATGATTTTGTATGTAAAATAAGATTTTATATATGAAATATGATTTTATCCTTTTAAATTTAAATTGCCATTGCATGTTATCCAATAAATTAATTTTGAATTAAATGTTATTGGATAAGGATGATCGATTGCCATGACCAATTTTGTAGGTGTATGTTAGGAATTTACATTTGTTTTATTGTTGTTGGTTTTATTAATGGGCCTGGTTTATGGCCCAATATGAATGTCATATGTAATAAAAGTGGGCTTGGTTTATGGCCCGTTCCCACCCCTTAAAAATGTATCCCCTACTTGTCATTGTTATTTATTGTAAATACATTAGATTTAGTGGGAGATCAAGATTTGAAGATGGAGGTGGGCCCAGCAGACAATAAAGACAGAAGAAATGTAAATTGAAAGCAAATGTAATAGGATTGCATTGCATACTGCATATTACCTAGGATTGGACTAAGACTTGTGATTGGCAACCACGGGTCGATTAGAAATGGAATCGATCATCCTATATAATATGTGATATTATAGTTGTATGCATGTTTTAGACAAAATTGTGTGAATCCGACAAGCATACAAAATTTCAAAAATGATGAGACAAATTTTTATAATTAAAAATCCCTCATTTTAAATATGATTTAAAATTGATATCAAGATAAATAAAGGAAATTTAAATTTGTTTAAATGTTCCTACCTTCCATCAACGATCAATGTATGAGATGCTACCCGCGGATACGGTCCGGCTCATATTATTGGGGGGGCCCGTTCGTCGAAAAGCTGTACATTGGATCGACACATGTTGTAAGTTGGGTGGAACTCCCATGGGATCGGCTCATATTATTGGGGGATCCACATGGCGACCGTCCATCACAACTTAATATTGATGGGTCATCTTGACATGTCACAATAAACGGCGTCATATTATTGGGCCCTTATTGGACATGAGGAAAAGACATGGAGGTTGCTTTGGAAGCAATTGGGCTCTACCTTTTGAAATTATGGTTGGCTGATATTATTCGGGACCATAGATTGTCAATTGGACTCCATGTTCTCACTAAGGAAAACAGTTTCCCGTTTTCACTAGAGGGTAGTGAAATCGTTAAAATAGTGGGAGTGAGATTCATAAAATAAATTTCGCCTATTTTATGTCTTAGTAAATTGCTTAAACAATCACTGATATTTGTCTGTTTCTTTTCAGTATTTCATAAGATGAATTCGCGTAATCCACTTTTCTCGATCCTCGAACAAAATAAGTTGACTGGCGCAAACTATACGGAATGGTTCCGTAAGTTGAAGATTGTCTTGACTTCGGAGAAGATGCTCTACGTGTTAGAAAAATCTCCTCCGAAGGAAGCACCAGCTGACGTAAGTCCGGAGGAGTTAGCCAAGCTTGATACATGGTGGGACCATGATATCAAGACCAAATGCTATATGCAAGCCTCGATGTCTGATGAACTCCAGAGGCAATTTGAGGACACCGTGAATGCTGCTGACATTCACGTTCAACTCAAGGAACTTTTTGGGGCTCAATCGAGGGCTGAAAGGTTCGCTACTGTAAAGGAGCTAATGACGTGTCGCATGCGTGAAGGGACTTCGGTCCGTGATCATGGGGTACGAGTGATTTGGCTCATACAGAAGTTGGTAACCCTTGATTTGGTGTTGGAGCATGAACTCAACGTGGACTTACTACTTCTGTCTCTTCCTTCTTTGTTTGACGGATTTGTGGTAAATTTCAATATGAACAAGATAGAGGCATCCCTTGAAGAGATGGTCAATATGCTTGTGACATATGAATCCACATTAAAGAAGGATAAACCGGCTTTCTTGGTGGGCTCCTCTTCTTCTGCTAAGAAGGGGCCAAGTACAAAGGGTAAGAAACGTTCTGCCCCACCCAAGAAAATCGAACCCGAGAAGAAGTACAAGACAAAGGCTTCAAACATGGAAAAATCCAAGGATGTTTGCCATTACTGCAAGAAGCCCGGTCATTGGAAGCGTAACTGCAAGGAATATCTAGAGCAGTTGCGAACTGCAAAGGGTATGTTCTATATTGAAATAAATGTTTCACTTAATACTACTTCTTGGGTATTGGATACCGGATGTGGATCTCACATTTGCAATGATTTGCAGGTGATGACAAGAAGTCGCAGGCTTAGAATGGGTGAGACCCAGCTGAGGCTCGGAAATGGTTCCAGAGTTGAAGCAAAAGCCATGGGAGATGTTTATTTAATTTTGCAGAACGGTTTTAAGTTACTTTTAAGAGATGTTTTATTTGTTCCGGATTTGATTAAAAACATTATTTCTGTTCCTATGCTGGATAGAGATGGTTATTCTTGCAATTTTGTGAATGGGATTTGTAATATTTACAAGAATGAATGTTTGATTGGAAATGGACAACTTGAAAACGATTTATACAACTTAAAACTAAAAGACGTTCCAATAAATTATGTTGATAAACCGGCAACAACAACAAAAAAAAAGGAAAATCGATAGCCAAAACCCGGCAAACCTTTGGCACGCTAGGCTAGGTCATATTTCCTCAAGGAGGATGAATAAGCTAGTGGGAGAGGGCATGTTTGATATGTCTGATATTAACTCTCTACCTACTTGTGAATCCTGCCTAAAAGGAAAAATGACTAAATCTCCTTTTAAGGGGAAACCTGAGCGTAGTCAAAATCTGTTGGATTTGATCCATACAGATGTTTGTGGTCCATTTAGAGTTGGGACTCAATATGGCCACACCTACTTCATTACCTTTACTGATGATTATTCAAGGTATGGGTATTTATATTTAATGAAATATAAGTCTGAAGCATTTGAAAAGTTCAAAGAATTCAAGGCTGAAGTAGAAAACAAGCTAGGTAAAAGTATTAAAGCACTTCGATCGGATCGAGGTGGAGAATACTTGAGTATCGAGTTTTTGGACTATCTAAAAGAGAATGGGATTCTCTCTCAGTGGACTCCTCCTATGACACCACAACTTAATGGTGTATCGGAGCGTCGTAATCGAACTTTGTTGGACATGGTTCGGTCCATGATGAGCTTCACTGAGCTTCCACCTTCGTTTTGGGGCTATGCGCTTGAAACGGCGGTATTGTTTTTGAACAACGTCCACACTAAAGCAGTGGACAAAACACCATACGAGTTATGGAATGGCAAAGCTCCTAAGTATTCGTACTTGAGGATTTGGGGATGTCCTGCTTACGTGAAGCGGACAGTGGGAGATAAGTTGGATAGTCGATCCAGCTTATGTTATTTTGTAGGGTATCCGAAGAATTCAATCGGATATTATTTCTATTATCCTGCTGAAACAAAGGTGTTTGTTTCAAGGAATGCCACCTTCTTGGAGAAGGAGTTCTTATTGGATAAGAAAGGCGAGATGATGGAACTCGAAGAAATTCGAGAAGAACCCGAAATACAAAATAACGATCCTACACCTCAGGAACCATTGCTGGACACGCCTATACCTAGAAGATCCGAGAGGACTTCTAGACCTCCTATTCGATATGGTCTTCTTCTTGAAGGGGATCAAGATGAATCCGATGTTGGATGTGATCCAAAAAACTTCAAGGAAGCAATTTCTGATGCGGATTCAAATTTATGGCTTGAAGCTATGCAGTCGGAAATAGATTCGATGCATACAAACCAAGTTTGGTCTTTAGTAGATCCTCCCGATGGAATTGTTCCAATAGGGTGTAAATGGATCTACAAGAGAAAGCTTGGGCCTGATGGTAAGGTATTGACCTACAAGGCGCGATTGGTGGCAAAAGGTTATACTCAAAGACAAGGAGTTGACTATGATGAAACCTTTTCACCAGTTGCAATGTTCAAGTCCATAAGAATCCTTATTGCCATAGCTGCATGGTATGACTATGAGATATGGCAAATGGATGTGAAGACTGCGTTTCTTAATGGAGACATTAAGGAAGAAATCTATATGAAGCAGCCTGAGGAGTACACATCCATGGGAAGCGAGCATAAGGTATGCAAGTTTCAGAGATCAATTTATGGTCTAAAACAAGCATCAAGAAGTTGGAACCAAAAATTTGATGAAACAATAAAAGATTTTGGTTTCATCAAGAATCCGGAGGAACCATGCATGTACAAGAAAGTAGTTAAGGATGCTGTGACATTCTTAGTACTTTATTTTGATGACATCCTACTCATTGGGAATGATGTAGGGATGTTGCAGTCAACAAAGATATGGTTATCAGGTAGATTCTCGATGAAGGATTTGGGTGAGGCATCCTATATTCTTGGGATACAGATCTATAGAGATAGATCTAAGAGAATGATAGGACTCACTCAATCAACCTACATCGACACCATATTGAAACGGTTTTCAATGGATGGGTCCAAGAGAGGACATCTACCCATGTGTCATGGAGTTTCTCTATCCAAGTCTATGTGTCCCAAGACTGATGAAGAGATAGAGAAAATGACACATGTACCATATGCGTCAGCCATAGGTAGTATCATGTATGGGATGATATCTACCAGACCGGATATAACATTTGCTCTGAGTGTCACGAGCAGATATCAAGCTAATCCCGGTCAAATGCATTGGAAAGCCGTGAAGGACATTCTTAAGTACTTACGAAGGACTAAGAATATGTTCATGGTATATGGAGGAAGAGAACTAAAATTGGAAGGCTATACCGACTCTAGCTTCCAAAGTGACGTGGATGACTCGAAGTCAACCTCTGGATTTGTGTTCATGCTCAATGGCGGTGCTGTCTCTTGGAAGAGTTCCAAGCAGGACACCACAGCGGATTCCACCACTGAAGCTGAATACATTGCAGCATCAGCTGCTGCTAAAGAGGCCGTTTGGATGAGGAATTTCGTCCAAGAGTTGGGCGTCATTCCTGAAGTTGTTGGTCCAGTCCCAGTGTACTGTGACAACACGGGTGCCGTTGCTCAGGCAAAGGAACCAAGGTCTCATCAAAGATCCAAACACGTACTGAGGAAATACCACATCATCCGGGAGATTGTGGAAAGAGGAGACATCACTGTCGAAAGAGTGGCCTCTGCAGACAATATCGCTGATCCACTTACTAAGCCCTTGCCAGGACCATTATTTGACAAATATCGCGAAGCAATGGGTCTACGTAGTATGACTAGTTGGCTTTAGGGCAAGTGGGAGATTGAAAGAGTGGGTGCCCGGTGAGCCAACTTGTGGCTAAGGGCTTTGATGACTCTTTGTATAAACAATCTTTTGTTTAATATTATTTATTGAAAGAGTGGGTGCCCGGTGAGCCAACTTGTGGCTAAGGGCTTTGATGACTCTTTGTATAAACAATCTTTTGTTTAATATTATTTACACTTTTATTAATGGCAATGACTTTATCTTTCTTCATATTGTTATATTGTGATATACTATTGTTGTTTTGATAAAGACCTTGAATATACTATAGTGTATGTAAGATGTGGTAGAACATGGAGATGTCTATCATGAAACATATCTTATAGTCACTGTATATTCTAAACTGTTCCTAGTCGATTGAGCCGTCCGATAATAAGGATAAGGATCGCTCAAGTTTGAGACTAGCATTTGCGATGCAGAGTACCACGTTTCATTGGTAAGGAACATAGAGATGTTCGAAGCATGCAAATGGATATTCATATGATGAATGATCGAACTACCATATCCGGACTTTCCAAGTGGTTATCACTTATCGAGTGGATAAAGTCCGCGGTTTTGGTTGTACACCATTAGTCCTTACTACTTGAAACATCATTGAGACTCTATATGCTAGTGCTGTGCTTTGACTCGTTTACCGACTCTATTGGGGTCATCAGGTGTCGGGATTGGGTACAGTTACAACACATATAGGAGTCGATGCTTTGTTGTCAAGGATTCACCACATGCTTGCGAGTGTGGATATCCTATGCGATCTGAGGAGATATTAGTGTGACGAATCTCTGGCCAGAGTACATGATGTGATTTAAGAAATGGTTTCTTAGTAGCACATGCGATGTCACTATTTGATCTTCAAGATGTATTGCATAGTTATCGAATCTCGAGCGACTCTCGATATACCAATGGTTGTTGATTCGATCGAGATATATGGATGAAGGGACCGTACTGTACGCTAACCAAAATCTATTGGTTCTTGTAGGCACTATCAGTGATACCTAGGGAATCATGGGGCGATGTTGCTAGACGCTCTTACCATGATTCGATGGGCAAGTCGGAAATTGTTGTTCCGAGTCACAAGGAGTTGTGAGCCCACGGCTAGCTGTATCCCTGAACCATTGAGGGTCACAGAGTGTAATGGATTTTTAATCCCCGTTGAGATAGTTAAATTTAAAGAGTTAAATTTAATGAACAAAGAAGTTGGACTTCTTAATTATGAGTAGAGGAGTAAGATTTCCTAAAATGACATAGGGATGACCATTTTTGGAAATCACTGAATTCGGATTCAGGAAAATTTATCTTGACTTTAAAAGGTGCAGAAATGGTTTCTGTGCACATTGGTGAAATCGGTTTATCAATCGGAGTCACGATGAATTTTATATTAATTTCTGAACATGCGGGCTTTGCTTGTCGGGCTTGAACTTATGACTAATGGGCCCTAAGCTGTTAGTGGCCTACATTATAAATAAGTTATTGCAGTACAGAAATTATACACAACAGGTCACAAGAATTTTCGAAAACCCTAGTTAATTTTCTAAAAGGTGGCCGCCCCCTCTCCCTTTGCTCGAAAAGAAATCCAGCCTGTGATTTTGAATTACAGTCTGGTTTAACGGATCAAATTCGTTAATCTCTTCGTAGAAACTTCTGATAGATTTTCTAGTGCAATTTATCAGAGGGATTAAATATCCGTTCGTGGACCTGATTGAAGAACAGTTCGTCCATCAGTTCCAGGGATATACAACGAGAGCAGAGAAATCTGTTGGTGTCCAAAATCTCGATTCGAGATTAAAGGTAAAAATTTTATAATTGTTATTTAATTTTTACACACACAATTTAATCGTAAGGTTGATACCTATTATGGAATCGTTCCATACAAAAATTTTTGGAGAACGCGGCGATCAGATCAATTAGGATTGATACCCGGTGCAGCGGAAGTTTAAAAATTTTGTATGGAACGATTCCATAATAGGTAACAACCTTACGATTAAATTGTGTGTGTAAAAATTAAATAACAATTATAAAATTTTTACCTTTAATCTCGAATCGAGATTTTGGACACCAACAGATTTCTCTGCTCTTGTTGTATATCCCTGGAACTGATGGACGAACTGTTCTTCAATCAGGTCCACGAACGGATATTTAATCCCTCTGATAGATTGCACTAGAAAATCTATCAGAAGTTTCTACGAAGAGATTAACGAATTTGATCCGTTAAACCAGACTGTAATTCAAAATCACAGGCTGGATTTCTTTTCGAGCAAAGGGAGAGGGGGCGGCCACCTTTTAGAAAATTAACTAGGGTTTTCGAAAATTCTTGTGACCTGTTGTATTTTAATTTCTGTACTGTAATAACTTATTCATAATGTAGGCCACTAACAGCTTAGGGCCCATTAGTCATAAGTTCAAGCCCGACAAGCAAAGCCCACATGTTCAGAAATTAATATAAAATTCATCGTGACTTCGATTGATAAACCGATTTCACCAATGTGCACAGAAACCATTTCTGCACCTTTTAAAGTCAAGATAAATTTTTCTGAATCCGAATTCAGTGATTTCCCAAAATGGTCATCCCTATGTCATTTTAGGAAATCTTACTCCTCTACTCTTAAATAAGAAGTCCAACTTCTTCGTTCATTAAATTTAACTCTTTAAATTTAACTATCTCAACGGGGATTAAAAATCCATTACACTGTGTGACCCTCAATGGTTCAGGGATACAGCTAGCCGTGGGCTCACAACTCCTTGTGACTCGGAACAACAATTTCCGACTTGTCCATCGAATCATGGTAAGAGCGTCTAGCAACATCGCCCCATGATTCCCTAGGTATCACTGATAGTGCCTACAAGAACCAATAGATTTTGGTTAGCGTACAGTACGGTCCCTTCATCCATATATCCCGATCGAATCAACAACCATTGGTATATCGAGAGTCGCTCGAGATTCGATAACTATGCAATACATCTTGAAGATCAAATAGTGACATCGCATGTTCTACTAAGAAACCATTTCTTAAATCACATCATATACTCTGGCCAGAGATTCGTCACACTAAATCTCCTCAGATCGCATAGGATATCCACACTCGCAAGCATGTGGTGAATCCTTGACAACAAAGCATCGACTCCTATATGTGTTGTAACTGTACCCAATCCCGACACCTGATGACCCCAATAGAGTCGATAAACGAGTCAAAGCACAGTACTAGCATATAGAGTCTCAATGATGTTTCAAGTAGTAAGGACTAATGGTGTACAACCAAAACCGCGGACTTTATCCACTCGATAAGTGATAACCACTTGGAAAGTCCGGATAGGGTAGTTCGATCATTCATCATATGAATATCCATTTGCATGCTTCGAACATCTCTATGTTCCTTACCAATGAAACGTGGTACTCTGCATTGCAAATGCTAGTCTCAAACTCGAGCGATCCTTATCCTTATTATCGGACGGCTCAATCGACTAGGAATAGTTTAGAATATACAGTGACTATAAGATATGTTTCATGATAGACATCTCCATGTTCTACCACATCTTACATACAATATAGTATATTCAAGGTCTTTATCAAAACAACAATAGTATATCACAATATAACAATATGAAGAAAGATAAAGTCATTGCCATTAATAAAAGTGTAAATAATATTAAACAAAAGATTGTTTATACAAAGAGTCATCAAAGCCCTTAGCCACAAGTTGGCTCATCGGGCACCCACTCTTTCAATCTCCCACTTGCCCTAAAGCCAACTAGTCATACTACGTAGACCCATTGCTTCGCGATGTTTGTCAAATAATGGTCCTGGCAAGGGCTTAGTAAGTGGATCAGCGATATTGTCTGCAGAGGCCACTCTTTCGACAGTGATGTCTCCTCTTTCCACAATCTCCCGGATGATGTGGTATTTCCTCAGTACGTGTTTGGATCTTTGATGAGACCTTGGTTCCTTTGCCTGAGCAACGGCACCCGTGTTGTCACAGTACATCGGGACTGGACCAACAACTTCAGGAATGACGCCCAACTCTTGGACGAAATTCCTCATCCAAACGGCCTCTTTAGCAGCAGCTGATGCTGCAATGTATTCAGCTTCAGTGGTGGAATCCGCTGTGGTGTCCTGCTTGGAACTCTTCCAAGAGACATCACCGCCATTGAGCATGAACACAAATCTAGAGGTTGACTTCGAGTCATCCACGTCACTTTGGAAGCTAGAGTCGGTATAGCCTTCCAATTTTAGTTCTCTTCCTCCATATACCATGAACATATTCTTAGTCCTTCGTAAGTACTTAAGAATGTCCTTCACGGCTTTCCAATGCATTTGACCGGGATTAGCTTGATATCTGCTCGTGACACTCAGAGAAAATGCTACATCCGGTCTGGTAGATATCATCCCATACATGATACTACCTATGGCTGACGCATATGGTACATGTGTCATTTTCTCTATCTCTTCATCAGTCTTGGGACACATAGACTTGGATAGAGAAACTCCATGACACATGGGTAGATGTCCTCTCTTGGACCCATCCATTGAAAACCGTTTCAATATGGTGTCGATGTAGGTTGATTGAGTGAGTCCTATCATTCTCTTAGATCTATCTCTATAGATCTGTATCCCAAGAATATAGGATGCCTCACCCAAATCCTTCATCGAGAATCTACCTGATAACCATATCTTTGTTGACTGCAACATCCCTACATCATTCCCAATGAGTAGGATGTCATCAACATAAAGTACTAAGAATGTCACAGCATCCTTAACTATTTTCTTGTACACGCATGGTTCCTCCGGATTCTTGATGAAACCAAAATCTTTTATTGTTTCATCAAATTTTTTGGTTCCAACTTCTTGATGCTTGTTTTAGACCATAAATTGATCTCTGAAGCTTGCATACCTTATGCTCGCTTCCCATGGATGTGTACCCCTCAGGCTGCTTCATATAGATTTCTTCCTTAATGTCTCCATTAAGAAACGCAGTCTTCACATACATTTGCCATATCTCATAGTCATACCATGCAGCTATGGCAATAAGGATTCTTATGGACTTGAACATTGCAACTGGTGAAAAGGTTTCATCATAGTCAACTCCTTGTCTTTGAGTATAACCTTTTGCCACCAATCGCGCCTTGTAGGTCAATACCTTACCATCAGGCCCAAGCTTTCTCTTGTAGATCCATTTACACCCTATTGGAACAATTCCATCGGGAGGATCTACTAAAGACTAAACTTGGTTTGTATGCATCGAATCTATTTCCGACTGCATAGCTTCAAGCCATAAATTTGAATCCGCATCAGAAATTGCTTCCTTGAAGTTTCTTGGATCACATCCAACATCGGGTTCATCTTGATCCCCTTCAAGAAGAAGACCATATCGAATAGGAGGTCTAGAAGTCCTCTCGGATCTTCTAGGTATAGGCATGTCCAGCAATGGTTCCTGAGGTGTAGGATCGTTATTTTGTATTTCGGGTTCTTCTCGAATTTCTTCGAGTTCCATCATCTCGCCTTTCTTATCCAATAAGAACTCCTTCTCTTAGAAGGTGGCATTCCTTGAAACAAACACCTTTGTTTCAGCAGGATAATAGAAATAATATCCGATTGAATTCTTCGGATACCCTACAAAATAACATAAGCTGGATCGACTATCCAACTTATCTCCCACTGTCCGCTTCACGTAAGCAGGACATCCCCAAATCCTCAAGTACGAATACTTAGGAGCTTTGCCATTCCATAACTCGTATGGTGTTTTGTCCACTGCTTTAGTGTGGACGTTGTTCAACAACAATACCGCCGTTTCAAGCGCATAGCCCCAAAACGAAGGTGGAAGCTCAGTGAAGCTCATCATGGACCGAACCATGTCCAACAAAGTTCGATTACGACGCTCCGATACACCATTAAGCTGTGGTGTCATAGGAGGAGTCCACTGAGAGAGAATCCCATTCTCTTTTAGATAGTCCAAAAACTCGGTACTCAAGTATTCTCCACCTCGATCCGATCGAAGTGCTTTAATACTTTTACCTAGCTTGTTTTCTACTTCAGCCTTGAATTCTTTGAACTTTTCAAATGCTTCAGACTTATATTTCATTAAATATAAATACTCATACCTTGAATAATCATCAGTAAAGGTAATGAAGTAGGTGTGGCCATATTGAGTCCCAACTCTAAATGGACCACAAACATCTGTATGGATCAAATCCAACAGATTTTGACTACGCTCAGGTTTTCCCTTAAAAGGAGATTTAGTCATTTTTCCTTTTAAGCAGGATTCACAAGTAGGTAGAGAGTTAATATCAGACATATCAAACATGCCCTCTCCCACTAGCTTATTCATCCTCCTTGAGGAAATATGACCTAGCCTAGCGTGCCAAAGGTTTGCCGGGTTTTGGCTATCGATTTTTCTTTTTTTTTTTTTGTTGTTGCCGGTTTATCAACATAATTTATTGGAACGTCTTTTAGTTTTAAGTTGTATAGATCGTTTTCAAGTTGTCCATTTCCAATCAAACATTCATTCTTGTAAATATTGCAAATCACATTCACAAAATTGCAAGAATAACCATCTCTATCAAGCATAGGAACAGAAATAATGTTTTTAATCAAATCCGGAACAAATAAAACATCTCTTAAAAGTAACTTAAAACCGTTCTGCAAAATTAAATAAACATCTCCCACGGCTTTTGCTTCAACTCTGGAACCATTTCCGAGCCTCAGCTGGGTCTCACCCATTCTAAGCCTGCGACTTCTTGTCATCACCTGCAAATCATTGCAAATGTGAGATCCACATCCGGTATCCAATACCCAAGAAATAGTATTAAGTGAAACATTTATTTCAATATAGAACATACCCTTTGCAGTTCGCAACTGCTCTAGATATTCCTTGCAGTTACGCTTCCAATGACCGGGCTTCTTGCAGTAATGGCAAACATCCTTGGATTTTTCCATGTTTGAAGCCTTTGTCTTGTGCTTCTTCTCGGGTTCGATTTTCTTGGGTGGGGCAGAACGTTTCTCACCCTTTGTACTTGGCCCCTTCTTAGCAGAAGAAGAGGAGCCCACCAAGAAAGCCGGTTTATCCTTCTTTAATGTGGATTCATATGTCACAAGCATATTGACCATCTCTTCAAGGGAGGCCTCTATCTTGTTCATATTGAAATTTACCACAAATCCGTCAAACGAAGAAGGAAGAGACAGAAGTAGTAAGTCCACGTTGAGTTCATGCTCCAACACCAAATCAAGGGTTACCAACTTCTGTATGAGCCAAATCACTCGTACCCCATGATCACGGACCGAAGTCCCTTCACGCATGCGACACGTCATTAGCTCCTTTACAGTAGCGAACCTTTCAGCCCTCGATTGAGCCCCAAAAAGTTCCTTGAGTTGAACGTGAATGTCAGCAGCATTCACGGTGTCCTCAAATCGCCTCTGGAGTTCATCAGACATCGAGGCTTGCATATAGCATTTGGTCTTGATATCATGGTCCCACCATGTATCAAGCTTGGCTAACTCCTCCGGACTTACGTCAGCTGGTGCTTCCTTCGGAGGAGATTTTTCTAACACGTAGAGCATCTTCTCCGAAGTCAAGACAATCTTCAACTTACGGAACCATTCCGTATAGTTTGCGCCAGTCAACTTATTTTGTTCGAGGATCGAGAAAAGTGGATTACGCGAATTCATCTTATGAAATACTGAAAAGAAACAGACAAATATCAGTGATTGTTTAAGAAATTTACTAAGACATAAAATAGGCGAAATTTATTTTATGAATCTCACTCCCACTATTTTAACGATTTCACTACCCTCTAGTGAAAACGGGAAACTGTTTTCCTTAGTGAGAACATGGAGTCCAATTGACAAACTTATGGTCCCGAATAATATCAGCCAACCATAATTTTCAAAAGGTAGAGCCCAATCGCTTCCAAAGCAACCTCCACGTTTTTACCTCATGTCCAATAAGGGCCCAATAATATGACGCCGATTATTGTGACATGTCAAGATGACCCATCAATATTAAGTTGTGATGGACGGTCGCCATGTGGATCCCCCAATAATATGAGCCGATCCCATGGGAGTTCCACCCAACTTACAACATGTGTCGATCCAATGTACAGCTTTCGGATGAACGGGCCCCCCCAATAATATGAGCCGGACCGTATCCGCGGGTAGCATCTCATACATTGATCGTTGATGGAAGGTAGGAACATTTAAACAAATTTAAATTTCCTTTATTTATCTTGATATCAATTTTAAATCATATTTAAAATGAGGGATTTTTAATTATAAAAATTTGTCTCATCATTTTTAAAATTTTTGTATGCTTGCCGGATTCACACAATTATGTCTAAAGCATGCATACAACTATAATATCACATATTATATAGGATGATCGATTCCATTTCTAATCGACCCGTGGTTGCCAATCACGAGTCTTAGTCCAATCCTAGGTAATATGCAGTATGCAATGCAATCCTATTACATTTGCTTCCAATTTACATTTTTTCTGTCTTTATTGTCTGCTGGGCCCACCTCCATCTTCAAATCTTGATCTCCCACTAAATCTAATGTATTTACAATAAATAACAATGACAAGTAGGGGATACATTTTTAAGGGGTGGGAACGGGCCATAAACCAAACCCACTTTTATTACATATGACATTCATATTGGGCCATAAACCAGGCCCATTAATAAAACCAACAATAATAAAACAAATGTAAATTGCTAACATACACCTACAAAATTGGTCATGGCAATCGATCATCCTTATCCAATAACATTTAATTCAAAATTAATTTATTGGATAACATGCAATGGCAATTTAAATTTAAAAGGATAAAATCATATTTCATATATAAAATCTTATTTTACATACAAAATCATATTTTATCTTTTTATCAAATAAAATCATATTTTATCTATAAAATCCAATTTTATACATAAAATCATATTTTACTCAATATATCCATAAGATCATATCTTATCATCAATTGTACCAAAAATAATTAATTTCGAAATTCAATTTAACGGATAAAATATTTAAATTTTCCAAAAATTCAAATTTATCCAAAAATCAATTTTAAAATTTTCAGACTCGAACAATTCGTATCCGACGCCTCGTGGACCAATCAAAACAATTTTCGATCGGACCAAAAATAGAATTTTAACATATTAAAATTTAATTTAAAAATTAAAAAAATAATAATTTTTCCCGCGGGCCGCCCGGGACATTCCCGGGCTGCCCGCGCCCCGTAGGGCTCGGGCCGGGCAGCCCGGCTGCCCCTAGGGCAGCGACGATCGCTGTCCATGGGCAGCGCCGAGCGCAGCGCCCATCGCTGCGCCGTGCGCCGCCCTGTGCAGCGCCCAGCGCCGTGCGCTGCCCGGGGCAGCGACGATCGCTGCCCCTGCCCCGGGCAGCGATCCAATCGCTTCCCGGGTTTTTGCCCGAAAAAAAAAATTTATTTTTAAATATTTATTTTGTTTCAAAAACCGAGGCTTAAAAATTTTTGTACAATCGATTAATTTAATCGCTTGATCTGAGCAACCTGGCTCTGATACCACTGTTGGAGAACGCGGCGATCAGATCAATTAGGATTGATACCCGGTGCAGCGGAAGTTTAAAAATTTTGTATGGAACGATTCCATAATAGGTATCAACCTTACGATTAAATTGTGTGTGTAAAAATTAAATAACAATTATAAAATTTTTACCTTTAATCTCGAATCGAGATTTTGGACACCAACAGATTTCTCTACTCTTGTTGTATATCCCTGGAACTGATGGACGAACTGTTCTTCAATCAGGTCCACGAACGGATATTTAATCCCTCTGATAGATTGCACTAGAAAATCTATCAGAAGTTTCTACGAAGAGATTAACGAATTTGATCCGTTAAACCAGACTGTAATTCAAAATCACAGGCTGGATTTCTTTTCGAGCAAAGGGAGAGGGGGCGGCCACCTTTTAGAAAATTAACTAGGGTTTTCGAAAATTCTTGTGACCTGTTGTATTTTAATTTCTGTACTGCAATAACTTATTCATAATGTAGGCCACTAACAGCTTAGGGCCCATTAGTCATAAGTTCAAGCCCGACAAGCAAAGCCCGCATGTTCAGAAATTAATATAAAATTCATCATAACTCCGATTGATAAACCGATTTCACCAATGTGCACAGAAACCATTTCTGCACCTTTTAAAGTTAAGATAAATTTTTCTGAATCCGAATTCAGTGATTTCCCAAAATGGCCATCCCTATGTCATTTTAGGAAATCTTACTCCTCTACTCTTAAATAAGAAGTCCAACTTCTTCGTTCATTAAATTTAACTCTTTAAATTTAACTATCTCAACGGGGATTAAAAATCCATTACACTGTGTGACCCTCAATGGTTCAGGGATACAGCTAGCCGTGGGCTCACAACTCCTTGTGACTCGGAACAACAATTTCCGACTTGCCCATCGAATCATGGTAAGAGCGTCTAGCAACATCGCCCCATGATTCTCTAGGTATCACTGATAGTGCCTACAAGAACCAATAGATTTTGGTTAGCGTACAGTACGGTCCCTTCATCCATATATCCCGATCGAATCAACAACCATTGGTATATCGAGAGTCGCTCGAGATTCGATAACTATGCAATACATCTTGAAGATCAAATAGTGACATCGCATGTGCTACTAAGAAACCATTTCTTAAATCACATCATGTACTCTGGCCAGAGATTCGTCATACTAATATCTCCTCAGATCGCATAGGATATCCACACTCGCAAGCATGTGGTGAATCCTTGACAACAAAGCATCGACTCCTATATGTGTTGCAACTGTACCCAATCCCGACACCTGATGACCCCAATAGAGTCGGTAAACGAGTCAAAGCACAGTACTAGCATATAGAGTCTCAATGATGTTTCAAGTAGTAAAGACTAATGGTGTACAACCAAAACCGCGGACTTTATCCACTCGATAAGTGATAACCACTTGGAAAGTCCGGATAGGGTAGTTCGATCATTCATCATATGAATATCCATTTGCATGCTTCGAACATCTCTATGTTCCTTACCAATGAAACGTGGTACTCTGCATCGCAAATGCTAGTCTCAAACTCGAGCGATCCTTATCCTTATTATCGGACGGCTCAATCGACTAGGAACAGTTTAGAATATACAGTGACTATAAGATATGTTTCATGATAGACATCTCCATGTTCTACCACATCTTACATACACTATAGTATATTCAAGGTCTTTATCAAAACAACAATAGTATATCACAATATAACAATATGAAGAAAGATAAAGTCATTGCCATTAATAAAAGTGTAAATAATATTAAACAAAAGATTGTTTATACAAAGAGTCATCAAAGCCCTTAGCCACAATTTGGCTCACCGGGCACCCACTCTTTCAATATACCACTGTTGGAGAACGCGGCGATCAGATCAATTAGGATTGATACCCGGTGCAGCGAAAGTTTAAAAATTTTGTATGGAACGATTCCATAATAGGTATCAACCTTACGATTAAATTGTGTGTGTAAAAATTAAATAACAATTATAAAATTTTTACCTTTAATCTCGAATCGAGATTTTGGACACCAACAGATTTCTCTGCTCTTGTTGTATATCCCTGGAACTGATGGACGAACTGTTCTTCAATCAGGTCCACGAACGGATATTTAATCCCTCTGATAGATTGCACTAGAAAATCTATCAGAAGTTTCTACGAAGATATTAACGAATTTGATCCGTTAAACCAGACTGTAATTCAAAATCACAGGCTGGATTTCTTTTCGAGCAAAGGGAGAGGGGGCGGCCACCTTTTAGAAAATTAACTAGGGTTTTCGAAAATTCTTGTGACCTGTTGTATTTTAATTTCTGTACTGCAATAACTTATTCATAATGTAGGCCACTAACAGCTTAGGGCCCATTAGTCATAAGTTCAAGCCCGACAAGCAAAGCCCGCATGTTCAGAAATTAATATAAAATTCATCGTAACTCCGATTGATAAACTGATTTCACCAATGTGCACAGAAACCATTTCTGCACCTTTTAAAGTCAAGATAAATTTTTCTGAATCCGAATTCAGTGATTTCCCAAAATGGCCATCCCTATGTCATTTTAGGAAATCTTACTCCTCTACTCTTAAATAAGAAGTCCAACTTCTTCGTTCATTAAATTTAACTCTTTAAATTTAACTATCTCAATGGGGATTAAAAATCCATTACACTGTGTGACCCTCAATGGTTCAGGGATACAGCTAGCCGTGGGCTCACAACTCCTTGTGACTCGGAACAACAATTTCCGACTTGCCCATCGAATCATGGTAAGAACGTCTAGCAACATCGCCCCATGATTCCCTAGATATCACTGATAGTGCCTACAAGAACCAATAGATTTTGGTTAGCGTACAGTACGGTCCCTTCATCCATATATCCCGATCGAATCAACAACCATTGGTATATCGAGAGTCGCTCGAGATTCGATAACTATGCAATACATCTTGAAGATCAAATAGTGACATCGCATGTGCTACTAAGAAACCATTTCTTAAATCACATCATGTACTCTGGCCAGAGATTCGTCACACTAATATCTCCTCAGATCGCATAGGATATCCACACTCGCAAGCATGTGGTGAATCCTT
The DNA here is from genome assembly GCF_033568475.1 of Henckelia pumila. NCBI lineage: Eukaryota > Viridiplantae > Streptophyta > Magnoliopsida > Lamiales > Gesneriaceae > Henckelia > Henckelia pumila. The sequence goes on from NW_027331831.1 coordinate 14,829,279, forward strand.
GACAACAAAGCATCGACTCCTATATGTGTTGTAATTTTACCCAATCCCGACACCTGATGACCCCAATAGAGTCGGTAAACGAGTCAAAGCACAGTACTAGCATATAGAGTCTCAATGATGTTTCAAGTAGTAAGGACTAATGGTGTACAACCAAAACCGCGGACTTTATCCACTCGATAAGTGATAACCACTTGGAAAGTCCGGATAGGGTAGTTCGATCATTCATCATATGAATATCCATTTGCATGCTTCGAACATCTCTATGTTCCTTACCAATGAAACGTGGTACTCTGCATCGCAAATGCTAGTCTCAAACTCGAGCGATTCTTATCCTTATTATCGGACGGCTCAATCGACTAGGAACAGTTTAGAATATACAGTGACTATAAGATATGTTTCATGATAGACATCTCCATGTTCTACCACATCTTACATACACTATAGTATATTCAAGGTCTTTATCAAAACAACAATAGTATATCACAATATAACAATATGAAGAAAGATAAAGTCATTGCCATTAATAAAAGTGTAAATAATATTAAACAAAAGATTGTTTATACAAAGATTCATCAAAGCCCTTAGCCACAAGTTGGCTCACCGGGCACCCACTCTTTCAATTGCTGTATTTCTGGATTAGTATTTGAAACAGATATGCAGCGTATCAGAGTTTGTGGTATTAGAGCTGAGCCAAAACTATTGATACGAATTCTGAATATGAGGCAGCGTAGATGGCTAGATTTACTGAAAGATTTTGATTGAGAGATTAAATACTATCCAGGGAAATCCAATGCAGCTGCAGATGCCTTAAGAAGAAAGGTATGTTCTTTGTTCTTGTCTACGATAGTTGTATCTCAAATGGTAGAAGATTGCTGCATTTCTGGATTAGTATTTTAAACAGACGTGCAACCTATTAGAGTTTGTGCTATTCGAGCTGAGCCAGAATTGTTGATACTAATCAAAGAAGCACGGAAAATTGATCAGAATATTCAGAAATCGATTGAGATGGTCAGATCTGGACATCAATAGGAATATCAGGTCAGTGCTGATGATGTGTTATATGTGAATAACAGACTTGTTGTACCAGATATTTATGATTTGAAACAGTAGATATTGAAAGAGGCTCACAGTAGTAGATTCAGTATTCATCCTGGTGGCAGAAAGATGTACAATTATCTAAAGACACAGATCTGAATATCATCAACTGCGAGTTCGAGATGAAGATATCCCTAAAAATGATTTCAAAACAAGGTATGAACATTATGAATTTATCGGCATGCCTTTTGTTTTAACCAATGCTCCTGCAGGGAAAAGCTGAAATAAAGAAGCCATGAGGTCTATTGCATAGTTTATTCATTCCAGAATGAAAATAAGATCACGTTTACATGGATTTTGTTACACAGCTACCACGTTCATCCAGAGGTTGCGATGACATTTGTGTGATTAATGATAGATTGACGAAATCAGCATGCTTTATTCCGTACAGAATGACGTATAGAAATGATCAGATGACAGAAATCTACGTCAAAGAAGTGGTAAGATTACACGGTATGCCTAAATCTATCGTTTCAGATCGAGACCCTAAATTACATCACACTTTTGGCATAGGTGCAGAAATTAAATGGCACGGACCCCGTAAATGCAATGTGCCAAGATTTGTGTGGGGGTCCGTGTGGTTGAGTTGCAAAAATAGTAACTTCAGAATTTTGAATCCATGGGCATGGACCCGGACACGGAGGTGTGCACGGGGTCCGTGTACCTTGCATTTTAAGTTTGAGTGTGCAGATTAATGGACGATAGTAGCCAGCTAAGCCCATAAAACTTCGTATTTCTGGCACTGATGTTGGTCTAGGCCAACTGATCACAGCCTGTACCTTGCTTGGATCCACTGAAATACCATCACCTAAAATGATATGCCCAAGAAACACAACTTTCTGCAACCAAAATTCACATTTCGATAACTTGGCCTTACATCAATCACCCCCATACTTAATTTCTTAGCAAGTGAATAAGAAATCAAATTGATACTTGCCCCTAAGTCACACAATGCATTATCAATAGAAAATTGACCAATATTGCGCGGTATAGAAAAACTCCTTGGATCTTGAAATTTTTGTGGAAGCCTATTTTGGATCACCGCAGAACACTCCTCATTAATTGTGACTTGCGCCAGATCGTTCATCTTCTTTTTATTCTTCAATAAGTCCTTCAGAAATCTGGCATAATTCGACATCTGAGCTAAAACATTTGCAAAAGGTATGTTAATATGCAGTTTCTTGAAAATTTCAAGAAACTTTTTAAACTGATGATCAAACAATAATTGCTTAGCTCGCTGGGAAAAAGGTAAAGTAGACATATCAACATCAGCATTTACATTATAATCTACTTTCTTACCTTTCTTACCTGTAGGCGATGGTGGTGCGGGGCTGCGCTTGTCCTCTTTTTCCCATCTCCATCGATCTTCTTCTCGGGTTCCTCAAATTTTGATCTAGTCACAACCATGATAGCATTCACATCCCTTGAATTTGTTTCAGTGTTGCTTGGCAGTGAACCGGGTGCTGTAGTCGAAAGTTGGGTTGCTATTTGGGCCATCTGAGTCTCCAACTTTTTCAACATAGCTTCTTGATTCTGCAGTCTTGCCTCAGTTCCCGCAACATACTTCATCATTATATCCTCAAAGCTCGGCTTTTGCACATTTTGCTTAGGTTGATTCTGCCAGTTTTGATTGTAGGTGTTGTTGTATGAGTTGTAGGGATACCATCCTTGATTTCCTGCAAAATTAACCGCCTCCACCTCAAACAACTGTTGTTCCTCTTGCAGATTCCCCTATACTTGATTCACTGGTGCTGCTTTCATAAAAGCCATCTGATGTGTAAAAGAATCAATTTTAGCATTAAGTGCTGTCAGTGCATCAACTTCTAGAAATCCAGTCTTTTTCTCCTTCTTCACATCTGGCCATCCTATGTTGCTTTCAGCCATATTTCCAATAATATCCCATGCATCTGTTGGTGTCTACCTGAATAAACTTCCATTAGCCGCAGCGTCTAACATGGATCAAACTGACTGATCAGCCCCATTGTAGAATGTCTGAGTCTGCTGGCTCTGAGTAAGATTATGTTGAGGGCACATCCTCAACATCTTTTTAAATCTGGTCCATGCCGCATGAAGAGATTCTCCCTCCTTTTTTTTGAATGAGATTATGTCTGAGAATAGTTTTGCCATTTTCGTAGGAGGAAAATACTTGTTCAAAAAATTTTGAACAAGTTGGGTCCAAGTTGTTATAGAACCCGCAGGCAGATCATCCAGCCACTCCATAGCTTTTCCTTGTAGAGAGAATTGGAATAACCGCAGTCGCACTGCATCAGATGTTACCCCATTAAACTTGAAGGTGTCATAGATTGACAGAAAAAGCTCCAGATGCGCGTAGGGGTCTTTCACATATGTGCCCCCAAATCTTGCTTGTAACTGAATCATCTGAATAATTGAAGGCTTCATTTCAAATCTGTTCGCCTCGACAGCTGGGAAAACTATGCTAGATCCATAACCTTCAGTAGGTGGATGAATAAAGTCAAGAACAGTTCTATTGTCTGCCATGTCTTCTTCTGATTCAGATTTTGTCTCAAGTTCAATATTGATAGATCTCTTAGCACTTCGGATCCTGATGAGCGTGCGTTCGATCTCTAGATCAAGTAGTATAAGCTCCCTAAATCGAATTCTATGCATGCGCAACAGATAGTACCTGAAAATCAAAAAGAAAAGAAGATATTTCAGAATTTATAATAAAATAAACTAAAATAAATTATAATCTCAAGTGAAATAAAAATTTTGATATCACAAACAGTGCTGGGCAACGGCGCCAAAAACTTGACCACTTAATTCGGTATTTACTAGCAAGTGCACTAGGTCAAGTAATAGTAAGTGGTCAATGAGTCCAAATATCGATCTCACAGGGACTGTTATTTTGTAACTATCAAAATATGATTATTTTTACTTAATCTAGACAAACCATTAAAAGTGATGAAATTTCAGATTTTTAACTAAGAGATTAAATTGAAAATAAAATTCAATTAAATAAAAACGCAGCAGGAATTTTGGATTAAATTCAAATATGAGAAAAGCTCGATCAAGGATACACGTAGGTACCGAACAAATCATGTAACATGTAGCCGATTCAGAACTCAGATTTAATCTTAAATTACGGTGTATTCTCCTAATTTGTTTAAAGGTCTATTTCTAGAACAATTAAACCTATTCAAATGTTGACGGATTAATTTTTTTGTAATTCTAATCAAATTCAAACGCATGAGGAATTATGAGAATTTAGTTTTCACCTAAAACCGCACGATGAAATCGAATACTATTTTTAGTCAATTTTACCTCGTGTTAATTATTAGAGTGATCAAAATCAATTCCTCTTCTGTCAACTTGGAATCGATTAACATGCTAGAAAATAGTTGATCAGGCCATTCACAAGACAAATATGAATCTAATAATCAATAACATAAAATCAAATCTGAAAAATCTCAAACAAACATCAAAGTTTTCTACATAGATTTGTCCGGCCCAATCACGTGGCCTTGATCGAAAAAAACTACTACTTTGTAAACGAAATCATGATTCAAACAAAGTTTTTAATCATGAACTAAAAATAATAAGAAGAAAAGAAGAAAGAAAAGAGAAATCTTCTCTCCCAAGCATGTAAGCGCCTCTCTGTGTTGTGCACGTTTTGTAACCCTTATTCTGATGGTAAAATACCTATTTATACGTCCCAAATATTCAAAATATTGAGTCCTACTCGGCCAAAGAATTTTCCAAAAATAAAACTCCCTACGCATTTCTCGCTCGAGCACATAAAAGTGCGCTCGAGCGAGACATCTTCTGTCTCGTCAATTTCCTTATCTGTAATTCTCACTCGAGCGCATAAAGATGCGCTTGAGCGAGTTGTTTTCTCTATTGCTGCGCTGCTCATTAGCGCAATAGCGCTTGTTTTCGTTTCTTGTTCTCTCACCAAGCGTTATAGCGCTATTCTTAGAGTTGTTGTTTAGAGCTGTAGCTCTATCCAACAGCTCTACTTTTTCATCTCCTTTTCTTTTTCCTTCATAGCACAAAAACGTAGCTTCAAGCGTAGATGCGCTTCTCTTTATCTCCAACGCAGCAGCAGCTCTGATCTTCATGTTCTTCACGGCTCAGCAAAAGTGCAACTCTCCAGTACTGCTATGCTTCAAATCCTCATCGTGGTTCAGCTTGTTTCTTATTCACAAAAAATCCCGAATTACCTTCTATTTTCTGTAAATAAACCAAGGAGAATAAAGTGAAGAAAAAATGCACGAAAACACATATAAAATAATTTGAATGCACACAAAATAGACATAAAAATATCACAATAATATGCATACAAAATGTACTTATCAGGGAGCAAAAATTTATAAAGTAAAAGTCCATATTTTATATCTTACTAAATATTTTAAAATATTCATTAACATTTATCTGTTATTATTTTTCAGTACAAAGTTTTTTACATGTCATCAATTCGCAATCCATTATCTGCAATACTCGACAAACATGTAATGACCGGTCCGAATTACCTCAATTGGCTAAGAAATCTGAAAATTGTCTTGAATTCGGAAAAGATAGCATTATACACTTGAGAAACCGCCCCCTGTTGAGGCTTCGGCTAGTTGTAGTCCTGATGAGATGCAAAATTTCAAGGATTGGTGTGACCATGACTTGAAAGCCAAGTGATATATGCTGGCTTCTATGTCAAATGAGTTGTAGAGGCGTTTTGAGGATGTTAAGAATGATGTTGACATTCATTTTTCATCTCAAAGAGCTCATTTGATTCTTTTGTGGTGAACTGCAACATGAACAAGATGGAACCATCCCTGTGGAGTTTGTAAACATGTGTGTTATGTATGAGTCCACAATCAAGAAAGAGAAGCCAATTTTTTATGTGGGTTCTTCATCTGGTATGAAGAATAGACCACGTGGAAAGGGAAAGAAGCGTTCTATTCTTCCTCCCAAGAAGAATGTGCCCTTGAAGAGGCAAGCTCCGAGTCCCGTTGTGGCAGCCACACCAGTTGAGGCTGACAAGACTAGTGACGTCTCTCATTACTACAAGAAGCCTGGACATTGGAGGCCTAGCTGCAAGGAATATCTTGACCAGAATGGTTCTAGAAAGGGTATGTTCTGCATTGAAGTAAATATTTCAATTAACTCTTCTTCGTGGGTATTGGATACCGGTTGTGGCTCAAATCTTTGTAATGATTTGCAGGTGATGGCAAGAAGTAGGAGACTCGGGGAAGGTGAAACCTTCATGAGGATGGGCAATGGAGCAAGAGTTGCTGCCAAAGCCGTGGGAGATGTTTACTTATTGTTGAAAGATGATTTTAAATTAGTATTGAGAGATGTTTTGTTAGTACCAGATTTGGTGAAAAACATTGTTTCCATTTCTATGCTTGATAAAGTTGGATATTCTTGTTTATTTGGCAAAGGTGTTTGCAATATTTACAAGAATGAATGTTTAATTAGTACAGGCGAATTGAATAAAGATCTCTATAATTTAAAATTAAAAGATATTCCATTGAATAATGTCCAAGCAATATCAAGAACACACAAACGAAAACAAGATACTTTGAATCTGGCACACTTGTGGCATGCTCGATTAGGTCATATTTCCCTAAGAAGGATGAACAAGCTAGTAGGAGAAGACATGTTTGATATGTCTAATATTAATTCTCTTACTACTTGTGAACCCTGTCTAAAAAGAAAGATGACAAAAATTCCCTTTAAGGGCCATGTGGAGCAATCCAAAGGACTGTTGGATTTGATCCATACAGATGTGTGCGGTCCACTTAGCATCACCACTAAGTATGGACATTCCTAATTCATCACCTTTATCGGTGATTACTCAAGGTATGTGTATGTGTATTTGATGAAATACAAATCTGAAGCTTTTGAAAGGTTCAAAGAATTCAGAAATGAAGTCGAGAAACAGTTGGGACGAAGAATCAAGGCACTTTGATCGGATCGAGGTGGTGAGTACTTGAGTGTTGAATTCCAAGTGTATCTTAGGGAGAATGAGATTCTCTCGCAGTGGACTCCGCATGCTACACTTCAGTTGAATGGTATTTCAGAACGTCATAACCAGACTTTGATGGACATGGTTCGGCCTATTATGGGGTTCACGGAGTTGCCGCCATCCTTTAGGAGATATGCGCTTGAAACAGCGGCACTGTTGTTAAATAATGTCCATTCAAAGGCAGTTGATAAGACACCATATGAGATATGGATGGGAAAGCCTCTTAAGTATTCTTATCTTAGAATATGGGGGTGCCCTGCTTATGTGAAGCAGACAGTGAGAGACAAATTGGATGATCGATCCATTTTATGCTACTTCGTGGGATATCTAAGGAATTCGGTTGGATATTATTTTTATCATCCTAAAAAAACAAAGGTGTTTGTTTCTAGGAATGCAACCTTCTTAGAGAAGAAATTTTAATTGGATAGAAAATGAGAGATGATAGAACTCGAAGAGGTTTGAGAAACACCCACGGTTGTAGAGCCCACACCCGAACAGCCAAGTGAGGAGATACAAGCTCCTAGGAGATCCGAGAGGGTCTCGAGACCACCTATGAGATATGGTCTGCATCTTGAAGAAGTCCATGATGAGCCTGACCATGGATGTGATCCAAGGACCTTCAAGAAAGCGTTATCTGATGTCGATTCATCCAAGTGGCTTGAAGCTATGGAATCTGAGATGAATTCCATGCATTAGAAGCAAGTGTAGAATCTTGTGGATCCACCTGAGGGAATTGTTCCTATTGGGTGTAAATGGATTTACAAAAAGAAACTTGGGGCAGATGGGAAGGTGTTGACCTTAAAGGCGCAATTGATATCCAAAGGTTATACTCAAAAACAAGGAGTTGACTTTGAGGAAACTTTTTTTACAGTCGCAATGTTCAAGTCCATAAGGACATTACTAACCATAGCAGCATGGTATGACTATGAAATATAGCATATGGATGTGAAGATGACTTTCTTAATGGGGATATTAAGGAAGATATTTACATGTCTCAGCCTGAAGGGTTTACATCTATCGGAAGTGAGCATATGGTATGCAAACTTCAGAGATCAATTTATGGTCTCAAGCAGGCATCTAGGAGCTGGAACTTCAGATTTGATGGTACAATCAAAGATTTTGGTTATACTAAGAATCCCGAGGAACCCTGTGTGTATAAGAAGGTAAGTAGGAGTGTTGTAACATTCCTGATACTTTATGTTGATGATATTCTACTCATTGGGAATGATGTAGGAATTTTGCAATCAACTAAAGTATGATTAGCGAGTAAGTTCTCGATGCAAGGCTTGGGTGAAGCATCTTTTGTATTGGGAATATAGATCTATCGGGATAGATCAAAAAAATTGTTTGGTCTCACCCAGTCTACATACATTGATACCATTGTAACAAGGTTCTCGATGGAAGAGTCCAAGAGAGGACATCTACCAATGTGTCATGGCGTGTCCCTATCCAAGACCTTGTCTCCCAAGACTGATGCAGAGATAATGGCGATGACACGCATTCCATATGCATCTGCTATTGGTAGTATCATGTATGGGATGATATCTACACGTCATGACGTGGAATTTGCACTAAGTATTGTAATTAGATATCAATCTAACCCCGGTCTTTCACACTGGAAAGCTGTGAAAGACATCCTCAAGTACTTGAGAAGGATTAAGAATTTGTTCTTGGTCTATGGGGGTGAAAAACTAAAATTGGAAGGTTATACTGAATCTAGCTTCCAAAGAAATATCTATGATTTGAAGTCTACCTCTAGGTTTGTATTAATGCTCAATGGTGTATCTGTTTGTTGGAAGTGTTCCAAACAAGACAGCTCTGTAGATTTCACCACTGAGGCCGAATACATTGCTGCATCAGATGCAGAAAAGGAGAGTGTTTGGATAAGGAATTTCGTCCAAGAGTTAGGCGTTATTCCTAATGGAGTTGCTCCAGGTCTAATCAAAAATCCAAATGTGTACTAAGAAAATACCACATCATCCGGAGATTGTGGAAAGAGGAGAGGTGTCATTTGGCAGAGTCGCCTTTGCAGATAATGTTACTAATCCACTAGCTAAGCCTTTATCAGAACCATTATTCGTAATGCATCGCGAATCAATGAGATTGAAGCACTTGGGTTGTTGAATCTAGTGCAAGTGGGAGATTGTTAGAGTAGATGTACGTGGAGCCAAGTGTTGGCCGATGGTCCTTAAGAGAACTCTTGTATGACAATCTTTATTTTAATAATATTTGACATTATTTAATTTGGCACACCTTTATCTGTATACTCAGCTAGTTGTATAGATAAAGCCCTTGAATATAAAAATAGTAGAAAGAATATGAGATGGTCATGTGATGACTGTCATGAAACTCATATTTGGAATACTGTATATTCTAAAATGTTCCTAGTCGATTAAACCACCACAAAGAAGGATAAAGGTCGCTCGAGGTTGAGGCTTTTATTTGCGATGTGAGTACCATGTTTCATTGGTAGGGGACATAGTGATGTCCAAGCATGCAAATAGGTTCTCCTTGTAAAAAGCACTGAACAACCCCTCCCTAAAGGACTTTCCAAGTGGTTCTCACTTATCAAGTGGAAATGTTCTAGTTTATGGTTGTACACCATTAGTCCTTATGACCCAGGACAACATGGAGACTCTATATGCTAGCGCTTTGCTTTGAATTGTTTACCGACTCAACTGGGGTCATTAGGTGGCAAGGTTGGGTGTTGTGTCGAAACATATAGAAGTCGATGCATTGTAGTCGGGTATTAAATGCTTACCTTCGGATATGGATATCCTATGTGATCTCATGCATATGTAGCTTGAAATCTCTGATCAGAGTAGGTGGTAATTAAGAAAGGGGTTTTTTGAATTACATCTTCAATGCAGCTACGGCATGACACATAGTTATCGATTCAATGACAACTCTCGATAAACCAATGGTTGTCGAATCGGTCAGGATATATGAGTTGAAGGGACTGTACTGTACGCTAACCATAATTGATTGGTTCTTGCAGGCACTATCATTTGATACCTAGAGAGTCATGTAAGCGATGCTGCTAGACGTTTAACATGACTGGTTGGGTACTATCAGACTTGAGTTTTCTGACGTTCTTATTATCAATGAGTTGATAAATAAGAATGGAGCTATTGGGGTTCATATAAGGGACTTGTTGATCCCGAATCATATGGAGATGTAAACTCACTGCTTGTTGTACCATTGAACCATTGAGGGTCACACAAGTACTAGCTTTCTAGATCCCGTTGAGAATAAAATTAGTTCAATGTATTGAACGCCTTATAAAGGAGTTTATAAGTGAGATAAATTAGAAGTATGACTTCTAAAGAAGAATAAATGGGAAAGTAACTTTTAATTTGTTAATGTTTTTAAAGATTAAAAGTTTACTTGAATAAATAATTAAATTTTGTAAATGTGATTTACAAAATTATTATTATGAATTTAATTAAATTAATTCAAGTGTTGAATTAATTAAATACTAGTTGGCCTGGTAGAGTCCAAATAATTAAATTAATTCAAGTGTTGGATTAATTAAACACTATTGGGTCTTGTAGAGCTCAAATAGAAATAGTGTTGAATAATTATTCTACTAGTGGGATTGAATGAGTTCAAGTTGGATCTAATTAATTGATTAAACTTAAATGGGTTTGAGTTTGATAATTAATTAAATATTAAGTTCATGGGTCATGTATGTATATGTTTGACATATAAATACATAAAATATATGAGAGAGAGTGAATATGAAGGGTTAAAAGACAAGGTGCACACTTTTTTATGTCTACTTTAACCTTTTTCATGCATGCTTTGTCTTTTGTCATAACAAACTTTTTAAGTACCAATACAAGCAATATTCCCTTCTCTCCAACTCATGGTGGCGGAACACTTCCTCATATTTTCTCTCAATTTTTGTCTTTCAACTTGGGGGAAAAGACAAAGAAATTCTCAATGAAAAATGCTTTAAATATTCTAGTGCATATTTAGAGTGGATCTAGTTTGAATAGTCGTGAACCTAATTTGAAGAAAAGAGTTCATTTTCAAGCAAGGTGTTCTCTTGGAAGCTTGTTCCATTTTCGAGCAAAGTTTGCTCTTGGAATCTTATAGATAGTGTCCACCTTTTCAAGAGCTAAGTTGTTCACAACTTAGTTGGAGCCATAAATCAATATTTTGAGATTGATATGTAAAAATTTCTTAAACACCCTATGGATGTTTAATGTTTTTGAATTCTACACATGTAGTGATCCACTGGAACCCCGAAGCGCCTGGCCAACCTCCAGACCAAGCCTAGGAAGTCTGGAAACCACCTAGAAAACCCTAAAACCGAGAGAGAAAGATGCAAAAGGTGAGAAATGAGGCCCTCTGATGGCCTATTTATAGGCGGAGAGGTGCCCAAGTTCTGGGGCAGTCTTCATCAGCGGGCTGACGACAGACGCATGTATAGATCTGACTCCTTATAGTAAATAGGGAGTATGCTATAGCATAGTTAAGGCTTTTAGAATAAGATTATAATGCATGAGTACTTTGCATTGTAGAGCGCACTGTAGGCTTGGACATAGTGCTGGTCTAGCTTGCCTAGTGTATGAGGTACGGTGGTATTATTCGATATATCCATATTGAGTATGCATGTATTATGTGTTTGCATGGATTATATTGCATGTTTTATATGCCTTTATATATACAGCATGTCACGACTATATGTTGCATACATGAGCATATTGAGCCTTTACCTTAGAGGTATCCTGTAGTAGGGCGCTCACCCTACGAGTTGTGGATGGTTGGATACATAAGTCTTATGTCAAGTCACCGTGATGTTTGGACATATGTACTAGTATCAGGTCGCCATTAACCACTGGGTATATGAGTCACCTCCTGAGGCGACGGCGCAGCGTGATATATACCCTGGGCCCGGTCTATGAGCTTGTTTCTTGACCTGAGAGTCTTGGTACCCAGTTTACTTGCATATATGCACACATAACACCGTATACTCATAATCTCGTACTGAGCTTATCATACTCACGTCCCGTACTTTGTTGTATCTGGGCACCCTATTCCATGGGGCAGGTCTGCGGCTGGATGATACGGGTGGTTCCTGGAGGGCTTAGGCATTGGATGACCAGCAAGGCTTTGTCTAGGATTTTGTTTCTGTTGTATTTGGGTTAATACACTGGATTTTATTCAATATGGTTGTAATCAATATTTCATTGTTGTTTAAGTTTTCCGCTGTTTAATTTTTGATTTATTTATTTAAGTTAAATGCATGCTTAAGCTTCTGATTAGTAGGTAATCACGGTGCGGGTCACTACATTTGCATGTATTATGTGTTTGCATGGATTATGTGATTGCATGTTTTTATATGCCTTTATATACAACATGTCATTACTGTATGTTGCATACATGTGCATATTGAGCCTTTACCTTAGAGGTATCCTGTAGTAGTAGGGCACTCACCCTACAAGTTTGTGGATGGTTGGATACGATAGTCTTGTGTCAGGTCACCATTATGGTTGGAAACTTGTACTAGTATCAGGTCATCATTATCCAGTGGGTATATGAGCCACCTTCTGATGCGACGGCGCAGCGTGCTATATACCCTGGGCCCGGTCTATGAGCTTGTTTCTTGACATGAGTGTCTTGGTACCCAGTTCATTTGCATTCATGCGCATATAATAGTGTTTACTCATACTCTCATACTGAGCATGTTAGGCTCACTTCCGGTTGTTTTCTATTGGTTGGATGCCCTATTCCATGGTTCAGTTGCAGGTAGTTCTCCCGGGGACAGGGAGGTTAGGTGGTGACCAAGGCTGGATAGCAGGGTTGATCACTAGGTTTTGCTTACCTGGTATTTAACTTACTTTAATTCTGCAGTTACTCTGATTAGGATTATTTTATTGATTAATTGCATGCTTAAGTTATGATTAGTAGGTGATCACGGCGCGGGCCACTACAATACATGCGCTCTGTTTTTCTTTAAAATTTTAAACTTCTGCTATGTTTTCGGGCACAAGAGAACCAATCCAACATCCCATAAGTATAACTTACCAAATATAGTGTTCTTGTGGTGTAGAGAAGGCTATGAATTTTTTACTGCTTTCTTCCATTCGGATTTGATAAAATCCATACTTACAATCAAAATTTGAGAACACTTTAGCATTGCACAAATAGCTAATATGATGCTCTCTACTGGGTATGAAATACCCATCAAATTCCAAGATTTTATTAATACCTTGGTAGTTAATAACTAACCTGGGTTTTTCTCGTTTTATTTCATCATGATTTCTAACTAGGAAACTTGGGATACTGTATGGTGAAACTTCTGCTTTTATTAAACCAAGGTCTAAGTGTTCCTTAATAATCATTCCCATATCATTCTGATCTGTTATATTCATTGGGATAGGCTTGTATCTGACGAATTCATACTCTTTGTCTTCCTTTAATATAAGGCTGGCTCTAAGTTGATTTTTATCCTACCATGTCGAAGGATGCTCATTATAACTTTATTTGAGCTTCTTTTTGACATGGAAACCTTGTTTTTTCCCAATCTATATCTTTGTGATGTAAAGTTATCTTGAGTAATTTAATATCCTCTATTTGAAGTTCTTGTTCTGTTGTTATTTTTAACATAGTTCTCCAAACCTTCTGGAATCTTTCATTTTTTAGTGAAAAAGTTGTCCTTTATCACCACATTGGCTGCGAAATGTTATCGGCAATTGTCGATAAAAGGCAGCCTTGAGTCTCTGAACGATTATTTTATGGTCACAACTTGTAGTGAACATAAGTTGTCTTGACTCATTATCTTGTGTATACTTATTATACACTTGTAATAAGTTATTTTCTAGCAGGATATCAGCTCCTGTATCATGGAAATATATTGATGGTGTTTTCACCTTGTACCAAGGTGTTTAGCATGCTCCTCCAATGATGATAAGGATAATGGTAACGAACACACTAGCAGTATGGGAATTGGTGGGGTTTGGCAGCTATCTTACAGAAAAGATGAGAAAGGTGCTGGAGGTTTTAAGCGGATTTACTTGCACCAGGAGGGCGGCCCTGGATCAAGACATGGTTCTGTACTTCCACTCTCTGGAGGAGTTATTACTTATCAAGGCGAGTTCATCCATGCCGCTCTTTTGGTTAGCCAGTCTGTTCTTCATCTAGACAACATCAGTAGTCAACGTCAGATAGGCAAAGCAATGGACAAACAAATTGAATCTGCAGCCAAAGGTTCAAGCTTGAGGGAACTTTTCGAACAAGGGGTTAAACATGAACTATTTGTAGGCATTGGAATTCAAATTCTTCAACAGGTAAATCTTTAGTTGCGGAAATAATATAAAGACTAGAGTAAATTATCATGATGTTGAATGTGTTGATGTAGTTTCCAGGTATCAACGGAGTTTTGTACTACACTCCTCAGATTCTGGAACAAGCTGGTGTGGGAGTTCTTCTTTCAAACTTGTGGATCGGTTCGGATTCTGCTTCCCATCTTATAAGTACTCTGACAACATTGTTGATGCTTCCAAGCATTTTTGTTGCAATGAGACTCGTGGACATTGCTGGAAGAAGGTAATAATCCCCTCGGTTAAGTTACATACGATGCCTCTTGACATTATATTAATCTTACGACGACACCCTTTCCCACCGTTAGTGTTGGGAATTCATCAACCGATCCATCGCCGTTTCTTCAACCTTCGTTGTTCCTACGCTGCACAAAAACAAGAAACAGGGGAAACAAACAAAGAGGCAGTAATACGTGAGCAAACAAAAGGGATTCCGGGGCTCAGACGCTACGACTCTCCAATCCACCGGCAATCCACGGCGAAGACCACAAAGGCTCTTTCAACCCAAACTCAAGCCCACTGCCTTCAACCCCACTACACGCCTACTGTCACGCTGTCTCTCTCTCTGGCCTCTCCTTTGGCTCCTCAACACACAGCAAGGAATGACTCACACAGAACCACGGGCAAGATAGGGCAACAACACTAAGCCGTCCGCCTCACTCTCTCGCCCCTTCAATCTTCGGTCTCACCTCTGCCTCTTCATCTCTCGCTCACACTCGGCCTCGCTCTTCTCTCCTTCGGCTGCCTCTTGGCCGACCTCAATAGATGAGGAGCACATATCCCTCAATACCTCGGCCTCGTGGTTATCTCAATCTCACACAGAGAATGGAACGCACTACAGCAGAGAGAAGGAGGCGTACTCGGAAGCAGAAAGGGGACACATGCATAAAAGGGGGGAGGCGCATGAAAATGGGGAAAAGTAAGGGGACAAAGTGGGGAGGCATAATATGGGTTAGTGGGTTGGGTAATATAATATTGGTAGTGGGCTTGGGAATATTAAAATATTAGTTTTTGGGTCAAATTCCAACAATCTCCACCTTTTGGCCCAACACCGGTTCACTAGTTACGAGAGTCACCTATAGCTATCATCATCGCCCCACAACAAAACACAAAGTTAGTACAAAAACAAATATGCAGCAAACACAAAGTAAGCTACAACACTACAACGAAAAACAGAACAAATCTGTCAAAAATCAAAGTTTAAAATTTTTCAAAAAAAATTAAACTTTTCAACATTTTCAAAACAAGACTCGAACCAAGTAAATGCTCCACCTCGCTTGGAGCCCAGTCAAGTTTTGAAAAATATCACTCATAACTATTTTCACACAGAAAAATAGAAAAAAACATGCTAGCAAATTTCACACAGAAAAATGCAGATAGTCACAAAGACACGGGTGAATCACAAAGAAACACAGCATACAACAGGGGATGGAAACACGAAAGTAACCAACCATGCATAGCCTAGAAGGAGACACAATAGTAACCAACAGGCAACAAATAACAGATATGGAAACACGACAATAACCAAACATGGAAACACAACAGTATCCAATAAACACATGCGAGATGGAAACACAACAGTAACCAATCACACAAAAATCCTAGGATTCTACCAGCAACATATGCACACAAAACCTAGACTTCTACCAATAACAAATGCAACAAATGCACATAAATCTTAGGCTTCTACCAGCAACACATGCACAGATCCTAGGCTCTATCAGCAACAAATACAATACAACGTCCGCACCAAGCAGTTACGCTACAAAAGCAGTAAAAAGAGGTCCAGCCAAAATATACCAGAGCGAAACCCTAAGTAAGAGTTTCAATTGCCGGCTAACCGAAGGCGACTGCAACAGACAACAAATGTCACGGCACACGGGCAGCCCAACGTCCAGTAGGTCGGCGGCACTTGGTAGAAGCGGTGGCGGAACTCGGCGGTAGCGATAGCATCTCCGGCGGCAGCTCCGGTGAACAGGCGACGGTGGCGTATCCATCTCTGATACCACTGTTGGGAATTTATCAACCGATTCATCGTCGTTTCTTCAACCTTCATTGTTCCTACGCTGCACAAAAACAAGAAACAAGGGAAACAAACAAAGAGGCAGTAATACATGAGCAAGCAAAAGGGATTCCGGGGATCAGACGCTACGACTCTCCAATCCACCGGCAATCCATGGCGAAGACCACAAAGGATTTTTCAACCCAAACTCAAGCCCACTGCCTTCAACCCCACTATACGCCTACTGCCCCGCTCTCTCTCTGGCCTCTTCTTCGGCTCCTCAACACACAACAAGGAATGACTCACACAGAACCACGGGCGAGAGAGGGCAGCAACACTAAGCCTGCCGCCTCACTCTCTCGCCCCTTCAATCTTCGGTCTCACCTCTGCCTCTTCATCTCTCGCTTACATTCGGCCTTGCTCTTCTCTCCTTTGGCTGCCTCTTGGCCGGCTGCAATAGATGAGGCGCACACAGCCCTCAATACCTCGGCCTCATGGTTCTCTCAATCTCACACAGAGAATGGAACGTACTAAAACAGAGAGAAGGAGGCGTACTCGGAAGCAGAAAGGGGACACATGCATAAAAGGGGGGAGGCGCATGAAAACGGGGAAAAGTAAGGGGACAAAGTGGGGAGGCATAATATGGGTTAGTGGGTTGGGTAATATAATATTGGTAGTGGGCTTGGAATATTAAAATATTAGTGGGGGCCAAATTCCAACAGTTAGCAACAAAAGGGTGCACTAAAAAGGACAATCACTCTTCCTCTTGATTCTTATATGTGCTAATGTAAACATATAGTTGTATAAAATCTGACCCGTATGATCAAGGTTTACCAAATATACATCCAACAAGTTGTAGTTATGAGTTCCTTGTCTAAAAGTGATTGTATTTGAACTTGTGAAGTGGTAAATTTTACACTTACTTTAGTAAATCATTTTGAGTAGAACATAATACTGATGATTTTTCATTATCCCATTTGTCAACCATATCACAAACATCTCATGTATAATCAGTTCAATATACAAAATATACAATTTATTATGTACTAACGTTTATATGGATGTGGCCAGAGCAACTAACATGAGACTTTCTAGAAAAAATAAAACAATGTCGTCTATTGCACATTAATTACAAATGGGATTTTATTGCATTCTAAATGTAATTAGAATTATCTTTTGCCATAGTTTGGATCATTCCCCGTTCCGGTTTCTGCATCATTCATCTTCTGGCCATCTAACTTTCTGCACCTGCTTCCATATCTTCCAAATCTCAAATGATGCTGGATGAAACAAGAAAGCTCCCTTCTTCTCATGTTCGATTCTCTGAGTTATCCTTTCCAACAACATGCTTGAACTCATTGTCGTGAGATAGATTCCGTGGCGAGACAACATCCGGAGACAAGTGATCTGAACATCCAAAATCTTCATACCGTTGCATATGTTGATTATAACTACTGTGCACTTTTGAGATGGGAAGTGCAGAATTGGCGGCATCATACTCGATTTTGATGGGGCATGTTGGAGTATCATATGTCCATTAATGACGCAACCAATTCAATGCATGCCTTTTAAATGTATCTTATAGTTATGTTTTCATCAAGTATTGGGATTCTATATATCTTTTACATGTGATTAGATATAATATTTGAGTTGAATAGGAATGAGTTTTTTTCAAGCTTGCTGAATTGTAGCTTTGAAGTGATCGAATTTATACTCGTCCAAACGTCTTTTCGACAAATTTTATAGATCGATTCATTTAATTTGGAGGAACGAATTTGATTTTAGGAAAAATTCAAGTAATTGCAACAAACTCACCTCAAAAAATATATATACACACCAATTTAATTCCTTTTATTTTCCTTTAAAATTAGCATACGTTAGAAGAATTAATATTTTTTACCAAAAATATAATACTTTTCATATAAAAAAATAATATTTTTTATGTCAAACTTTCATACGTTAGAAGTAATATTTTTATCATAAAAATAATATTTTATGTTTTTTTCACATAAAAACGAATATGTTTATCGTAAAGACTAGGTGTTTCACAGTATATGGATAAACACAAAGGAGGACAACTGGAGAGAGTTAATCACAAATGCACATATTAACCTCAATCTCTGGTGACCATTGAACGAATAAGAAATTTAACAAAACCTGAAGATTGATACAGCAGATAAAGATAGACAATTAAGCAAGGCCTCTTCTTTATAAGATAATTTGCTTGCATGGGTGATGGCAGCTTCTTCAGAATGAGCTTTCTCTTTAGATTGAGAAATCGTCGTCTTGTCTGCACCATGTAACATATTCCTAAGAATAACAAAACACGCTATGCACTGCAGCTACTCTATTAAACTCGTAAAATCTAATAAGCTCGGAAATTGCACAGAATCAGTGTCCAGATATATAACAGTGAAATTGAGAATAACATACCCAATATATCCAAAGAGCTTGAAGCTAAGCCCAGCAATCAAAATTGTCTCCCCCGCAGCGTCACGGTCAAATGACTTCTGGCGAGTCGGCCGAGCAAGCAACGACGACGTTCTCCTCCCACCTCTCCTCCTCCACTGCTGGTCCGATGAACCACTCGGAAAACTCAAGGCCCTTAACATAAACAAATTAGCTAGGCACAAAACCACCAACAACATATTCTAATTTAACATCAGGACAAAAAATTCCTGCAAAAACAAATTAGGTAAAACCGAAAATTAGGACAAATGCAACCTAAACATAAACAAATTAGGCACAAAACCACATATATTCCGAAGATTTTAGCACCTGCAAAGAGTTTAGCCAAGAGAGGAGACCAGAGTTAGAGTAATGGTCACAAGATATCATATTGATCGAACCATGCTTTCGAAATAAGTGATCTCCTTAACTTAGTCACTATCTACTCTCGTGGACTAACAAGAGTGGCAGAAAATGCATCACATCTAGCATTACACCATGTAATATGTGCATTTTATGACGTACATACGAAACAAAATAGCATTAATGTAATAGTGTTTGTAGTATATCTTCCCTAAACTGATCCGTCCCCTATTTATGAGGTACATCAAACTTCCTGCAACTCAATTTCATTTTCTGATCAATTTTCGGCTAGAACTTCTGTGAGAAAGATCACTTGATCGGACTAGAGATGCGGAAGTAATTTCTCTTCTGATACCATATTCAGATTGAACAATGGAGAAATGAAAATAGAACAATTCATTGTATTCAGGAAGAATGATTAGATAGAGATATTATCTGTTCTACATATGTAATGTATATATACAATTAACTACTTAACTAACTCTTAACTATTTTTAACTAACTCTATAAGTAGTCCTCAATCACTAAGACATAGTTGAGATAACAAATCTTACAAAAACAAAACAGATAAGAAAGTGATTACTTTAGTAATGCGACAACTAATTTTTGCATCTCAGTGGGAATTGTTTCTCAATGGCACATTGATTACCGAGAATGCCATGGAAGTGCTGCTATAGAGACAGAAAACGTGACTCGAAAACTCCAATTTTCACCTTATTTCATTAAGTAAATTTCAATTACTTTCTAGTTCAATGAAGAATGTATGCTTTTGTTTGGGTAGAGAACTAAGATCCGTTTATTGTAACGGGTCGGCCCGGTTTCACGGATAAAGGTCCGTTATTCTTTATATACATCCTGTAAGAGCAACACTTCTATGTTCTTGAGACAGATCGACCACCGTTATCAAATTATCCGATAAATTAGCTACTGTAGAATTCGGATCTTAATTTGGCCAAAATCAGTGAAATGCGATTTCACGACCAGGTCACGGGGAGTGCGAGCCGCAAACTCCCAGTCGTGAACTCACCTTCGCATCGCCATCTCCCGCCGATCTCTCGGTGGTTCGGGTGTTTTGTTGGCCGATGGGAGGTTGTAGGAGACCCTAGGACCAATTCGAACCAAGTCCGCAAAACCAGTTGCGATTCCAACTCTCAGAGCTTCTACCGCACGTGCGCCGCTGCTGTTCCTACTAGATTCTGCTGCAGGTAGAATTTTTATCTTATATTTTTGAAGTTTCGAGCTCACTTCAGCCTTATTTCGAGCTTTACTATATGGCGATGATTTTCCTTGTGATACAGTGAGACTCTGATTTGATTGCTCTGCCATTTGTAGAATCCGTTTGGGTTTAAACATTCAATTCCAAGAAAATATTTATTTTCTTGGTGAGTGAAGTAAATTTAGGAAACCAATTTTCTAGTAAGTTTCAATGTGAAGTATACTTGAGAACATTTGAAAAATCTTAAGATCAATGCATGATCATAGGCGTACTGTCAACCACACAATAGGGTTGCTGCTAGAAGAATCCACAATATGGGCTGGGGAGCTGATGATATATTTTGATTTAACTTACCTCATCTACGCATTACAGAGCACATTGTTGCTCTGATGCATTGAAGGATATGCATGAATAAAATAATGGATGAAAGTAACAGTTTTATACCAAATTTCATCAACCTATGCAACAGACTTCCAGAATAAGTTCTTTAAAGCTAGTCCAATTAACTGGAAATATTAAAAAGCTTTTTTCCCAAGTAATCCAAGGAAGCTCAGTTCGAGCAACGGTTCGTACACTTGAATCAAATATTTAAATAAATGCAGTCATTCTACCACTACACTCAATTATTTATTAGTCTATAATTGGATCAAAATGCCAAAAGGTAACCAGAAAAATAAGAATAGCTCAATGGAGTTCCAAATGATCAAAGTTTTATACACATTTAGTAAGAAAGATAAAAAAATAAAATGAAACAAGGTTTAATTAATAAAACCACTTCATAGTTCATAAAACAGTGTAGCAGAACCACCATTTAGAACTGGACTCCCATCTTGCAAAAAAGATGCAAGTTATTAATCTAGATGTATACAATTTTCATTCTCATTCATAAAAAATATTTAACCAAACGAATATCCAATTAATCCTGTAAGGCTGAGTAAAGTCCACAATCCTTGTTCTATCTGTTGTAATGGTTACATCCCCCACGGCAGCATCATATCTCTGTGAAAAGCCTCTAAAATACAAAAACTAATAAAATCTTGCAACTAAAACCACATAATTTGCCCAAAATTGCCTATAATCATTGAAAAACTAGGAATGCAATACTTCAAACACAAACAAGGAATTAATAGCAAAATTGCCAGCAATAATCACTGAAAAACTCGGGGTTCAAGTCTTCAAGAGCTAGTATTCCCTAAAAATAAGATGCAGTTCAACTTTCATCATAACACCACATAACATGAAACCTCCAGATGTTTCCCAACTCAGCAACAAGTATGGAACACAGTCAAGCAGAATAAATAAGATTTCAGGCAGACTGAAAAAAACGAGCTTGGATGTTTCCCAACCAGCAAATATACATCAAACTAAACTCGAACGAATTAAGCAATGAAGGCTCAAAGAAGACATGAGGCGACAAAACAGCAGCATAACTCTTAGCAAGAACTTTCGTCAATCTAATTATGTGCTGTAAAATTGAGTGTATGCGTGAAATAAAATTTCCTAGGCCACCATAGATCTTGTCGATTTCAGATTAAAAAAAAAAAAAAATCCGACCTTCACCCCATAATTACTCTTCGTTCTTCAATGTAGCAGCGATCTTCTCATTGTATGACAGCAATTCGAGATGTTATCAACAACTACCGAAAAGCTTTCTAAATCACGAACATGCAACAACTACCGAAAACCTTTCTAAATCACGAACATGCCCACGAAAATGTCCGAGATTGGTTAATTTGAGGAGACACGCAGATCCAATGATCCCAAACATGGTTCGTAGCTAGAGATTTCAGATAGTAGGAACCGATTGAGAATCTGTGAAAAGATTAGGGCATGTAGGCACGAATTGGGACAAAATTCGATTAGAATTATGGGCCAGAAATAAGCGGTCTGTATATCCAACCGACCCGAGTTAGAGTCCATCTCACGAAAGATGACCCGGAGGCGGAGACGGACTTAGACAAGTGTTTGTCATAATCATTTACTTTTTCAAATTTAAATACATATTGTACTCACTACAATTGGAAGCAAGTGTTTTATGTCAACGACGGACGGACATAAATTATAATCAAGATCAAAATCATTGACAGAAATCACAATTATTGAAAGAAAAAAAAATGAAAAACACTCATTTACAGTTTGTCTATATTACCCTTCGAAATATTTTTATGTTGCCTAACATAATTTTGGCGAATAATCTAACATTCCAAAAGTTTTCAAGTATGTCATCGCCGTTTGGTTCGTTAATCTCAAATTCACCAAATGGACACGAAGATATGAAGTGATTATCTCCTTCCTTGTCGGTAAGGTTCTTCACTTTCTTGGTCCTTCAAGAAGCCCAAGAAAGCAAGGAAGGCGAACAAGAAAAATCCACCGGACCAGTGCCCACCACCACCGCTTCCGCCGCCGCCGCCGTCATCGTCGCCTCCTCCTCGGTCACCTACACCGCCATCATCGTCAAGTGGTGGAAGACCAGTTCCACCATCATCAAGTTCCCGAGACTTCTCTTTCCCTGGAATCCATTACAAAACTGTTTCAAATACTTTGGAGAGAATGTACAACTCATTTACTCGGAAGCGGATGTCTAAAACATTGTCAAAAGAGAGGCTTAAACGGTTAACATGAGAAGGTTAACATGAAAAGCAGATAAATCAAAATAAAATTAAGTTGTTCCACGAGAATGCACCCAAAAAATAATAATAACAATAATAATAATAAATAATAAATAAATAAAAATATACAGAAAAGCAAAAAATTAAACAAAAGATAAGAAAATAAAATCTAACTGCAAACCGTAAATTGAAGAATGAAGGCGACTGTTATTACATTGAAAAGGTGCAACAGTAATGGTAGATGATTGCCTCGTAACTGTTTGTGTCTGTTCTGCAGCACAAGTAGCATTCTGCAGTTTAAGGTGAGAATCAGTACATACAAGAAAATTCTTCAAGTTTCTCATATCCTCGAACAAGTTCCCAGAAGTACAAGTGCTAGGATGCAAAAAAACAAGTTTATGACATCCTCCAAGAAATTTCACATTTTGTATTGACCAGGGACTAAAAAGTGCCCCAGAAGTTTTTGGAAATAAATATACAAGTTCTTGTCATAAAGAACTATAACGTGAAACATATTTTCCTCGCTGGCCACATAGCAACAACCACTGAAAGGCCAAAAAAAGCTACACCTTCCACTAATTTTCAGTAAGTACAGTCCATCTTTTCTACAGTCGATGGTTTTTTAAAAAAGAGACTCTTGTTGCCAAACATAAAGATTCTATAAAAAGAGAAGGCCCTCTCTTAAAGTCAGCATTACAAAATCAATTGGCAAAGAGTAAGGTAGCGTTTGCAACTTCTAAAAATAAGTGATTATGGATTTTTTACTTAACAAATTGTTAAAGAAAAAATTCATAATCACTTATTTTTTTAGAGTACAAACACTACCTAAATCTGATCTCAAGCACAGTACAACATAATTACCAGTGAAGCAGCACATATAGATGTGTGCTTTACTCGGAAAACAGGCCTAGCACTTTCTCGGCTTCGTAAGGGCTGAAAATGCAAGTGAAGTGACTGAAGCCCAACTGGAATGAAACAAACATTCTTCTTTTGCTTTAGGCATTGATCTTCTGATCTAGCTGTGAAAATGTAATACAAAAGCATGAACCATTAAATATATCTGCACTCTCAAGTAGGGCTAATTTCGCATTGTCCGCAGGCACTTAAATGCATGAAAATAGATAAGAAGGATGTTGTGGCAGACTTTTCGACAAAAAAAATACTGAGACTTCTCGACAGTATTTGTGAACATGCTACAAAACTAAAGCAGCAAGTGAAATTACAAAAACCAGATACCAAAGCATGTTACTAAGCAGGGAACATCTAATCTGTACACAGGCAGAGGAGCAGTCAACAGAAATTTTTCATCGTTCAAAGAAGAAAAAGAGCATTTTAGGCAACCAATTCTTGTCGCACTCTTTACTCCTCCATATGATAGGGCTTATGATGTACAGTAAAAATCACACACTTTGAGGTTATCTTTGTGTATCACAAAACCTCTTTTCAAGAATATGGTGCAAGCTTCAAACCATTGTGAATGCCTCAAGTTAAAGTTAACTAGTTACTCTATGTTTATGTTGAAACATTGCAACGGACGGATTTCAAATATCAGAACAATAGCAGTCCAACTCATCCACAAACTCAATGTACATATAATGACAACTTGAAATGACATGAGTGGAGAAATACATACCAACTGATAGGCTTGTAATTGGGTTGGCAAAAGTAGCACACTGTGACATCTCAACGCCAAGAGATGATGAGGAAATAAATTGTGCTGTTCAGCGAGATGAAAAGATGTGTATTGATAAAGCTTCATGTTGGTGTATAGTAGATTGCAACAAAAAAAATCGTTAGTTCGCATTCTGAGAGAGCACATCTTCAAAAACTTCAAACCAATATAGAGCACAAATAGAAAATAAACCAACAGATAACAATTACGCAGTGTTTGGTTCAATTGATAGGATTATTGAATGATTATTAAATGAATGATAAAA
The DNA here is from genome assembly GCF_033568475.1 of Henckelia pumila. NCBI lineage: Eukaryota > Viridiplantae > Streptophyta > Magnoliopsida > Lamiales > Gesneriaceae > Henckelia > Henckelia pumila. The sequence continues at coordinate 14,854,263 of NW_027331831.1, forward strand.
GATATGATAAATAAGGATTGGTAATTTGTGTTGAAAATAGTATTATGTTTGGTTTGATTTTTAGGAATAAGATTAAATAATGGTTTAAAATTTTTTGTCAAAAATACCATTTATATTTTATTGGATGGGTGATTTTTAGGTTGGAGGAAAAGGAAAACTATGAAATTTATGTGTAAGATAAAAACAAGGATAAATAATACTAGGTTGAGTGGAGGGTTTAGTTAACTTACTATAAAACAACTTTATCCTTTCTAGGTTAGATTAGCTTGTTTTAATAAAAATCCTACCAAACAATGGATTAAATAAAAAAGCACACACAAATCTACCTAATCCCTTGTAGCAAACAAGGGCTTATAGATATAGCAAACAAGACCTTTTGTTATTATTAATATGAAGTATATACCACCACACATTCATATCATTCACACCTTTCGACAAAGCCGTCTAGATAACTACAATATTAAAAAAGAAACAGGGTGAATAATACAATATAAGGTTTCTTATTCACATATTGAATTGACATGATATTTCGCCAGATCAGGATTTCGCAAATACTGAAAAATAGAAGGAAAAATTTTGTTGTTACTTGGAAACTAAGACATTACCAACCGATTCTGAAAACTTAAGGAATCTTCAAAAAAAATTGGATAGAGCAAACAAAATTCTTCAAAAAAAAAAAAAAGGAGAAGGCACACATGCATCATCTTATTCTGCCAAGTGTTCTTAAATTACATTGTTTGCGACAAAAATATTTTTCAAGGTTGGATTTCAATAGAGCTCGAATCAAATTAAAATTTGGATTGAAATTATTTTGTGTGTATGTGACCTTATTCATATGTATTCCTGCCCATTTGAACTTTTTGATCGATACAATAAAATTCAGATATAGAATTCAATCGCAAGAAGTAACTTTGATTCCTCAAGACTTAAGCTAAAAGTAATCCATAATTATGATATCATTATTTTAAAAAAATAAAGATCTAATCAATTTTCAATCGCAAACAACACGAAAAGCCAGAAAAAATTAAACAAATCAAAGAAAAGCGAGAAATGTCATAACTTAAAAGAAACGAAAACAAAGGCCCCGTTTGGTTTCAAAAGCCAGGCCAAAAAAGCACTTTTTTAAGTGCTTTTCATTTAATAAAGTGTTTGGCTGACCAGAAAAGTGCTTAAATAAGCACTTTTTAAGTCAAAATTAGAGTTTTTTCAAAAGCAAAAAATTATAGTTTAAAAAAGTGTTTTTTTTAAAAAAATGTCTACCAAATCCAAACGGAGCCAAAGAATTACCTTATCGACTTTTCGTGTTGGTGCAGATTTTCCGTTAACGAATCGGAAGTTAGGGCTGAAGGTAACAGGGGAGAGAAGCGAGATGTAAAAATAATACTAACTTCCAAGAAAACAGACGGAGAATGGGTCGCCAATGAAGAAGAAAAAATCAAAGATCGAAAGTTTAAGCCACAATATTATATATATATATATATATGAATGAGTTTCTTTCAAGAAGTGTCCACCTATTATATATATATATATATATATAAAAGTTTCTTTTAAGTGTCCACCTATTATGCTCATCATCATGCCCATCAATGATGTGGCACTATTATATTGTATGTGATAAACTGTATGTCCAATAGAATAATGTCACATCATTGGTAAACATGGTAGTGGGCATAGTAGGTGAGCACTTGAAAGAAACTCTATATATATATATATATATATATATATATATATATATATATATATATATATATATAGTTATGCTATGCTGCCCACCTCCATGCTCACTTATGATATGGCAATCATCCAATGGATGAGATGAATCATAAACAAATGATTCATTCAATGGATGAGTGTCACCTTATAGGTGGGCATGGTGGTGGGCACGAAAAGTGGACAGCATAACAAAACTGTATATATATATATATATATAGATAGATATAATTTTTTAAAAAAAAAAACCAACAACATTGGATGACAATTTTTACGGAACCCGATGGAGAATCCGATACCCGACCCAAATGGACGAGGACATAGAGGTGTTTTTTGGTCCCGATTAAATAAATGAGTAAATGAGTATGAGTATCTCATGTATGGGGATGGAGGCGGACCTAGTAACATCCTATCCATACCCGATTAAATATAAATATTTATTTATTTACATATTAAATTATATTAAAGAAATGTTAATTTAATTTTTTTTTGTTGAATTTTGTTAGTTGGACGAAACAATGAAAATTATTAGTATAAATTTAATCCTATTTTGTAGTATAATGATGTTGAGATAAATTATTTACAACATTTTATTATTTCTAATATAATTCTTAGGTTACTGATTTTCTTTTATCTTTAATTTTTTTTTCTTATCATTTTTTTAAAATTATGATATAAAAATCTGGTGAATAAACATAAAATAATTAAAATTTGAAAAAATATATTTGTATGGATAGATACGATAAATGGGAATGGGTAAGACATAGATATCCGATCCTCCGATGGGTATGAGGATAAAATTGAATACATGATAGATATGGGAATGAAGATGGAGATGAGGATGAGGATAGATTTAATAAATAGGTATGAGGATGAATTTAATAAATTTACCCATACCCGATCCATTGACATCTCTAAATACAACAAATTTACTAACAGCCAAATAGCATCTATTTGAGACCGGCTCATAGTCTAATTAATCTCATGTATCCGTCGGTTGTCTGAGACTTGAGTTAGAGTCTTCTCTTATCTCTTTATAATTAAAAAAAAATGGATTCCTTTGATATTTTCAATCACACTTTTACATTTAGTTTTAGATTAGTGAATATATAATATATCATTTTTAATTATAAATTTTACAATTTTTCAATTTTAAATAGTACATACATCTTGTTATAATAGGCTAAGGCTCCGTTTAGTACGTGTGACAGGATAACAGATGGATTGATAATTTAGTAGATAATGACAGGATAGTTTAAATATGTGATGTCTTTATTTGTTGTTTGGTGTGAATGATTAGGTGACTTGGATTATTTGTATCATGTTTGTTGCACATGATAATTTTATTGATAGATTTTAAAATAATGGAAAGTACCGAAAATACCCTTTGCGAATAAATCATTATTATCACTTTCTTTACATAAGGTTGGAAATAAAGTTGCAGGTCCCAAGATTCAACGATGGAAAGCCCAATATAAAATCGTGGAAAACCCTTCTCCTCGGCATCCCGAATGCCCATTTCCTTCGGTTCAAAGAAGCTGAACGAAATCCTTGGGAGCGCAATTTGTTCTGTTCTTCGTGCTCTGTAAAAGGTAATCAATACTAATTTACTCCTGTCTTGGCCGTTAATTCAGCAAACTAATTTTTAATTTCATTTAATTAAAGTGTGAAAATTCCTTCCACAGATAGATATGATTTCGGAAGTTTTCTCATGCACTGATGTTAAATGTTTGAGTTTTTGTTCATATTGTGGATTTTTATGTATGTATATTTTGCTTTTTCGTTTTATTAGATTGGAAACGTCCAAATATATTCCCCAATTTGTTTTGACGTTGAAAATTTTTGGTTTCCACTATAGAATGTTTATATGACTAAAATTACTACTTCGTCAATACAGCTGATTATTTTATAGTGTTTTTTAATTGAAGTGAAATTTAGCATTGTGTTATGATGTTTAGATACATATGGTTTGGAAGTGACCATTTTCGTAGATGGTTACGACTACAGATCGTTCTTTTTTTGACATTTTTTTCCTTTCATGTTCGTAGCTCTCAACCTGCAGTGGTTATTGGAAAGATGGTAACGTTTTCGTACCATTTGCAACCTTAAAATGCTGAGTTATATTTTATTGTGTATGCCGTGTATTTTCTTGCAATGTTTGTTTCCTTTTACAGGGCAAGACGTATGTGGTATTCAAAGGGCACAACCCAGGACTTTATACTAATTGGCAGGATGCGGAACTGGAAGTTACCAGATTCAGCGGGGCTTCGCACGCTTCCTTTCCCACTAGAAGTGAAGCATTGAAAGCTTTTAATAAATACATGGAGAAGAGGCAAGACACCGAAAGAACGTCTTCTCCAAATCAAGCAAATTCGACTACAACAAATAATTCAACTTCCACAAGTACTTCAAGTTCACGACAACCCCTTGAATCTCTCAACTTAAGGCAACTTATAGATGCTCAGAGACAGTTGGCAAATGAGCAACGAAAACTTTCGATAAGGGTTGCTGAGATAGCCGAGGCAATGGAGAAGAAGTTGCGTTCGATGCGTTTAAGCGATGATATTATGTAGAACAAATCCGGCCAATAAACACAAGGTTGTTATGGCCTAAGAATGTATCATTTTGTGTTGGTTTCTTTGTCCAGAAACTAACTGCTACTTATTATGTTATAAATTATCCTAAGTATTGTATGATGCTAATGTATTAAAATAGTGAGAAGTATGCTGGAAATGTAAGTGTTTCCTATATGGACCAGAATGTTCAATGTTTATAAACCTTGTAAGTTATCTCAATTAAATTATGTTTGATCATAGTTATTTTTTTTATGTTATTCTTGTTTCAGTATGGTTATTGAGCATTAAAAATGGCCCACCTAACAAGCAACGACAACTTGAGATGAAGACTTAACCACAACATTGGAATTGACTAATTCTGCATCATGAATCTACTGCCAAAACTTTGATGGACATAAGACTGCAAATTATCATCCAAAAGATATTACAGCCTTATATTCTGATGCTTAGAATTTAATAGAAGAGATGTCCAACCACCATCCTGTATGGTCAACATTATTACGCAGAGAAATGCAATAATTCCCTTCCAGTTGAGATTGCTCCATGGTTGGTGAGATGACATTTATTTCTCTTAAAATTTCTACTATATATACCACGCATTCTTGTACAAGAATTTTCTCAGATGATAGAAGACACCTAAAAGCTACTTGCATTATCTATAGGATATGTCTAATTCCATCTCTGATTCGGCCTCCACCAAAGAATCAACCAAGAACACTGATGAAAACCCTCCTGATATATATGTTCTGTCCAGTGATGATGAGGATGAACATGTGGAGATTGTCTTAATATCTTCTGATGAGGATGATGGGCTGCCACCTCCTAATACAACTGCTGGCAGTGATCAATACATTGAATGGAAAAAACCAGATGGTGAGAATTTAAAGAATACACCACCAGAAATTGACAGGAACACTATAGAAGATGATGGAGGTCTTGAAAAATCAAATGACTCGGACGATGCAACCACCGAGACTACTGTTGTGATCATCGACGATAGCAGTTCCGACTCCTACTATCCTCGTAGCTCTCAATCATCTAACTCAGTCTCTGATGTGTAGGGTGCAACTATGGAATGAACATCAACGTAAATAATGTTTGGTGAAGGAGACTCCTCTTTTGTGCCCCATGTTTTGATTGATTATGCATGTAGGTAATCAATATGTGAAGCAACTTTTGTAAGCAGCCTGTGATTTACTTTATGGGGCAGCAGTATATTGACCTTCTGTGAAATATCTGCTCAAGCCAGGCTTCTACTCATCTCAATGTCGAGCATCCAACACTTGTGTATATTTTAGTAAATAAATTACGTTGATGTATATTATATGTGTTGGTTCTTTGACTAAAGATTATGTTGTTATGTAGTCTATGAGATATTAGATGTGAGTAAATGTTGAGCCAAGAATATATATGCGTGACATAGCAAACCAAATATTCCATGCATGAATACAAACACTCAAAAGAGTTCATTGATGTGAATATTGGTACTGCCCGAGGCCTTTCAATATTTGTTTAAAACATTAACAGTGACATAATAGTCTACTGCATTGAAAATGTTAAATAACTCATATTTACTCACAAATCATAATATATAAACATTCTTGTTCAGCAAAACATACAGCATTACAATTCACATCCACTTGTTACAAACAAGTGGTGAACTACCTTAGGCAAGCTCAAACAAGCTTGATAAAGTTGCTGAGCCAAAACAATTGGCAGTGCTAGTTGCACAAGATAGTGCAGCACAAGTGCAGATACTACCATGGTTTTTTTCAATATCATGCATATATTACATAGGGTAGGCCAAAATACAAAATACAAATTCCAAGTATGTTAATCATGAAACTGAGGAAGGCCTCCACCTTCTTCAATCTTTGTGCAACAGCCTTTGAATCAAGCTAACTCTACCCTCTTCAGGCAGACGCAGAAAGAGGCCCAACTTACTTGGATTGTCCACCATCAACTCTGCCACCAACACTTTTTCATCCATGTTGAACTCTCTCATGTCTCCTAGTGCGTTAAATGCCTTGTCCAATAGTGCAGCCACCTTCTCGTCAGTCCCGAGTTGCTTTACGAGATCCGACATAGTGGACTTAGTAATGTCCGCTAAATTGTTGATAGCATTGACAATACCATCTTCATTTTCAACATTTTTCTTGCGTTTCTTAGAATTCAACTTCTTAGCACTAGTTGCATTGGACAGAGGACTTTGCGAAACTGAAACTGATTCATCTGCACCCTCCATAGTATTGAGAAACTCAGTGGACACATAATCGACATCGGGGCTTACATCATTGACCCTGCTCAGAATTTCTTGTACAGCAGTAATAAATGGCTCCACGTAATTGCCTGCTGCCCTATCGTTTCCAAATATCTCGCACCAGTCATTGAAATACGGCCACGATTTATTTCGCATGAGACGTGCATTACTATCCCCCTGTAAAATAAATGCACCAAATAATAACTCATCATGCATGAATATTGTTAACAAGCTTTAAAAGTTTCCATACCTTAATAATTTCTTCCCACGCATCGTTCGAAGCATCAATCATTTTCTCAGTTTCATTCCAACCTATACCACTGCGACTTAACATGGACATCAAGGAGCCATGTGTTTTCTTCCACACGTGAATTTTAGAGATTATGTGTGGGTTAGCCCGTATGTTTGAACCTGGAAACACTTTGGCGAGCTCAGTCTCCAAGAAAGACAAGTAGCCACAACGAAAACCATTCTCGCTTTTAAAACCTCGATGAACTGCTGTTTTCAAAGATTCGATAAGGGCTTCTTCCTCTCTGACGCTCCAAGTACGACGTGTTTTCTCAGATTTTGTGCCTCGTCCATTCGCATTGAAAGAGCTTGGACCAGAATCCATATCTTTGGACATATGAAATGTGTGATCACCTGAAAATAAATTGTTTGTCAATAATGCTGACATAAAAAAAAAAATTAAAGTGTAAATGTTAATCATGAGACTGAACATATATGGAGAATAACATCTAATACAACTAAAATTGGTCAAATATTAAAAACATTGAAAGCATGGATATATTACACATAATTAGTCAACAGACTATCATACACATACATGAGTTTAAACAGGACTCTAAACGTAACAATCATAAGGAATCCAAGACTTAGTCAATAATAGCACGCAATACAAGTCTCCATAATACGATTTAAGTCTACATTTGGTACATCCACATTGCTAAATTGTCTCTCCACGTGTCCCAAGCTTGAGAAGATGTCAAAGTTTCTATAAAGTCATCATTTTGGCCATGCGTTGGACTAATGTTGTCATCTTCTAGTTCTTCAACAGGATCATCGGGCATTTGATTTCGGATGAAATTATGCAATAAAATACAAGCCATTATCATTCTATTTTGTATTTTCAAGGGGTAAAATGAAGGTGATCGAAGCACAGCCCATCTCTTTTTAAGCATCCCGAATGCCCTTTCAATTACATTACGCGCACGACAGTGTTTTGCATTGAAACACTCCTTGTAATTTTCTGGCCCAGTAGATGAATTGGCCCAAGCATCCAAGTGATATCGCACTCTCCTATATGGTGTCAAGAACCCCTCTACGTTTGCATATCCACTGTCACAGAGATAATAGCATCCTGTGACATAACAATGAATGGATATTAGATTACTCAAGGGAACCGTAAAAAGTTCACGAATCTCATTTCTATTAAGACAGTATAACAAACTAAACATATTACCTCTTGGAACTTTGAAACCTTCATTTCTTGTTACAGCATCACGTAGGACCCTTGCATCAGCTGCTGATCCCTCCCAACCACAAAGCGCATAAATGAAATTCATATTATGATCACATACACCCAAAACATTTATGGCAATAGTACCCTTTCTTGTTCTGAATTTGGGCTTCTCATTTTTTGGAACATGCACACTAACATATGTACCATCCAATGCTCCGAGACAACCCTGAAAATTCATTAAAAATTTCAAAAAACAGTAACAAATAGTACGCAAGTGAGTGATGTTTCAAAGTAAACATTATTTAAAAGTTGTACTTTCCCAAAGAAGTGAAATATTATCTCTTACCTTAAACCATTTCCATGTTTCATTTGATGAGTCTTCTCGGATAGGAACTGACTTCACCAAAAGTATAGGATGTAGTTTCAATATTGAGGACAACACTTCGTGGAAATGATTGCTCACTGTATGACCACTACGCATGTAATCATGCCCGGTTACTCGGTTTTTTTTATGATGTGCTAAAATAGATAGGAACATAGCAACCTTCTCCTCTACCTTCACATATCTAGATTCGACCAGCCCTCCGACATTACTTAGCAAGTAACACAATCGTGCGAATGCATTCCGATTCATTCGCAAATTCAAAACACACTGAGCATCGCCAATTTCAGTGATCCTATGTAAGTGGTTAATTTGTGCATTTAATCTTTGTGTCATATTGTAAGACACCTCCCTTCTATGTGTGACACGTCTTCGTTTGGCAATTACATTCTTGTAGTGTCGTGCTAAAACACATACCATCAACAAATTCCCCAACAACATACGGTGCACCAGAATGATAAGGATAATGTTTCTACGTCTTGTGTCCATTGGTTGAAGTACTTAAGAAAATATAAAAATCATTAGTTGAGCAGCCCAAGTACAAATTAGGAATACAAAGTTGACTTCATATCAAAACAGCTGCAAAAATAATGCTTCATGTAAGATGCTCATATATCCGAATATGTCTTCTGTAAATCGGTAAACCTTTTTTGTGATGAAGGATGCAGACAACCATCGATTCATTATGTGAATAGATGCGTAATGTAATATGACAATAAATAATCTGAACAAAGGTGTTAACGTGTTGGAAAACCGACAACCAAAACATAAAACCTAAAGCCAAATTACTCAAAGTAATGAATCTGTCGACAGACAAATTGAAGTTTTCCCACGTAAACAGTGGGTAGATTTCACACGACACCTTTTAGATCGAGCCGGTCAAATATGTACTTTGTGCAGATATATATGTACGTATTTCATACCAAAATTGGAACCCAAATTTGGAACCATTACTCTCAAAGGGAATGTTCGTACCTTATGCAGCGACAAACTTTAAATCCTGAGCTGTTGGCTACGATCTTTGTCCACGGATCTCGTTATGAGTATACCCCATTATCTTTCGCTTTTTCAGATCTGGATCCGATAAGAATGACGACACAACTGGCTTATAAATTATGTTAAAATATTAAGGGGCAATTTGGTAATGTTGGCCTTCAATCTTGTTCACTGTAGACAAATGGATTCCTAAAACCAGCGTGAGGAATGGATTTGTTTTCCACACGTAACAGTAAAAAATCCCGGGGCTTCGAGATTGGAGGGAACGCCTAAATTACGAGAGAAACATAGGTTAAGGGATCAATCACAGCCTTATCATAGACACCGAACACAGCCTAAGTGTTTAGTGGAGGGGGAATAAATACCTTACAAATTTTCGGCTTGATTAGGTTTGGGTTCACAAATAACAATCTTGTTATATCAACTCCGACGATGACACAAGTCCGCAAAGCAAACTAACGCGGAATATAGGTTCGTGATCAAAGTGAACTTAATAAATACTAAGGCAATGAATCGGCAGAAACCTACTTGGTAGATAGTAAATTATCAATAAATTAAACATATTCACAAAAGTGTCCAAATAAATAATAATAAATTCAAATAAAAGTAAATCCTCATCTCAAGATACCGGACATCTAGTAATATTCAATCTTTGGACAGAATATTACTTGTAAGTTGTAAGTGATATTTTGTTGTAGTAATCAAATACTGATAATAAGAACATATCAAATAATAAATCTCCTTTTTAATAGATTTATTATTCACATATAAAACTAAATAGTCATCACATATTTTAGTACCATAAGTGCACATGTGGTTCTGTTAAATAATAATCTTTCTTTGGACCGACTAATTATTCGCATAAGTTACATGAACAAAACATTTTATATTCTACAAGAAATTAATTTCCATGAGATATATCACTTTGGCAACGTATTTTCTTCAATCAGTTTATCCCAAAATATATATATATTATCCATTGATTTATTCAAATTTAATATCAAATAAAACTGACCATTTTCTTTTTTTAAAAAAATAAATTTAAATATTTTGGTCAAATTCAACTATTTAACGTTGACAGTAGGGAATGCCTATGACCATATCTTCAATGCAGACCGGCGAGCAAGTCAGGCGGTTAACTGTTCACAGTGATTTTTTCGGGTTGTATGTTTGTATATTCAAAATTAAATGACTCATATATATGGACTTGATAAACTGAATCCATAGGAAACAATCAATAAATTCAAATAAGGCAAACCTCGTAAGAGAACATTGAACACTGATAGTAAATAACATGTCAAGTAACAATATTTTTTTTGGCCATTTTATTATTAACTTGAAAATCGAATAACTGTCATATGTTTACCCCCACAAATGCATAGGTAAGCTTATTAAATATTAACTTTCCTTCGGCCTAATTAATACTCATAAAAATTAAATATAAAAAACTTTTTTATATTTCAAAATAAATTGATTTTTGGGCTTTTAACCAAATTAAGAATTATCCAAAAATATATGATGGGTTAGAAATTTTCCAGATCAATCAAACCCTCTTGCTCAAACGGTCGCCTGTCTAGGAATATCTCTTCCAAGGCTATTCCAATCTCAAGAAAATCATAGGATATTAAGAGCAAAAGATCTTTCCTTCTTCAAACCAAGCCAGATGATACCCACAAGTATCTATTTCAACAATCCTTGTGAATCTGAATCTATTCTCTAGAACTATCCAAGTCTAATCCAGATAGTCACTCTATCTAAGACTTAGTTCTGTACTTTATTCGATATCAAAAAATACCTTCCGCCTATGACAATCCCGTCAAGAGACAATCTTATCCCTCGGTACAAACCCAGTACCAAAAACTAAACAACTCGGTCCTTTTAAAAAATTCTACTGGTAATCGTCAGTCCGCCTACTAGATATATCCATCTAGTAATTCTCATGAACTAGAACCATCTTGATAGTTATATCCCTGGCTACTACTGCGTAAAATATCAAGACTGAGGTAACCTTTCCATAAGCCTATCTGGAATAAATCCTCCTGAAACACCGGCATAGGGTCGCGCTTTCTTACCCATCTTAATCAGCCAACACAATCCACAGCCCCTAGTATAAGCCATCAACATGCCCTCGATGAAATCCATCATCTCTGGCGACAATCTATTTGTAAGGCCCGGGATTATTTAATTTAATCCGAGATTATTTAATTTTGATCCGAGTATATTTAATTTGGGAATATCTAGAGTTTCGATTTAAATTCTAATATTCTTAAATTATTTAGGATTGAAATTAAATTAAAATAAGGCCGAGGACTGAATTGTAATTTTTGAAGACTTGAGGGACTAAAATGTAATTTGGCTGAAGTTATCTGATTTTAAATTTAATACTCAGCATGTCAACGTGTATTTCCATTGTGAATTCAGAAATAATAACAGAGGGGCCGAGATCCTTTCTTTTCTTTTGATTTCTTGATTTTCAAATCCTTGTATCTTTTGATCCGATCGTCTGATTTTGATTCCGTTTAGTGTTCTGGAATCCTTGCAACAAAGGCTTCAATTTAACGTAAGTCTTTATGTATTGCATCATGTTTTGAGAATCAAGATATGGCAGAGATCAGTACGTTTGCATATAATTATGTTCTTGAGGTGTTGTATCATTTATTTTCAAACAGAATCGACAAACGACTATCGATTGTGTTCTTATGATTTCCAGCTTATGATTCGAGTTATATATCTGCTGATATATGGGATTATGATGATACTTTTCTGGTTTTTATAAGTTATATGCTGATATGAGTTGGGAAATGGTTTCGATATTTTGTCGGTTACCGATTTTCAATCGCTACGCCACCGATTTAGGTTTTGAGACTGTTTTGATAGCCGATGATTGAGCTGAGATGTTAAGTGATATGTTATTGATGTTGTAGCAATGTTATTTTCAGTTTCAGAGTTTATTCGGAGACTATTGACTCAAAAACCTCAACTTTAAACTGAAGGAAGAAGTGACGAAGGTTTGAAGTGGTTTTGATTGACGATTCTTGATGATTTTGGATTGATTCTGAAATGGTAGACTTGAACGAAGTTTGATATGTGTCTTTTGATATTGTGTTTCAGATTTGAAGCATTCCGAACTGAGAAATACGAAGGTATAATGACGACATCGCGAGTCAGGGATTTGAAACTCGGGAATGACGTTTCTTGAGTTGTCCCGCAAAAATCACATACTTGATTATCTTTTGATTTGTTTTTGATGTTGTCGATCCATCTCAGGTAGTGGATCTTTGAGTTTGAGTCGATATGATATGCTATTGAATTGATTCTATGTCAAGGTCTGAGGCGGCCTTATTTTCGAGTCAAGAATGACTACGATAGATGGATATCCATGTCAAGATCGTTTACGAATCTTGATGGCAAACGACGTTATATGAATCAATTCATAATTGATATATGCGTTATTTACTCTATTATTGAGTCGTTTATAAATAGAGTTGATATGATTTCTTTAACGCTTTATATATGTCGATTATACTGGGAATTATTTCTCACCAGAGTTTATCCGGCTGTTGCTTTGTTTTGTATGTGTGCATTGCAACAGAGGGGACAAGAGCTAGTCAAAGATGTCATTGATAGCTCGAGAGAGAGATTGAGCAAGTGAGGACTCGGGTTGTAGCTGAAGGACTAGGCCTTTGAATGTATCAAACTTAGTAGACAATTAGAAACTTGAAGCACACTTTTGAGACTTTGTGTAGTCTATGGTTTATTGCCTTTGATATTATTATTTTGATGTAATAAAGGCATGGATTTATGCTTCATGTTTAGTACTATCATTATATGCATATTCCTTAATATATTCAACCATGTACTGTATTGCTTTGAGGTGATTCAGATTGAATGTTCAAGTTTTGACAACACAATACTTTTCTGCAGATTTTCTGGGCAGAGTGGCCACTCGATCGATAGGATTTCACCGATCGAGCGAGGCCTATTTTTCTTAAACAAAAACTTCCATTTTCTTGCTCGCTCGATCTGTAAGATTTGACCGATCGAGCGAGGCCATGATTTGCCCAGACCCGAGGGATGAGATTCCTTGCCCGCTCGATCGGTAGGATTTTACCGATCGAGCGAGGTGCAATATTTTTTTTAAAAAAATTTTATTTGGCTTGAGTATTATTTTAAATACATGATTAATTGTTTATTAATCGATAACTGTCCTAAGACAAGATTAGCAACCCGAGGTCCCCACACTATTCTAGGTCTAAATCAATCCGTAACTTAGTATAGCCTATGCCCTTGATGAGACAGATCATCATTTGGCATTAATCACATACTCACCAATCCTTTCTAGGAGAACACTTAGAACTAGCCATGTGGAAAGTACTAAAAGTATGGTTACTCAAAAGCCTATGAGTCACAATAGTCGAATACTGACCATCTAACCACTGGAATTATAAAATCCCAAACATCCAATCATTTGAACTTACTATTCCAAGTTTTGAACAATCCCTATTACAATCCCATGTAATAGAATAATCCACTAAACCCATATCAATACAAGGAAAAGATAGGTAATGAAACGACTTCTTAATGCATCAAAATCACCGCAATCATTAAACCACTGAAATAGGTTTAATAAAAAATTTATTACAACCTCTTAGTTACAACTACTAAGAAACTCCAACATCCTGAAGTAAAATTACAACGATACAATCGTCACAGCTAAAATATTGTTTACAGTAAATCTTAATACAGTATTTAAAACCCAAGTATCCGCGAAAGTCTTTCATCCCGTCTACTGATCTTGAACGTGAAGTTTCCTGTCTATCCCATCCAAGCATCAATACAAACATGCTGGCAAAATCTCTTCCGCACTATCTCCTGCAAAGGCCTCCGGCAAGATCTTCCCGTGGAATGATTTGTGCTCACTTACTAGCCTTCTAGCTATGCTCGACATCAATGCATGTCAGCAGACTTCCTCCGCACAAGATCAAAAAGAGTTTACCATCTTACCATACCTTCATGCATCACATGAGGCATTCTCTAGTAAGAACCATGACAATCTCTCCAACTACTAGTGGCCGGATGATTTTCAGAGGAGCGTCTTTTTAGCCTGACGAAAAGGATGCAAGCATCAAGTGTGTTCCAGCCAATCATTTACCACTGCCTCTAACCTCTGGTACTTGATCCAAAGCTAGGATCTATATGAGTCAAAATCTTTATGTCTCATACACGATCCTTCTTTCATGCCCAATATTCTGGGACCTGAGGTTAGCTCTTCGTTTCGTCTAATCTCTATATGAGTCAAAATCTTGATCTTTTTGAAATGCTATGACAGGTTCAGCTGATAGAACCGTTAAATTCTGGGACCTTGAAACTTTTGAGCTAATGGGTTCAGCTGGACCTGAGGTTAGCTCTTCATTTCGTCTAATCTCATGCCATGTATTGTACTGTTGACATGTTTTTCTTCAGGTTTTGTGAGTGTTGTATTCAATGATATTCTATGAGCATCAACTATTGTTCATGTGTTTGAATTTAGTCCACTGGAATGCGTTCTATGACCTTCAATACTGATGGCAAGACCCTGCTATGTGGATTGCATGAGAATCTAAAAGTAGGCTTATTTATTTGTATTTTGAGATAATGCACCAAAGTTTTACCCGGTGCTTCTCATTTTGACTTGATTTTAATGGCGTAGGTTTTTTCATGGGAACCCATAAAAAATTATGATACTGTAGATGTGGAGTGGTCAAAATTATCAGACATGAACGTTCATGAAGGGAAGCTTCTTGGATGTTCATTCAATCAAAGTTGTGTTGGAGTATGGGTTGTTGATATTTCGGTAACAATCAAATTTGTTTCTATTTCTGATATGGATATTTAACTTTTTATATTTGAACTTCTACTGATGATGTGCTGCAACTTTGTGATGCTTCTAGCATATTGAACCATATGCAAAGGGCAGTACTGTTGGATTAAATATTCACCTTGAGCCAAAACCTCATTCTGGTGGTTCAACAATATTGAAGGATGATCATGTAAAGGATGGCTTGGGAAGGCTTTCAATTTCACACAATGCCAATTCTGTGAAAGAGACTAGTTTTCTGTCCAGCAAAATTCGGAAGTTAGCAAGGATTCCAAATCACTTTCCTGTATGTAAATCTTTGACATGTTTCCTTTTTCAATATTTGGGAATATTTACATTTTCTCTTATCTCTCGCAATTCTTTTATACTATCATCTATCCGTAAACATTTCTGTGGTCTAAATATTATTTTTGTATATGCTTATTGAAGCTACTGTCAGTGCTTCTTGCACCCCTCAAAGGACAAGTTTAAATGTTGTTTCCAGACCTACTCAAATCGATTCATCAAAGGTGGTCAATGCACCAGCTACAAAACGGCAAACTACAAAGGTCCAGTCCATATGGTTAGATCTGAATGCTTCACCTTATCTCCACGTACTCTGGAAATACTGGCATGCTTTTTTTTTTATTCCCACCCACAAAAACAGAGAGGCTATCCTTTACCTGGTGGAGATGAGTGAGTTTTTGCTAGTGAGGAGGATACTATTGCTGACTTGATCGAACCCCACAATCAATTTGTTGGTTCCATGCAATTTTGTCTAGCCAAACTACAGGTATATCTTGTGTGGTGACTATTTTGTGGAGTTTTTTTGTTCTGGAAGTTCATCCCACCTTATGCGCCTGTGTATTTGCGTGCTCTTTTCAGTGGATTATCAACTTGATTCCATCATATCTGAAGCCACATAACTATAGATGTAGATAGACACTAAATATGTTTTCATAACATACATACATACATACCAGAGAAGAGAGAGAGAAAGGAGAAAAAAAGAACTTGGAGGTTGAAATGCGAAAAATCTTGTTCAACCTTTTCTCGTATGTACATGGGAAAACAAGAAGGGTTTTTCTTTCTGGTTGACTTAAGGTAGTGTTTGAAATTGCTTATAGGAAGTACTTTTGACACACTTTTGATCTTTTCCTTTGCAAATTTAAAGGTATTGCTTCTAGGAAGCATTTTTGAGCTTTTACTTCACAAAATTTAAAAAGACTATCTAAGTATAACTTCAATCTGCTTCAAAAAATTTGTTTAAATTTTTTCAAGGAAAAACTCAAGAGTGCGTCCCAGAAGCAATCTCAAACACTACCTATGTATAATTTCAATGTGCTTCAAAAAAAGTTGTTAGATGGAGCAGTATACTTTGTTGTCCCATGGAAATAAAAAATCATTCCTTGGGAATGTCTTGGGTCCGGAATCTTGTACTGACCAAAGTACAGAGACCGGCCCTTGAAATTTCTGGAGCTCCTTTCTTTAGAAAATTTGAATTATGTGATCGGAAACTCTAATTCATGGGCCACATAACAAGTAGCTTATGCTACATTGTAACATAGTTATCTGCTTGCTTTTCTTTGCCAATGGGAGTCTCTTTTCTTTATGTGTTGGTGATGATAAATCTTTGTAGAGAAGGTTTGTTGAAGCCTCTTTTTGAAACGTTTATCATGTTGTGTTGAACTCACAATATGCATTTTGACTAATTTGATGCTTTTGTAGTTTTGTTACACTACAACAAGACGAATAATCAAATATTCAAATGTGATACTCTTTTCGTCTCACTATTTAGGCTTGTGTGTGTTTTCACGCAGATTTAAAAAGTGTTTGGAAAGGTGAATTTTTAAGGCAACTTCTAATTTTGCCTTTGTTTAAAGAAGATTTTAATAGGCAAAAAGTGTACATGTAGTTAATGATTAATTTAACATGGGTAACTGCTAAAAGAGTTGGAAAGAAAACATTAAATATAGAAATTGGACTATATAATTGAGACAGTATGAAAAAAGAAATGCAACCTAAATAAGTGGGACGGAGGGAGGATATATTTTCTGGAATAATTATGGCATGCTTTGGGAGTGTTTGATTCTAGAAAGTGAAATAACTCTTATTTTGCATGGCACTAATCTGCAGGTAGTCCACAGCTACTGGAAAAGGCATATATCAAAGGTGTTCTCAGTGCTATCAGTAGAATGAGTGATGATAGTGTAAGTGTTATTCTTCCAATATTGTAGATAGAAACATCACTTGTTTATTGCTTTACCAGAAGCAGAACAATGTCCGATGCCATCTTCATATTGCCAGTGCAAGCAGTGGAGTATTTATATTTCCTCATATTGCAGGTGCTTGCTGATTTAATGAGCCTTTTGGCAGAAAAGATCGATATGGTTACAATAGACATTTGTGCTTGTGTTCCGCCACTTCTCACCTGACTTCTTGGAAGTAATATGGATAGAAAAATATAACTCTTATAAAAATCTATAAGAATGTTTCCATTTCTGAGTGTATATTATTTTTAGCAAAGCAGGGCCTTTGTTTGTTGGAAATATAAATATGAGGTTTTATATAACATCATCGAACCTTTTGTAGATTTTGTATTCTGCATGTTTCTGAGTTTGGATTTGATTAGCAGAAGGGAAATAATTTTGAGAATTTACTATTGACGACTTTAACTGACTTTTAGAATCAAATTAAGCCATTTGAATGCCCGAAAATGCTTTAGTCATCTTTCTTTGTGCTGCAGAACAAGTGGGACCTGAAAGACGAAAGATGATTTTAGGGACCTTTTGCTGGATGTTATTCATACTTAATGCTAGATGCTGCGTCTTATGTTTGCTTAGGGTTATTCTCTTTGGTATTCATAAACTCGTTAGCGTGATGATTCTTATCAGGGACACTACGTTTAATGAATGAAAAAGTACCACTTTGGACTTTACCTTTTGGGTAACATTGTTTGGCTCTGATCGGTCTCTTATTGATAAGATGCACTCGTGCACATATCATTTTATTCACGCAGTTGGCTGTTGTTTGTGATGACCCAAAAACATTAGATCTGTTGTGAACTCGTGATTGTTATATAGAACTAAAAAAAAACTGTTTTTCTTTAGGCATCAAGAAATTTCATTAGACATGATTCTAAAGCTGGTCAGAGTATTTGGATCGGTGATCTACTCTTCATTATCAGCACAATCACCTATCGGTGTAGATATTGAGGCAGAGCAAAGGTTCGGTTGGTTCATTCCTTGATTACATGCTTGTTTCATTCACTAATATTATTTGAAGCATTGATAATTATTTAATGTATCTGATCGGAAGATATGTCCCTTGCTTTATATTGTGGTAAGGCTGGAGCGTTGCAATCTCTGCTGTGTTGAACTTGAGAAAGTAAAGCTCTGCCTGCTCGCCTGCCCTTATGAGGTATGGATTTCATGTTTCACATGAAGGTTATGCAAATACCTTGGTCATTCTATCTGGTTTCAATTCTATTTACCAATTTTGCAGGAGAGGGGGTTCTATGGCCAAGTCTTCCCAAGAGCCGAATCTGGCTCTTCAGGAAGTTTCATGAGTAAATCATTAACATTCATTACACTATACACTGGTCAGTAACTATGATTTTTTTTACGGTACTGCGAATTGGTGTTATGCTTCTTTCAAACTTCTGGCATCCTGTGTAGATTCATGTCACCACTGACCGATTATTCTTTTAACTCGAACTTCATCCGATTATTCTTTTACTTGTCCGTCTAATTGCGTTGTTTGTCTAACCCAAAACGTCTCTTGACTTTAATCTCTATACATAGTTGAGAGAAGCTCGATTATATGAATTTTTATGTACTAAGAGAATATGAGAGGATCATAGCTTAGTGAAATATGTACAAACTACAAACTTGATTTATTTCTGTTTGAAAAGTTTACAAAGCTTTCTGACATCTGGTTGTAATTTTTTATTTTTTTGACAGGCGGTGTGTTCAAAGGGCAGGGACGTAGTCATTTGGTTGTAATTTGTGGGGCTTCATGGAATTAGAAGGTTGCTCAGTTGTGCTATCGTACTTGAGAACATATGTAATGTGAGTTTATTAACCTTTTATTCCTAATTCAATTGTATTACTACTAGCTTAGCTATAATACTAGCATGGTATCAGAGAATTTACAACTTGTCACATTATACACACAGACGCACACTCTCTAGCAAGACAATTTAAGCATAAAACTTTAGAATGGTTGATGACTTGATCCCAAATTTGAGCCGGATTCCCAGTTTTGAGATCCAATTGGAACCATTCACTTCCTGAACTCATACAAAAAAAAAATGAAAAGAAACGAATCTGAACGTATTTTTTGGTGTTTTGCTCATGAAATTTGTAGTGTGTTTCGGTGAAAAAACTTTCAATTACATGGTTACTAACAGTAAAATGTAGTTTATGGTGTATATACAAGATATGATAGATGAGTTGCACAAGTATTATGTTTTCTTGCCTTCTTACTCCACCCCTTTTAAATTAAAAAAAAAATAGACAAGAAAAGGGAGATTAATCGCTTTCTCTTTTCTTTTCTCCAGCACTCCCGGACTGATCATCGGGAATGCTTAGTGCTTGGAATATGAAGGCTATGAGACTTGGTAAGAGGTAGTAGAATCCGAGGATGGGTGGAGTTTCCTCTATTTGTCAAGGGTTCCTAATTCGCCTAAACCTGATTGTGTTCCTGCTCCATTTGAAGCGCAGGACGAAGTCATTAATTCCCGGAACCTACCTGACTTCACCTACCTTTTGTTATTCCTTAACTTTTCTTGTCTTCCTGACCAGAGCAGACCAAAGTAAAATTTCGCAATCCGAATACAACAACTCGTCTTCATTACCAGGTAATGGATACCATTGCGTTGCCAAGACCTGATTCCTTGAATGCTGAATTCGAACAGGAGTACAAAGTTTTGGAAGCTCCTGGAATAGCTTGAGTCAGGCAAAATGGCTGCGTGTGTTTGCCGTCTTTCTCCAGCTCAGAATGGCAGAATGACCGCAACAGTGTTGGATCTCGGATCTCTATCATGCCCAAGACGCAGCGTAAGTTTAAATTTAATTTTGACGTTCAAAATTATATTGGACACTCGTATGGTTTAAATAACATTCATAGGGAGTTAAGAGATTTATACCTATCAATCTTAAAAGATTGACGATAGCTCCAACTATTTCGAAAAATCGAAAATAGCTCAACTGGATTTTCACCTTTCTTCAAATCAGGTCCACGACCGGATTTCCTGTTCCTCTTCTAAATCACACTTAAAATAAGAAAAAATTTAACGAAGAGAAAAACAAAATGATGACTGGCCGAGAAGAGAACTTCGAGCAGAGCAAACAATTTTTCTCCGTGTTTTCCTTCTGAGAGCTTCTGCTCTCCTTTTATTCCCTCACCCCCAATCAATATGAAATATTGATTGGGGTTGAGTAAATGAGTTGTCGGGGAGACAACTCATTTACTCTTTTTTTAAAAAAAATTATAATAATATAATATATTATTATAAACATAAGGTCCCACATTCATAAATATATATATATATATATATCTATTATATCCATATATATATCATATATATATATATATATATCTATATATATGCATTTATATATATTGTGTAAGTCCTTAAATCCAAGTCCAACTCGGAAAATTAATTAAATCCTTTTAATTAATTTTGCTCTCAAAATTTCTATAAGCCTTTATAAACCATTTATAAAGCTTATCTATCGATCCAGTCAAATTTGTTTATCATAAATTCAACTCTTTGAATTTATTATCTCAACGGGAACAGAAAAAACAGTACTTGTGTAACCCTCAATGGTTCAGGGATACAACTAGCTGTGGTTCCAGGCTTACCCTTATTAGCATTATTTTATGCATCAACTCCTTGATCATAAAATATCAGAACTCATTTCTGATTTAACCCATCGAATCATGGTAAGAGCGTTAAGTAGCACCGCCCCATGATTCCCTAGGTATCACTGATAGTGCCTGCAAGAACCAGTCGATTATGGTTAACGTACAGTACAGTCCCTTCATCTCATATATCCCGATCGAAACTGCAACCATTGGTTCATCGAGGGTTGCATGTGAATTTTGATAACGATGTGATGTCTTTGAGAATACATAATGGCATCGCATGTGTAACTTGGTAAACATTTTACTCTACTACACATCTTACACTCTGGCCAGAGATTCCATGCACTATTATCTCACTTGATCACATAGGATATCCACACCCGTAGGTGAGCGGTGAATCCCCAACTACAATGTACTGGCTCCTACATGTGTCGCAACTGTACCCAACCTCGCCACCTGATGACCCTCATGGATTCGGTAAACGAGTCAAAGTAAAGTCCTAGCATGTAGAGCCTCAGTGTTGTCCCGAGTCGTAAGGACTAATGGTGTACAACCATGCATAACCACGGACTTATCCACTCGATGAATGATAACCACTTGGGAAGTCCGAGGGAGGGTGGAAGGATAGTTCAGTGAACTCATCGTATGAGCACCAATCTGTATGATTGAACATCTCTATGTCAATACCAATGAAACATGGTACACATCATCACAGATTCTAGTCTCGAGCTCGAGCGATCCTTATCCTTATATTGGACGGCTCAATCGACTAGGAACTTGATTTAGAATATACAGTAATTAATAATATGTGTTTCATGATTGTCATCATATGTACAACCTCATATCTTACTATAGTATATTTAAGGTCTTTATCTATGCAACTTGCATGGGTATACAGATAAAGAAAATGCCAAATAAAAGATTAATTATATTAAAATAAAGATTGTTATTACACTTGAGTCATTAAAATCTCTGACCAACATTTGGCTTGCATGGCATCTACTCTAACAATCTCCCACTTGTCATAAAGCCAACTACTCATTAGTTTTAATCCCATTGTTTCGCGATGCTTCTCAAACAATGGTCCTGGCAAGGGCTTTGTTAGTGGATCAACAACATTATCTGTAGAGGCAACTCTCTCGATTGATATGTCTCATCTTCCCACAATCTCCCGAATGATGTGGAATTTCCTCAGTTTGTGTTTGGATCACTGATAAGACCTTGGTTCCTTTGCCTGAGCAATGGCACCAGTGTTGTCACAGTACACCGGGACTGGATCAACTTCATTTGGAATAATGCCCAACTCTTGGACAAAATTCTTAATCCAAACTGCCTCTTTGGCTGCTGCAGATGCTGCTATGTATTCGGCCTCAGTGGTGGAATCCGCAACTGTGTCTTTCTTGGAACTCTTCCAAGACACAGCAGCACCATTAAGCATGAATACAAAACCAGAAGTCGATTTCGAATCATCCACGTCACATTGGAAGCTAGAATCAGTATAGCCTTCCAATTTTAATTCTCCACCCCCATAAACCATGAACAAATTCTTAGTTCTTCTCAAGTACTTAAGAATATCTTTCACGGCTTTCCAATTCAATGGACCAGGGTTAGCCTGATATCTAATTGCAATACTCAGAGCATATGCTATATCAGGACTCGTTGATATCATACCATACATGATACTACCAATTGCTGATGCATAGGGAACACATGTCATCATCTCTATCTCTTCATCAGTCTTAGGGCACATTGATTTAAATAGAGTAACACCATGACACATTGGTAAGTATCCTCTCTTGGACTCTTCCATAGAGAATCTTTTAAGTATGATATCAATATACGTGACTTGGGTGAGCCACAACATCTTCTTTGATCTATCTCTTTAGATTTGTATTCCCAATACATAAGATGCTTCACCCAAGTCTTTCATGGAGAATTTACTTGCTAACCATACTTTAGTTGATTGCAATAATTCTACGTTATTCCCAATGAGGAGGATATCATCAACATAAAGTACTAGGAATGTCACTGCACTCCCACTAACTTTCTTGTACACACATGGTTCCTCGGGATTTTTAACAAAACCAAACTCTTTGATAGTGTTAAAAAATCTGAGGTTCCAACTCCTAGATGCCTTCCTGAGACCGTAGATCGATCTCTGAAGTTTGCATATCTTATGCTCACTTCCCACTGATGTGAAACCCTCAGGTTGAGACATATAGATTTCTTCTTTAATGTCTCCATTGAGGAATGTTATTTTTACATCCATCTGCCATATTTCATAGTCATACCATGCAGCTATGGCTAGCAATATTCTAATTGACTTGAACATAGCGACTGGTGAAAAGGTTTTCTCATAGTCAACTCCTTGTCTTTGAGTATAGCCTTTTGGCACTAGTCTTACTTTGAAGGTCAATACCTTCCCATCCTCCCCAAGTTTTCTCTTGTAAATCCATTTGTATCCTATGGGAACAATTCCCTCAGGTGGATCTATTAAAGTCCATACTTGGTTCGAATACATGGAGTCCATTTTGGACTGCATAGTTTCAAGCCATATAGACGATTCAGCATCAGATATTGCTTCTTTGAAGTTTTGTGGATCGCATCCATCATTAGGCTCATCATGGCCTTGTTCATGTAGAAGCGTATATCTTGCAGGCGGTCTGATTATTCTTTCAGACCTTCTAGGTATGTGTGACTCAACTACTGGCTGTTGGAGATTGGGTTTAACTTCTATAGTCGTGGGTGTATCTCGAATTTCCTCGAGTTCTATCATTTTGCCTTTTCTATCCAATAAAAACTCCTTCTCCAAGAAGGTGACATTTCTAGAAAGAAACACATTTGCTTCTCTTGGATGATAGAAATAATATCCAACAGAGTTCTTTGGATATCCCACGAAGTAGCACAGAATGGATCTACTATCTAATTTGTCTCCCACTGTCTGCTTCACTTAAGCAGGACATCCCCATATTCTCAGATAAGAATATTTGGGAACCTTTCTCAACCATATCTCATATGGTGTTTTATCCACTGCCTTCGTATGGACATTATTCAACAACATTGCCGCAGTTTCAAGCGGAAAACCCCAAAACGATCTAGGCAATTCAGTTAATCCCATCATAGATCAAATCATGTCCATCAAAGTTCGATTTCGACATTTAGAAACACCATTCAATTGTGGCATTCTTGGTGGAGTCCACTGTGAGAGAATCACATTCTCTTTAAGATAGTCCAAAAATTCAGTATTCAAGTATTCTCCACCTCGATCAGATCGGAGTGTTTTAATACTTTTACCCAATTGTTTCTCTACTTCAGATCTGAATTCTTTGGACTTTTCAAATGCTTCAGACTTGTATTTCATCAAATACACATACCCATACCCATACCTCGAAAAATCATTGGTAAAGGTAATGAAGTAGGACTGCCCATATTTAGTGCTAACATTTAGCGGGCCACATACGTCCGTGTGGATCAAATCCAAAAGACCATGTGCACGTTCTACATTCCCATTAAAGGGAGTCTTGGTCATTTTTCCTTTCAAACAAGATTCACAAGTAGACAGAGAGTTTATATCTGACATGTTGAACATGTCCACTCCCACTAACTTGTGCATCCTTTTTTGAGAAATATGACCTAGTCTAGCGTGTCATATATGTGCAGGGTTTTGACTATCTTGTTTTCTTTTGTTTGTTGTTATTGTTTGGACATTGTTTAATGAAATATCTTTTAATTTTAAGTTATAGAGATCGTTTTGTAATTCATCAGTTCCAATCAAACATTCATTCTTATATATATTGCAAACACCTTTTGCAAAAACACAAGAATAACCATCTCTATCAAGCATAGAAATAGAAATAATGTTTTTAACCAAATCAGGAACATACAAAACATCTCTCAAAAGCAACTTAAAATAATTGTTTAATATTAAAATAATATCTCATTTGGCCTTAGCAGCAACCCTTAATCCATTTCCAAGTCTTAGAAAGGTCTCACCTTCTCTAAGTTTCTTGCTTCTTGTCATCATCTGCAAATCATTGCATTGATGAGAACCACATCCGGTATCCAATATCCAAGAAGAAGAATTCATTGAGATATTAATTTCAATATAAAACATACCATGGCCAAACGCTTCTAGTCAAGATATTCAGTGCAATTACACCTCCAATGTCCAGGCTTGTTGCAGTGGAAACAGACTTGTTCTGATTTATTAGGCCTTTTGGTCCCTTGAGCAGGTTTCTTGTATGGACTCTTATTAGGCTTGTTCTTAATTGTAGGGGCATAACGCTTCTTTCCCTTGTTTTGGACTCCCTTTTTCGTCCCAGACGACGAGCCCAAAAGTAGAACATGCTTTTCTTTCTTGATTGTGGCCTCATAATTAACAAGCATATTGACCAACTCTTCAAGGGTGGCCTCTATCTTGTTCATATTAAAATTAACCACAAATCCGTCGAACGAGGAAGGTAAAGACAACAAGAGAATATCAGTCGAGAGCTCATGAGGCATAACCACATCGAGTCTCACTAATTTCTCAACTAACCCAATTATCCTAACACCATGCTCATGGACCGAAGCCCCTTCTCGCAAGCGTGTAGTCATGAGTTCTTTCACAGTTGCGTGTCTTTTTGATCGGGTTTGAACACCGTATAACTCTTTCAGATGAAAGTGAATGTCAGCAGCATTTGCAGCATCCTCGAACCGCCTTTGCAGTTCATTCGACATAGAAGCCAGGATGTAGCTCTTAGCTTGGAGATCATGGTCCTACCATTTCTCAAGCTTGGCTAACTCAGTCTCACTGATGTTAGGAGCTGCTTCCTTCGGTGGCTTCTTTTCAAGCACATACGCAATCCTCTCAGAGTTCAAAACAATCTTTAGATTTCTTAGCCAGTCTGGATAATTAGGTCCGATTAGCTTGTTTTTTCGAGAATAGCAGAAAGTGGATTGCGTGTCGACATCTTAAACATACTGAAATTAAAAACAGATAATCGTTACTAATTATTTTAAAATAATTATAAGATATAAAATTTGGACTTTAATTTTATAAATTTCCTCCCACTATTTTGACATTTTCACCACCCTCTGATGAAAACGGGAAATCGTATTTCCTTAGTGAGCACGTAGAGTCCAATCTAGACAACTATGATACAGAATAATATCAGCCAATCATAATTTCTAAAAGGTAGATCCCAATTGCATCCCCATGCAACCTCTACGTGTTTCATCTCAATCTTGATAAGGACCCAATAATATGACGTCGTTTATCTTCGAGTGTCAAGCCGACCCATCAATGTTGAATCGTAGTGGACGGTCGACATGAGTTCCCTCAATAATATGAGCCGAAGTCATGGGAGTTCCACTCAATTCACATCACATATGTTAGTGGAAGTCACAGCTTTCCGGCGTCTAGGTCTCCCCAATAATATGAGCCAGACACTGACCACGGGTAGCGTTCATCATGCAACCACCATTGATGGAAGACAAGAATAAATTAAACTCTTTTAATTTTTACTTTTATGGCTTGATATAAATTTTGAATCATAATCAAAATTAGGGATTTTAATTTTAAAATTGTCTCATCATTTTATTTAAAATCGCGTGCCATGAGTTTGTATATTTGCCAAATTTATGCAACTATATTATCGAATAATATACATACATGCATATTACTATATATCGCATATATCATAATATGACAATTAAATAAAGATGGTCGATTATCAATAATATTTGATCCATGGGAGCCAAGCATGGATCAAGGTCCAAATCCTAGGTAAATGCAGGGATGCATATGCAACTTATTACATATGCTTCCAATATTTTACATGTCGTCATCTTGATCATCGGGTTCACCATCTTCCAATCTTGATCTCCCACTATTACAAATATTTACATTTGAATAGCAATGACACATAAGGGATACATATCAAGGGATGGGAACGAGCCATAAACCAGTCTCACTTTAATTTTATCAAATAAAATTATACAAGTTGAGATATGAAAAATATCCTAACATACACCTAGCACGTTGGTCATGACTTTCGATCATCCTTCATATAATATCATATATTATATAATTCATCAATTTCATGTATCTTGTAATTTTATCACTAACCGCCACAATTATTCAATGAATTAACAAATTAAATAAACTCTTTTATTTAATTTCTAATTAATTCAATAATAATTGATTTTCTTGTAAAACCCTTTTACTATAAATAATTAAAATCACATTCTAATTATTTATTTCATAAAAAAATATTTTTCAAAACCGCATCGGGCTCGAAACATTTTCGATCCCACGGTCGGACTGCCCAAAATTTTTCCGAACAGCCCACCACTTAGCCCGTACGCTGCCCGAACAATTCGGACAGCTTGCAAGTCAAGCTGCAATTCACATAATTGCATTTAACAATAGGGCCCGCAATTGCAATCATAACTATTATTATTATTATTATATATATATATATATACAATTTTGCTATCCTGCCCACTCACATTCTAATTATTTATTTCATAAAAAAATATTTTTCAAAACCGCATCGGGCTCGAAACATTTTCGATCCCACGGTCGAACTGCCCAAAATTTTTCCGAACAACCCACCACTTAGCCCGTACGCTGCCCGAACAATTCGGACAGCTTGCAAGTCAAGCTGCAATTCACATAATTGCATTTACCAATAGGGCCCGCAATTGCAATCATAACTATTATTATATTATATATATATATATATATATATATATAAAAATATATAATTTTGCTATCCTGCCCACTCACCGTGCCCACCTAATGTGTCCATCATGAGGTGGCACTCAACTATTGAATGTGATGAATTGTGCGTCCAATAGTTGAGTGTCACCTCATGGTGGGCACATTATGTGGGTACGGTGGGTGGGCAGGATAGTATATATATATATATATATATATATATATATATATATATCTCGTAATGCATATATATACACACATATATATATAATAATATATATAATAACAATAATATATATATATATATCTATATTTGTATATATATATCGTAATAAATATATACATATATCTATACATATATATGATAATAATAATATATATCCATATATATATTATTATAATATATATATATATATACATACATATATCTATATATACGTATATATATAGATATATGTATGTATATATATATACATACATACATATATCTATATATATATATTTTTAAATTCTATAAAAATAAATTTTATGCTGTAGCGATTTTGAAATATTTTCTTATGCGGTTAGAAATTAAAAATATTTAACATGAAATAAACCATACGATATAGAGAATCTGGCTCATACCACTGTTGGATCTCGGATCTCTATCGTGCCCAAGACGCAGCGGAAGTTTAAATTTAATTTTGACATTCAAAATTATATTGGACACTCGTATGATTTAAATAACATTCATAGGGAGTTAAGAGATTTATATCTATTAATCTTAAAAGATTGACGATGGCTTCAACTATTTCAAAAAATCGAAAATAGCTCTTGTTGTAAATCCCTACGAACAATCAACTGGATTTTCACCATTCTTCAAATTAGGTCCACGATCGAATTTTTTGTTTCTCTTCTAAATCGCACTTAAAAGAAGAAGAAATTTAACGAAGAGAAAAACAAAAGGATGACTGGCCGAGAAGAGAACTTCGAGCAGAGCAAACAATTTTTCTCCGTGTTTTTCTTCTAAAGCTTCTGCTCTCCTTTTATTCCCCCACCCCCAATCAATATGAAATATTGATTGGGGTTGAGTAAATGAGTTGTCGGGGAGACAACTCATTTACTCTTTTTTTAAAAAGATTATAATAATATAATATATTATTATAAACATAAGGTCTCACATCCATAAATATATATATATATTATATATCCATATATATATATATATATATATATATATATATATATATATGCATTTATATATATTGTGTGAGTCCTTAAATGCAAGTCCAACTCAAAAAAATTAATTAAACTCTTTTAATTAATTTTTATCTCAAAATTTCTATAAGCCTTTATAAACCATTTATAAAGCTTATCTATCGATCAAGTCAAATTTTTTTATAATAAATTCAACTCTTTGAATTTATTATCTCAACGGAAACAAAAAAAATAGTACTTGTTTAACCCTCAATGGTTCAGAGATACAGCTAGCTGTGGGTCCAGGCTTACCCTTATTAGCCTCATTTTATGCATCAACTCCTTGATCATAAAATATCAGAACTCGTTTCTGATTTAACCCATCGAATCATGGTAAGAACGTTAAGTAGCACCGCCCCATGATTCCCTAGGTATCACTGATAGTGTCTGCAAGAACCAGTCGATTATGGTTAACGTACAGTACAGACCCTTCATCTCATATATCCCAATCGAAACTGCAACCATTGGTTCATCGAGGGTTGCATGTGAATTTCGATAACGATGTGATATCTTTGAGAATACATAATGGCATCGCATGTGTAACTTGGTAAACATTTTACTCTACTACACATCTTACACTCTGGCAAGAGATTTCATGCACTATTATCTCACTTGATCACATAGGATATCCACACCCGTAGGTGAGCGGTGAATCCCCGACTACAATGCACTGGCTTCTACATGTGTCGCAACTGTACCCAACCTCGCCACCTGATGACCCTCATGGAGTCGGTAAATGAGTCAAAGTAAATTCCTAGCATGTAGAGCATCACTGTTGTTCCGGGTCGTAAGGACTAATGGTGTACAATCATAACCACAGACTTATCCACTCGATGAATGATAACCACTTGGGAAGTCCGAGGGGGGGTAGTTCAGTGAACTCATCGTATGAGCACTAATCTGTATGATTGAACATCTCTATGTCCATACCAATGAAACGTGGTACACATCATCATAGATTCTATTCTCGAGCTCGAGCGATCCTTATCCTTATTTTGGACGGCTCAATTGACTAGGAACTTGATTTAGAATATACAGTAATTAATAATATGTGTTTCATGATTGTCATCACATGTACAACCTCATATCTTACTATAGTATATTCAAGGTCTTTATATATGCAACTTTCAAGGGTATACAGATAAATAAAATGTCAAATAAAAGATTAATTATATTAAAATAAAGATTGTTATTACACTTGAATCAATAAAATCCCTGACCAACATTTGTCTTGCAGGACATCTACTCTAACAATCTCCCACTTGCCTTAAAGCCTAAGAAAACAAGCAGTTGAGGCTGCCTCTGCCCAGAACTTTGGTGGTAGACCACTCTCACTAAGCATGCACCTTACTTTGTTCATAATTGTTCTGTTCATGCGTTCGGCAACACCATTTTGTTGTGGTTATAGGTGCAAGTCTATGCCTAGTAATGCCATGTTTTAAACATTATTCATTAAACTCATGATTGCAAAACTCTAAACCATTATCAGTTCTTAATGTCTTAATTTTCCTTCCAAGGTGATTTTCAACCAAGGTTTTTCATTCTACAAATTTACTAAAAGCTTGATCTTTTGTCTTTATAAAATATATCCAAACCTTTCTAGAAAAATCATCAATCAAGAAAATGAAATATTGACATTTTGATAAGGATAAAGGTACCTGTGAAGAGCCCCAGAGATCAGCATGTATATAATCCAAAGGAGATTTTGTATTGTGAGTGGCTGTGTTAAATTTCAGCTTATGAGACTTTCCAAGTACACAGATCTCACATAATTCCACATTATTGATATGCTTGTGATCCAGAAAACCTTGTTTACTTAGCTTTTGAAGTCCTTTTAGACTCATGTGTCCGAGTCTCTGATGCCAGAGCAGAGTCTGATCCTTATCAGTAGTGGTCACATTGATTTCAGATGATAAGGTAACTCCTTGAAGTACATAGAGACCCTGTTTTAAAATAGCCTTCATAATGACCAGAGAACCCTCCTTGAATTATCTTCCTTAAGGGGCAAAATCTTCTAATGTGACCTTCCTTCTTACAAGACCAACATGTCCTTCTTGGTCATGAATTAGATCTAGACTTGGGTCTCTATTTGTTAGCTAATCTCTTCCTTTACATTGATCTTCCTCTAACATTTAGACCTTCTCCAGTAGACTTTTGAGGTTTTCCATTAGCCTTTAAATCCAAATCCTTAGAGTATGCTGCCCCTGTCACTTCTTCAAGTGTGAGAGTTTCTCTGCCATACTTTAAAGTATCTCTCAACTGATCATATGCCTTCGGCAGTGAGTTAAGAAGAAAGATTGATTGATCTTCCTCATCAATTTTTACCTCCATATTTTCTAGATCAGATAACAGTTTTGTGAATTCATCAACGTTCTCATCAATTGACTTGTTTTCATCCATTTTGTAGATGTAGAACTTCTGCTTCAAATATATTCTATTAGGTAATGCTTTTTTCATATACAACTGCTCCAACTTGAGCCACATATCTGCAACAGATTTCTCCCTCACTACTTTTCTGAGAATCTGATCACTAAGGCTAAGAACAATCGTGTTTCTAGCCTTCTTCAATATCTCAGCTTTGTTTTCTTTGGCGTCTAGAATCTTGGATTCTCCTAATAGTGCATCATCTAATCCTAGATTTCTCAGGTGAGCTATCATCTTCTCCCTCCATAGATTAAAGTCATTCTTCCCATCGAATTTCTCCACCTCAAACCTTGATGTGGACATCGCTAATGAATGCCCCTGGCCAGTAGACATTCTTCAAAGATAGTACACCCAAGAAATCAGAGATATGGCTGAGAAAGTTTATAGCCGAGAAGAAGTAAAAAATCCTCTTATCAGATTCTTTGGCCCCAAGATCTTAATCTTGAGGCTCCGATACTACTTGATAAGAATCACACAAACAGAATCCAAACCCAAGATAACAATAATCAAGCTCACAGAAACAATCGCTAGCAAGAAACAATCGAGAGAAAGAAAAAAACAGGAACCACAAACATTGAAGACACAGGGATTTACTTGGTTTAGATTACCAAATCCTACATCCAAGGTTCTGAAAAATTTCCCATATGAATTCACTAAGCAACAATAACATCAAGTTCGATTCACCATCGGCATTACATAGATCATGTAGTAGCCCGGTTCTATTTTACAAGATTAAGTGATTTTAAACATGTTAGAAAATGACATAATTTTAAAAGTGTCAAAACATGTTTAATTAGTCCTTATTTGGTAAACATAAGTGGAAACTCAGATCCGGAACGTCCGAAAATGGTAGGGTAGGTCTCGGTGGTCCAAAAATGAGTTCGGAAGAACCAAAACAGTTTGGAGCATACGGACCAGTTCGGGCCCTCCGAAGCAGTTCAGGCCGTTCAAACTCAGCATAGTCCATGTGTCTAAAGTGGCTCGGACAAGTGGCAGTTCGGAGCCTCCAAACCCAGTTCGGACCATCCGAACTCCCGCCAGATTGAGGTGTCAAAAATGCAATCTACACGTGGAAATCATGTCCGGTTCGGAGCCTCCGAACCCAGTTCGGACCGTCCGAACCCAGGCCTATAAAAAGGGGTCCGAGGCTCTCATTTGAATGTCAAATTTCCTCTCCTCTCCCGGTAATGACTCTATTTTAAGGGCTTCAGGACTCTTTCTTTAAGAGTTGGAGTAGGAAATAGTATTTTTATAGCGGACAGTGTCCGCATTAGCAGCCAGGCGGCGGAGCTCTGGCGAGGCATCTAGGGGTCATAGCTAGGATATGCCCAGGCTCTGGGGCATGCGACATCAACGGGCTGACGACGAACGAAGGTATGGCTTTGGTTTTCTATAGTAAATAGAGAGTAGGCTATAGTTTATTTAAGGCTTTTAGAGCCTAGTAAGTGATGTTTGGCATGCTAGGTAATGCATGGTTATTTATGTTGTAGTGTTGCATGGTAGGCTTGGACCTAGATGGGAGCTTCTAGGATCTGCCTTAGCAAGGTACGGAAGTATTATTCGAGATATCCAGATTGAGTATGCATGTATTATGTGTTTACATGGATTATGTGATTGCATGTTTTATATGCCTTTATATACAGCATGTCACGACTTTATGTTGCATACATGAGCATATTGAGCCTGTATCCTTGTGATATCCGGTATTGGGATATTTACCTTGT
This sequence comes from Henckelia pumila, assembly GCF_033568475.1. Classification (NCBI taxonomy): domain Eukaryota; kingdom Viridiplantae; phylum Streptophyta; class Magnoliopsida; order Lamiales; family Gesneriaceae; genus Henckelia; species Henckelia pumila. The sequence goes on from NW_027331831.1 coordinate 14,887,443, forward strand.
CAGTAGATGGTTGGACACATAGGCTCGTGTCAGGTCACCGATATTAGTTGGACACATGAGCTTGTGTTTGTTCACTAATATTTGGTTGGACACGTGGACTTGTGTTAGGTCACCATCAGGGCATCTAGGTATGTCTGTCACCTCCTGTAGCGATGGCTCAGCGTGGTACATACCAAGGCCCAAGTTGTTCTCTATCAGATATTCTTGACCTCGTGTCTTGATACCCAGTTCATTTTCATTCATGCGCATATAATAGTGTATACTCATACTCTCGTACTGAGCATGTTAAGCTCACTTTCGTATATTTTTTCTGTTGGCTGGATGCCCTATTCCATGGGGCAGTTGCAGGTAGTTCTCCCGAAGATAGGGAGGTTAGGTGGTGACCAAGGCTGGATAGCGGGGTTGACCACTAGGTTTTGCCTACCTGGTATTATTTTATTTTTTTAGATTCCGCAGTTTCTCTGATTAAGATTATTTTATTGATTAATTTCATGCTTAAGTTCTGATTAGTAGGTGATCACGGCGCGGGTCATTACATTTATGGTATCAGAGCATGCAATAGATTCTTTGGGACATAGTATTAATTTTGGGTTATCCTTTGTAGGATTACAAGTTGGATTCAATAACGATAGCAGTATCAGAAATTGGAATAGCAAGATATTTAGGCTTTTCCAAGATCGTCATTGCCAAGGTTGGCATCAGAAGTTCGTATTATGTGGATCCCAGCAGGATAGAGCTGGAAGAGAAGATCTAGTTTTCAATTTCAGGTGCTTCGTCGGGTTGAACGGAATGTGTGACATGTAGTCATCCATTCTGCATTGACCAAGGAAGCCACCCCGTTAGATCCTACAAAGAGGATGTCTCAAGAAGCTTTGGACATCTCTAGTAGGATATATTTTTATTTATCTTTTAGATCTTGTGATGAAGAAGGTCTGCTGACATGAGTAGCAGACGAGAAACTTCATGTTCAAGATCAGTAGATGGAATGAAAGACTTTCGTAGGAGTTTAAATACTGTATTTCAGTTGTAATCAAATGTATTAAAGATTTCAGTATTTGATGTACTCAGTTATTGTTGTATTGTACATCTTTCAGTGTAATCTTTTGATTAAGTTATGTATTACATGAGATTGTAATAAAGATTATATTTGAACCTGGATTGGTGGTTCAAGTGTTGTAATCTTTGAGATTAACTTGGTTATTTTGAATAAAAAAAACTGATCATTGTTTTAATGAGTACTTGGGATTTTTCATGTTTTCAATGAATAGTTCTAGATGTTTTACCTAGAATATTCTAGTAATCCAAGTGTTTGCTAAGGATGATGTGATTCATCAGGATGCATGAATGTTTGTTCTAAACAGATTTCCTTAGAACAGTTGGTTGTTTTGATCTTTTTAGGTTGTTACCTAGTGATGATGGATTTTCATCCAAATGACAGGCTAAGAAATACCAGGAGTTGTGGACTGTAACCAGGATTAGACGTGAGAAAGCGTGGCCCTTAGTCGGTATTACTTTGGAAGTTTTCATACTTCAGAGTTTGTTTTGGAGGCCTTTGTACTCCAGGGACTATTTAGGGGAGGCTAATCAGTCTGGGGATTTTGGAAACAGTCACAACAAGGTATATCTTTAAAAATTGGATTGATACCAGGTGTGGTATCAGGATTTAGTTATCTTCTGTTAAGGATACAGATGTCCCGTTGTCAGAACAGTCTTGGAATAGATTTTCCTTGACAAGTAATTGTTTCGAGTAGATAAGTTTTGATCTTGATTTATGATTTCAGGATTTAATCCAAGAGATTAGTTGAATTTATATTCAAAACAATTTAACTGTCAGATGCTTGCAAACTCGGGATTTGAGTTGTGCCTCTGCAAAAAAATTTCCTTGACCAATGATTTTGGTCCAGATAGGAATATTTCATAATATCAGAGACTCGGGGATGAGTTATGCCAGGATGCTCTTGACTGTAGGGTTTCGAGATGGTATAGTAAGTACGACCTTATGCCGGTGTACTCTGGAAGGATTCTTTTGTTCCATTTTTGCATTATAAGAAGACTTACCTCAGTCTCGTTGTATGTACAGTCATAGAAATGGGTATAACTATCACGAGAATATTCAGAATTTATTTGTGTCTTCTGGAATTGTACTTGATACTGGATTAGTTTCTAGGGATTTGAGTTATTGTCTGACTTCATTAGAGATACAGACTTTGGTTTCCGTGGACAGAATAATTGGAAAGGATTCCTTGACAAGTGAATATTCTGGACGGGTAGTCCTCGCATGTGATACTGGGGGAGAACCAGAAGGTTTTACCAGTATTGTTTGATTCTATCAGAAGTATAATTAGTGATCAGGATCTTGATTACGAGATGAACAGGAAATTCTAAGTGATGATTTTACTTAGGTAAGTTTCCCTGTAAGAATTGAAATTTTATTGATGGGTTATCAAGCAAAGATGAGTTTTATTAGGACACTGGGATGAGTTATACTGGAAGACGTGAACTATAACCATTATAACAGTTACGTTAAATTATAATTTGGTGTCATTTTGATAACCTTGAAAAGATACTCGATTTTATTGACAGATGTCATTAGCCTGCTAAGTTACAGCATTGATACGACAATATAAGAATTCATTTGGATAGTGGAAAGATGATCACTTAGGTGTTCATGTATGTTTTGAAATGGTCGGTTAAACTGGTGCAAGTTTGGTGCCCAATGACTATTTGCAACTATTTTTCTGAGGTAGATACAGATGTTATAACCCCGTGATGGGGCAGTGACCGCTTAATTTGATATTTACTAGCAAGTGCACTAGGTCAAGTAATAGTAAAGTGGACAGAGAGTCCAAGTATCGATCTCACAGGGACTACAGTCAATTCTCAAGATTTAATTATTTTACTTAATCTAGACAAAATAATAGAAAGGATTTTGAATTAAATAAAATAAGAATAAAAAATAAAAACTGCTTAAGAAATAAGAATAAAAATAGCTAAAGATAAAAATAATTAAAACAAAGACAACCAAGACACACGTAGGTACCGAACAAATCATGTAACATGTAGTCGATTCAGGACTCAGATTTAATCTTAATTCACGGGAATTCTCCTAATTTGTTCAAAGAACTATTTCTAGAACAATCAAACCTATTCAAATATTGACGGATTAATCTGTCGTAATTCTAATCAAATTTGAATGCATTAAATATTTGTGAAAATTCAGTTTACACTCAAACCGCACACTGAAACCGAATTCTATTTCTAGTCGGTTTTACAATATGTTGATTATCAAAGTGATCAAAATCAAAACCTCCTTTGTCTACTTGGAATCAATTAACATGCAAGCAAACAGTTGATCAGACTATTCACAATACAAATATAAATATGACAATCAATAAAATAAAATCAACTCTGAAAAATCTCAAACAAACATCCAAATTTCTACATGAATTTGTTCGGCCCAATCACGCCGTCTTGGTTGAAAATAAAATACACAATAATTAAAACTAGAATTAAACAAAAATTAAAAGAAAAAGGAAAGAGAAAGTGCAGAAATCTCTTCTCTTCTCCAGCCGCCTTGCTCTGGTTGTGCGTCCAAAAATCCCTGATGAATCCCCTGTTGTGCGGCTTTTATCTCCTATTTATATGTTCTAAAAAGCTCAAGAAAGAAAGCCCAAAAAATAAGAGATTTTAATTCTGAAAATTTTAATTTTTTTGTGATCCCGACGTCTCGCTCGAGCGAGAACAATCTCTCGCTCGAGCAAGAGACTCTTTGTTTTGAAGATTTCTGCTCCCGTATTTCTCGCTCGAGCGAGTACAAGCTCTCACTCGAGCGAGCATGTTTCTGCCCGAAAAACTAATCACAGTACAGCCCTTGCACGATTGCGGTGCTTTAGGCGCTAAACTCACTCTTCCATGCGCTAAAGATCAACTTCTTGCGCGTTAGCGCCTCTTCATGCTTGTTTGCACTACATTGTTGTGCGTTTGCACAAAATGTAGTGCAAAAAAATTTGTTTGCACAACATTGTTGTGCAAACGCGCTTCTTTTTCTTTTTTTTTTCTTTTTCTTTTCTCTTCTCTTCTCTTCAAAACTCTTTTAAATTTCATTTTTCTTACAAATAGAACCCGGAGAATGAAATGCACACAAATGCAATAAAACACATAATAACACACAAAATAATATAAATGCACACAAAATAAACATAAAAATATCACGAACTAATGCATACAAAATGCACTTATCAGGCAGCTAAATATTCTTTTGCATAAAGAACGATTGGAATTGTTCACTTTTTGGTAGACTGATAAGATGAGTACAGTACTAAGATATTCAGTTCTCAGGAATGATTTGCAATAATTCTGGGACTTTAGTGTCACAAATTGATCTAGAAAGCATTTGAATTTTAATGAATACTAACAGGATAGCATCAAGTGTTTAGACATGGAAAAAGGACAACAAGTGAGATCTAAGGTTAACAGATTCAGCGGTTGTTGTCACCAATTTTCCGGGATGTCTATTGGATGCGTTAGGTCATTGATATGTTAGATTTGATGAGATTGATTCAGGGGATTTTCTAGGTTGTATTTGTGAGACCTCGGTTCTAAACATCTACTAAACTCGGATTGAACAACAATAAGCATACAAGATCCAAGACTTGAAAGTAAAGCAACAAACACAAATAATTTTTTTTTAAAAGGCCTCGCTCGAGCGGCAAGGCACGCTCGCTCGAGCGAGAAAGTTTCTGTCCAAAAATCAATAAAAAGCTCGCTCTGGCTCGCACACTAAAGAACGCTCGCTCGAGCGAGCACCAACTGCCGCTCGAGCGAGACCAGTTCTGTGTCAAAAATAAACCAGCATTTTTTCAACTTTACAAAATGAAACCAATCCATTTTTCATCAAGTATTCATGCCCAAAACAACATTCAAACATACATGTTTCATAATACATATGACAACCACCTGCAATCCACGATACTAGCATATTTGATACGACAAAACAACGAGTTCGAAACTAAACATGCTATGAAACATAAACTAGATTGGCATGCTGATTCGACTTCTAAACCGAGTCCCACTTCTACTTCTTACCCTCGAAGCTAACCATGCCTCTTTTGACTTGTTCCTGCCCCACCTGTTGCCAAGTACACATAAAAAACAAAGCAACAGCCGGATAAACCGGTGAGAACGATATTCCCAGTAAAAACAACATAACAAGTAATACAACAATACACATGCTTTCAAGACATCAACGAAATCAATAACAACATAATGAAATGCATGTCTTTAAAACGAGATATCAAAGCTGATAAACAAGGGATTACTGCTGTGCTTTTGGGATCCCGAGGATGAGATCATATGACGACTCACCGACTCTCCCAATCGAGGTGGTGCCACATATCTCACTCATCTAGACTTTGAGCAACCATAATGAGTATGCTAGCACTAGGCGATACGACTATGACCTAGGCCACTCAATCATAGGTCCCAAACGTCCAAACAAAAAGGGCGGTTCTGCCCGCTAAAATCAACGTAGGCTCAAGATGAATGCATAACAGAAACATAAAACATAAGCCACATAGTCAAAGCAAAATCAATCAACAAGACACAAGTTCCTCATGCTAGAACAAGTGTAGATGCAATATGTGATTTAAAGGGAAACTCGAGAACCAACTGTCCCGAGTATGCTATCCCGTTACGATGACTGCTTTTACCTTTCAATGCAGTAGTTCCAACTCTGAAAAAGCTACAACAAAAGATTGTATCAACAACTATACAACCAATAAAACAATCAACGGCTCAAAGAAAATCTCTTTATCGTTCTTTGTCCAATCACTCGACGACCAAATGCTGCTAATACAGGGCTCGAAAAACTCCAACAAATCTGTACGAAGACAAGAGATTATCAACAACAACGATCAACTCACCAACCAAAGTTCAACAACCCAAAAGGGTTCAAAATTCCAAAAACTCAAACGACGGCATAACGGCTATAAACTGAACAAACCGGAAATGCAGACAGCAGTTCAATACCGATATCAACTCATATCAATGCCCAAAACAACAGTAACAAAGCAAACCCATCAATCTAAAAATCCACATTTTCGAAAATGGCTTCCAAAAATCATAACAAATCCGAACGTCTCTCTAATTCAAAACCGACGGATAATAAACGATCAGAACTCTGTCAAGAACAACATACTCGAATCTAGAACGATTCTAAAAACATCCAAAAACTAGAATGTAACCGATCGTATAAAAACTTACGATATAACGGAGCTCTCGCTGCAGTGATCGATAATCTGCCTTCCGAAATAAATTCCAACGGCCGGATCGAGCTCGGACTGAAATCCCAAAGCTTGGAAGCAAAAGAAATCGGCTTCAATGGAGTGGAGGCGGCTAAGGGAAGGAGATGAGTGAATAATATAAGTCATTTCCCTTATAAATATCTAATAAAACCGATATTTGAATTTTAGTCCCTAAAATTTCCAAAATTTGCAAAAAGGACCCTGATCAAAAACAAGTCGGCTTGTGAACTCTGTAATCTCCGATTAACTAAAATAAACTCATTTAAGATAAAAACGGGGAGTTACAATTCTCCCCCACTAAGAAGAGATTTCGTCCTCGAAATCAACGAGAACCACAACTCATAAGATAGAATAAAGAACTAAAGACAGTAAGAAGAACTCATGTCATCCGAATAACTGCGGAAATCGCTGTCTCATATCAGATTCTGTCTCCCAAGTCGCTTCCTCGACTCCGTGACGGCTCCACTACACTTTCACTAACGGAATCAACTTGGTTCTGAGTTGTTTCTCCTTCCAATCAAGGATCTGAATCGGTCGCTCAAAGTAGCTCAGAGTCTCGTCTAACTCGGCTTCGTCAGGCTGAAGGATATGAGAAGGATCTGAATGATACTTTCGCAGCATAGAGACGTGAAAAATGTCGTGAATACCAGATAAAGACGGAGGAAGTGCAAGTCTGTAGGCAAGATCGCCTATCTTCTCGAGAATCTCGTACGGCCCGATGAATCTCAGAGATAACTTCCCTCTCTTACCGAATCTGACAGTGCCTCTGAAAGGAGAAATCTTAAGGAAAACACGGTTTCCCTGCTCGAAACTCAGAGGTCTATGTCTGACATTTGCATACTTTGCCTATCTATCTTGAGCTGACTTTATTCTGGTCTAAATGATCTTAACCTGCTCTGCCATATCTCTAAGCATCTCCGGTCACAGATCTGGTGACTCGGACATGTCATCCCAAGACAGCGGAGATCGGCATTTCTTACCGTACAATGCCTCAAAAGGCGCCATACCGATACTCGCTTGAAAGCTGTTGTTGTAAGAAAACTAAACAAGAGGCAAAGAATCCTGCCAACTAGTGCCAAAGTCCAGCACTACCGCTCGCAGCATATCCTCTAACGTCTGGATAGTCCGCTCTGACTGTCCATCTATCTGAGGATGATAAGCTGTACTCAGATGCAATCAAGTACCCAGTGCCTCCTGAAGACTATGCCAAAAGTGCGAAGTGAATCTAGGGTCTCTATCTGAAACGATCGACTTCGGCACCCCATGCAATCTCACAACATTGCTAACATATAACTCAGCCATCTGGTCGTGACGATACATCATCCTGTACGGAATGAAACAAGCAGACTTCATCAATCGGTCGATCACTACCCAAATAGCATCGCATCCTCTAACGGATCGTGGTAGCTTCATGATGAAATCCATAGAAATGTGATCCCATTTCCATTTAGGAACAGATAGACCGTGCAATAGACCACCTGGTCGCTTTCGTTCTGCTTTCACTTACTGACAATTCAAACACCGAGATACAAAACTCGCTACGTCGCTCTTCATTCTCTTCCACCAGAACTGGTTCTTCAGATCGTTGTACATCTTACGACCTCCAGGATGAATACTAAACCGACTGCAATGTGTTGGAAAAACTGGCGGTCAGATCAATCACGATTGATACCCGGTGCAGCGAAAGTTAAAAATTTTTTTATCATGGAACAATTCCATGGTGTGGGTATCAACCATTCAACGATTAAATTATTGTGTGTGTAAAATTCAAATAACAATTATTAAATTTTACCTTAAATCTCGCAACGAGATTAATGGACACCAACAGATTTTATCTGCTCTTGTTGTCTCTCCCTGGAACCGATGAACTCCTTCAATCAGGTCCACGAACAGAGGTTTAATCCCTCTGATAGATTGCACTAGAAAATCTATCAGAAGTTTTCTGCGAAGAGAATAAACGAATCTGATTCGTTATTCCTTACTGCGATTCAAAATCACAGACCGGAATTTCTCTGTGACAGAGCAAGGGGGCGGCCGAAATACTATTTGAGAGAGCTAGGGTTTCGATTTTTTTTTCTCCTCAAAAATTATGACCTGTTGTGTGTAATTTCTGTACTGCAATAACTTATTTATAATGCAGGCCACTAACACCTTAGGGCCCATTAGTCATAAGCTAGGGCCCGACAAGCAAAGCCCGCACGTTCAGAAATTAATATAAAATTCATCGTGACTCCGAATTTCACCAATGTGCACAGAAACCATTTCTGCACATTTTAAAGTCAAAATAATTTTTCCTGAATCCGAATTCAGTGGTTTCCAAAAATGTCCATCCCTATGTCATTTTAGGAAACCCTACTCCCTTACTCTTAATTAAGAAGTCCAACTTCTTTATTCATTAAATTTAACTCTTTAAATTTAACTATCTCAACGGGGATTAAAACTCCATTACACTGTGTGACCCTCAATGGTTCAGGGATACAGCTAGCCGTGGGCTCACAACTCCTTGTGACTCGGAACAACACTTTCCGACTTGCCCAACGAATCATGGTAAAGCGCCTAGCAACATCGCCCCATGATTCCCTAGGTATCACTGATAGTGCCTACAAGAACCAGTAGATTTTGGTTAGCGTACAGTACGGTCCCTTCATCCATATATCCCGATCGAATCAACAACCATTGGTATATCGAGAGTCGCTCAAGATTCGATAACTATGCAATACATCTTGAAGATCAAATTAGTGACATCGCATGTGCTACTAAGAAACCATTTCTTAAATCACATCAAGTACTCTGGCCAGAGATTTGTCACACTAATATCTCCTCAGATCGCATAGGATATCCACACTCGCAAGTATGTGGTGAATCCTTGACAACAATGCATTGACTCCTATATGTGTCGTAACTGTACCCAATCTCGACACCTGATGACCCCCATAGAGTCGGTAAACGAGTCAAAGCACAGTACTAGCATATAGAGTCTCCATGATGTTTCAAGTCGTAAGGACTAATGGTGTACAACCAAAACCGCGGACTTTATCCACTCGATAAGTGATAACCACTTGGAAAGTCCGGATAGGGTAGTTCGATTATTCATCCTATGAATATCCATTTGCATGCTTCGAACATCTCCATGTTCCCTACCAATGAAACGTGGTACTCCGCATCGCAAATGCTAGTCTCAAACTCGAGCGATCCTTATCCTTATTATCGGACGGCTCAATCGACTAGGAACGGTTTTTAGAATATACAGTGACTATAAGATGTATTTCATGATAGACATCTCCATGTTCTACCACATCTTACATACACTATAGTATATTCAAGGTCTTTATCAAAACAACAATAGTATATCACAATATAACAATATGAAGTAATATAAAGTCATTGCCATAAAAGTGTAAATAATATTAAACAAAAGATTGTTTATACAAAGAGTCATCAAAGCCCATAGCCACACAGTTGGCTCACTGGGCACCCACTCTTACAATCTCCCACTTGCCCTATAGCCAACTAGTCATACTACGTAGACCCATTGCTTCGCGATGTTTGTCAAACAATGGTCCTGGCAAGGGTTTAGTAAGCGGATCAGCGATATTGTCTGCAGAGGCCACTCGTTCGACAATGATGTCTCCTCTTTCCACAATCTCCCGGATTATGTGGTATTTCCTCAGTACGTGTTTGGATCTTTGATGAGACCTTGGTTCCTTTGCTTGAGCAACGGCACCCGTGTTGTCACAGTATACCGGGACTGGACCAACAAATTCAGGAATGACGCCCAACTCTTGGACGAACTTCCTCATCCAAACGGCCTCTTTAGCAGCAGCTGATGCTGCAATGTATTCAGCCTCAGTGGTGGAATCCGCTGTGGTGTCCTGCTTGGAACTCTTCCAAGAGACAGCACCGCCATTGAGCATGAACACAAATCCAGAGGTTGACTTCGAGTCATCCACATCACTTTGGAAGCTAGAGTCGGTATAGCCTTCCAATTTGAGTTCTCGTCCTCCATAAACCATGAACATATTCTTAGTCCTTCGCAAGTACTTAAGAATGTCCTTCACGGCTTTCCAATGCATTTGACCAGGATTAGACTGATATCTGCTCGTGACACTCAGAGCAAATGCTACATCCGGTCTGGTAGATATCATCCCATACATGATACTACCTATAGCTGACGCATATGGTACATGTGTCATATTCTCTATCTCTTCATCAGTCTTGGGACACATAGACTTGGATAGAGAAACTCCATGACACATGGGTAGATGTCCTCTTTTGGACCCATCCATTGAAAACCGTTTCAATATGGTATCGATGTAGGTTGATTGAGTGAGTCCTATCATTCTCTTAGACCTATCTCTATAGATCTGTATCCCAAGAATGTAGGATGCCTCTCCCAAATCCTTCATCGAAAATCTACCTGATAACCATATCTTTGTTGATTGCAACATCCCTACATCATTCCCAATGAGTAGGATGTCATCAACATAAAGTACTAAGAATGTCACCGCATCCTTAACTACTTTCTTGTACACGCAAGGTTCCTCCGGGTTCTTGATGAAACCAAAATCTTTTATTGTTTCATCAAATTTCTGGTTCCAACTTCTTGATGCTTGTTTTAGACCATAAATTGATCTCTGAAGCTTGCATACCTTATGCTCGCTTCCCATGGATGTGTACCCCTCAGGCTGCTTCATATAGATTTCCTCCTTAATGTCTCCATTAAGAAAAGCAGTCTTCACATCCATTTGCCATATCTCATAGTCATACCATGCAGCTATGGCAATTAGGATTCTTATAGACTTGAACATTGCAACTGGTGAAAAGGTTTCGTCATAGTCAACTCCTTGCCTTTGAGTATAACCTTTAGCCACCAATCGCGCCTTGTAGGTCAATACCTTACCATCAGGCCCAAGCTTTCTTTTGTAGATCCATTTGCACCCTATCGGAACATTGGTTTGTATGCATCGAATCCAATTCTGACTGCATAGCTTCAAGCCATAAATTCGAATCCGCATCAGAAATTGCTTCCTTGAAGTTTCTTGGATCACATCCAATGTCGGGTTCATCTTGATCCCCTTCAAGAAGAAGACCATATCGAACTGGAGGTCTAGAAGTCCTTTCGGATCTTCTAGGTGCAGGCGTGTCCAGCAATGGTTCCTGAGGTGTAGGATCGTTATTTTGTATTTTGGGTTCTTCTCGAACTTCTTCGAGTTCCATCATCTCGCCTTTCTTATCCAATAAGAACTCCTTCTCCAAGAAGGTGGCATTCCTAGAAACAAACACCTTTGTTTCAGCAGGATAATAGAAATAATATCCGATTGAATTCTTCGGATACCCTACAAAATAACATAAGCTGGATCGACTATCCAACTTGTCTCCCACTGTCCGCTTCACGTAAGCAGGACATCCCCAAATCCTCAAGTACGAATACTTAGGAGCTTTGCCATTCCATAACTCGTATGGTGTTTTGTCCACTGTTTTAGTGTGGACGTTGTTCAACAACAATACCGCCGTTTCAAGCGCATAGCCCCAAAACGAAGGTGGAAGCTCAGTGAAGCTCATCATAGATCGAACCATGTCCAACAAAGTTCGATTACGACGCTCCGATACACCATTAAGCTGTGGTGTCATAGGAGGAGTCCACTGAGAGAGAATCTCATTCTCCTTCAGATAGTCCAAAAACTCGGTACTCAAGTATTCTCCACCTCGATCCGATCGAAGTGCCTTAATACTTTTACCTAGCTTGTTTTCTACTTCAGCCTTGAATTCTTTGAACTTTTCAAATGCTTCAGACTTATATTTCATTAAATATAAATACCCATACCTTGAATAATCATCAGTAAAGGTAATGAAGTAGGTGTGGCCATGTTGAGTCCCTACTCTAAATGGACCACAAACATCTGTATGGATCAAATCCAACAGATTCTGACTACGCTCAGGTTTCCCCTTAAAAGGAGATTTAGTCATTTTTCCTTTTAGGCAGGATTCACAAGTAGGTAGAGAGTTAATATCAGACATATCAAACATGCCCTCTCCCACTAGCTTGTTCATCCTCTTTGAGGAAATATGACCTAGCCTAGCGTGCCAAAGGTTTGCCGGGTTTTGACTATCGATTTTCCTTTTGTTTGTTGTAGCCGGTTTATCAAAATAATTAATTGGAACGTCTTTTAGTTTTAAATTGTATAGATCGTTTTCAAGTTGTCCATTTCCAATTAAACATTCATTCTTGTAAATATTGCAAATCCCATTCACAAAATTACAAGAATAACCATCTCTATCAAGCATAGAAATAGAAATAATGTTTTTAATTAAATCTGGCACAAATAAAACATCTCTCAACAATAATTTAAAACCATTCTGCAAAATCAAACAAACATCTCCAATGGCCGTAGCTTCAACTCTGGAACCATTCCCGAGCCTCAGCTGGGTCTCACCCATTCTAAGCCTGCGACTTCTTGTCATCACCTGCAAATCATTGCAAATGTGAGATCCACATCCGGTATCCAATACCCAAGAAGTTGTATTAAGTGACATGTTTATTTCGATATAGAACATACCCTTTGCAGTTCCCAACTGCTCAAGATACTCCTTGCAGTTGCGCTTCCAATGACCCGGCTTCTTGCAGTAATGGCAAACATCCTTGGATTTTCCATTGTTTGAAGCCTTTGTCTTTTGCTTCTTCTCGGGTTCCACTTTCTTGGGTGGGGCAGAACGTTTCTTGCCCTTCATACTTGGCCCCTTCTTAGCAGAAGATGAGGAGCCCACCAAGAAAGCTGGCTTATCCTTCTTAAGTGTGGATTCATATGTAACGAGCATATTGACCATCTCTTCAAGGGTGGCCTCTATCTTGTTCATATTAAAATTTATCACGAATCCATCAAATGAAGAAGGAAGAGATAGAAGCAGCAAGTCCACATTGAGTTCATGCTCCAACACCAAATCAAGGGTCGCCAACTTCTGTATGAGCCAAATCACTCGTACCCCATGATCACGGACCGAAGTCCCTTCACGCATGCGGCACGTCATCAACTCCTTAACAGTAGCGAACCTTTCAGCCCTCGACTGAGCCCCAAAAAGTTCCTTGAGTTGCGTGTGAATGTCAGCAGCATTCACCGTGTCCTCAAATCGCCTCTGGAGTTCATCAGACATCGAGGCTTGCATATAGCATTTGGTCTTGATGTCATGGTCACACCATGCATCAAGTTTGGCCAATTCCTCCGGACTTATGTCAGCTGGTGCTTCCTTCGGAGGTGCTTTCTCTAACACGTAGAGCATTTTCTCCGAAGTTAAGACAATCTTCAACTTCCGGAACCATTCCGTATAGTTGGCGCCAGTCAGCTTGTTTTGTTCGAGGATCGAGAATAAAGGATTTCGCGAATTCATTGTATGAAATACTGAAAAGGAAAACAGACATATATCAATGATTGTTTAACAATTTACTAAGACATAAAATAGGCGAATTTAATTTTATGAATCTCACTCCCACTATTTTAACGATTTCACCACCCTCTAGTGAAAACGGGAAACTTTTTCCTTAGTGAGAACATGGAGTCCAATTGACAAACTTATGGTCCCGAATAATATCAGCCAACCATAATTCTCAAAAGGTAGAGCCCAATTGCTTCCAAAGCAACCCCATGTATTTACCTCATGTCCAATAAGGGCCCAATAATATGACGCCGTTTAAAGTGACATGTCAAGATGACCCACCAATATTAAGTTGTGATGGACGGTCGCCATGTGGATCCCCCAATAATATGAGCCGATCCCATGGGAGTTCCACCCAACTTACAACATTTGTCAATCCAATGTACAGCTTTCCGACGGACGGGCCCCCCTAATAATATGAGCCGGACCGTATCCGCGGGTAGCATCACATACATTGACCGTTGATGGAAGGTAGGAACATTTAAACAATATTTAAATTTCCTTTATTTATCTTGATATAAATTTTAAATCATATTTAAAATGAGGGATTTTATTTATAAAAATATTTGTCTCATCATATTTAATTTATTGCATGCATTGCCGGATTCACGCAATTTATGTCTAAACATGCATACAATCATAATATCACATATTATATAGGATGATCGATTCCATTTCTAATTGACCCGTGGTTGCCAATCACGGGTCTTAGTCCAATCCTAGGTAATATGCAGTATGCAAATGCAATCCTATTACATATGCTTCCAATTTACATTTCTTCAGTTTTCATTGTCTGCTGGGCCCACCATCTTCAAATCTTGATCTCCCACTAAATCTAATGTATTTACAATAAATAACAATGACAAGTAGGGGATACATTTTTAGGGGGTGGGAACGGGCTATAAACCAAGCCCACTTTTATTACATATGACATTCATATCGGGCCATAAACCAGGCCCATTAATAAAACCAACAATAATAAAGACAAAATGTAAATTCCTAACATATACCTACAAAATTGGTCATGGCAATCGATCATCCTTATCCAATAACATTTAATTCAAAATTAATTTATTGGATAACATGCTGTGGCAATTCAAATTTAAACAAGATAAAATCATATTTTATATATAAAATCTCATTTCACATATAAAATCATATTTTATCTCTATATCAAATAAAATCATATTTTATCTATAAAATCCAATTTTACAAATAAAATCATATTTTACTTAATATATCATAAGATCATATCTTATCATCAATTGTACCAAAATAATTGATTTCAAAATTCAATTTACGGATAAAATATTAAAATTTTCCAAAAATTCAAATTTATCCAAAATCAATTTTAAAATTTACGGACTCGAACAATTCGATCCGAAATCTCGTGAACCAATCAAAAACAATTTTTTGACCGGACCAAAAATAAAATATTAAAATTAATTTTAAATAAAAATATAATTTTTCCCGCGGGCCGCCCGGGACACTCCCGGGCCGGCCCGCACCCGGGGCGCGGGCCGGGGGCAGCCCGGCTGCCCCCTTAGGGCAGCGCCTAGCGCCGACCCTGGGCGGCGCCGTGCGCTGCCCTGCGCAGCGCCCAGCGCTGCGCTGGGCAGCGCACAGCGCTGCCCTGGGCGGCGACGGTCGCCGCCTTGGGCGGCGCCGTGCGCCCCCTTTGGGCGGCGCCGTGCGCCGCCCGGGGCAGCAACAATTGCTGCCCCACCGGGCAGCGATCCAATCGCTGCCCGGGTTTTGCCCCGAAAATTTTTTTTTTTTTTTTTTTTTTATTTAAAAATATTTATTTTGTTTCAAAAACCGAGACTCAAAAATTTTGTACAATTGATTAATTTAATCGTTTGATCTGAGCAACCTGGCTTTGATTCCACTGTTGGAAAAACTGGCGGTCAGATCAATCACGATTGATACCCGGTGCAGCGGAAGTTAAAAAATTTTTTATCATGGAACAATTCCATGGTGTGGGTATCAACCATTCAACGATTAAATTATTGTGTGTGTAAAATTCAAATAACAATTATTAAATTTTACCTTAAATCTCGCAACGAGATTAATGGACACCAACAGATTTTATCTGCTCTTGTTGTCTCTCCCTGGAACCGATGAACTCCTTCAATCAGGTCCACGAACAGAGGTTTAATCCCTCTGATAGATTGCACTAGAAAATCTATCAGAAGTTTTCTGCGAAGAGAATAAACGAATCTGATTCGTTATTCCTTACTGCGATTCAAAATCACAGACCGGAATTTCTCTGTGACAGAGCAAGGGGGCGGCCGAAATACTATTTGAGAGAGCTAGGGTTTCGATTTTTTTTTCTCCTCAAAAATTATGACCTGTTGTGTGTAATTTCTGTACTGCAATAACTTATTTATAATGCAGGCCACTAACACCTTAGGGCCCATTAGTCATAAGCTAGGGCCCGACAAGCAAAGCCCGCACGTTCAGAAATTAATATAAAATTCATCGTGACTCCGAATTTCACCAATGTGCACAGAAACCATTTCTGCACATTTTAAAGTCAAAATAATTTTTCCTGAATCCGAATTCAGTGGTTTCCAAAAATGTCCATCCCTATGTCATTTTAGGAAACCCTACTCCCTTACTCTTAATTAAGAAGTCCAACTTCTTTATTCATTAAATTTAACTCTTTAAATTTAACTATCTCAACGGGGATTAAAACTCCATTACACTGTGTGACCCTCAATGGTTCAGGGATACAGCTAGCCGTGGGCTCACAACTCCTTGTGACTCGGAACAACACTTTCCGACTTGCCCAACGAATCATGGTAAAGCGCCTAGCAACATCGCCCCATGATTCCCTAGGTATCACTGATAGTGCCTACAAGAACCAGTAGATTTTGGTTAGCGTACAGTACGGTCCCTTCATCCATATATCCCGATCGAATCAACAACCATTGGTATATCGAGAGTCGCTCAAGATTCGATAACTATGCAATACATCTTGAAGATCAAATTAGTGACATCGCATGTGCTACTAAGAAACCATTTCTTAAATCACATCAAGTACTCTGGCCAGAGATTTGTCACACTAATATCTCCTCAGATCGCATAGGATATCCACACTCGCAAGTATGTGGTGAATCCTTGACAACAATGCATTGACTCCTATATGTGTCGTAACTGTACCCAATCTCGACACCTGATGACCCCCATAGAGTCGGTAAACGAGTCAAAGCACAGTACTAGCATATAGAGTCTCCATGATGTTTCAAGTCGTAAGGACTAATGGTGTACAACCAAAACCGCGGACTTTATCCACTCGATAAGTGATAACCACTTGGAAAGTCCGGATAGGGTAGTTCGATTATTCATCCTATGAATATCCATTTGCATGCTTCGAACATCTCCATGTTCCCTACCAATGAAACGTGGTACTCCGCATCGCAAATGCTAGTCTCAAACTCGAGCGATCCTTATCCTTATTATCGGACGGCTCAATCGACTAGGAACGGTTTTTAGAATATACAGTGACTATAAGATGTATTTCATGATAGACATCTCCATGTTCTACCACATCTTACATACACTATAGTATATTCAAGGTCTTTATCAAAACAACAATAGTATATCACAATATAACAATATGAAGTAATATAAAGTCATTGCCATAAAAGTGTAAATAATATTAAACAAAAGATTGTTTATACAAAGAGTCATCAAAGCCCATAGCCACACAGTTGGCTCACTGGGCACCCACTCTTACACAATGAGCCTCTTGAAGAATACGCTGTCTCAACTCCGAAATATCAGGCACAACAATACGGTTATTCACAAACAAAACATCATCTCTAACCTGAAATTCAGACTGATGTCCCGATCTGACTTTCTCTATAAAATCTGAATGCTCGGCTCAGACTTCTGTGCTTCTCTGATCGCAACAAACAACTCCGGCTTGGCTTGAATAGCAAACACTCTGATAGTCTCCCTATCTGTTTCAAACTCTAAACCAGAAGTGCAACAATCATCGATCAACTGAGAAACACCAATAGTAGAAAGAGATAAAGAACATAGCTTTCGGCTCAAGGCATCTGCAACTGCATTAGACTTCCCCTGATAGTACTTGATTTCGCAGTCAAAATCCTTCAACAGATCTAACAATCTTCTCTGTCTCATATTCAGCTCTGCTTGAGAAAACAAGTACTTAAGACTCTTATGATCAAAAAAGATCTCGAAAAACTCACCATAAAGATAGTGACGCCAGATCTTCAGAGCAAATACAATCGCAGCTATTTCCAGATCATGAACCGGATAACGAGTCTCGTGCGGTTTCAGCTGCCTCGATGCATACGCTATTACATGCTAATGCTGCATAAGAACGCAACCCAAGCCTTGGTTAGAAGCATCACAATAGACTGTGAAACCTCCAGTACCCTTCGGAATAGAAAGAATCGAAGCGCTGGTCAGTCTCCTCTTCAGATCAACAAAGCTAGCCTCACAATCTGAAGTCCAGACAAAAGGCGCATTCTTCTGAGTCAGCTGGGTAATTGGCTTGGCAATAGACGAGAAACCCTCGATGAATCTGCGATAATAACCAGCTAAACCCATGAAGCTTCGGATCTCAGGTACTGATGTCGGTCTAGGCCAATTCATAACCGCTTCGATCTTGCTAGGATCGACAGAAATTCCATCTCCTGAAATAATATGACCAAGAAAGACAACTCGATCCAACCAAAATTCACACTTAGACAACTTAAAAAACAACTGCTCATCTCGCAAAATCTGCAATACGGTCCTCAAGTGCTCTGCATGGTCAGTGCGGTTCTTCGAGTAGATAAGAATATCATCGATAAAGATAATGACGAACTCATATAAATAACGCTGAAAGATACGGTTCATCAAACCCATAAAAACCGCGGGAGCATTAATCAAACCGAACGGCATGAATATAAACTCAAAATGACCATACCTTGTTCTGAATGCGGTCTTAGGAACATCTTCCTCTCGCACTCTCAGCTGGTGATAACCTGACCTCAGATCAATCTTAGAATAGACAGAAGAACTCTGCAGCTGATCAAAAAGGTCATCTATTCTGGGTAAAGGATACCTATTCTTAACTGTAGCCTGATTCAGTTGACGGTAGTCAATACAGAGCCGCATAGAACCATTCTTCTTCCGCACAAATAAAACAGGAGCACCCCAAGGCGATACACTAGGTCTGATGTATCTCTTGGCAATCAAATCCTCAAGCTATTCCTTCAACTCTCTCAGTTCAATAAGTGGCATACGATAAGGAGCTTTTGAAATAGGTTGAGTTCCTGGCATTAAGTCAATACTGAATTCGACTTCTTGAATAGGTGGTAATCCAGGAACATCTTCCGGGAACACATCAGCAAAATCTCTAACCACTGGTAAATCTACCAAAGCTGGGCTAGATTTCAGTACATCAACTGCATATACCAAAAATCCTTCTGCACCTCTGTGTAACAAACGAGTCATAGATAACACTGAAATCAAAGGAATTCTCGATCGAGAACCCTTACCAAAGAATTTTTACTCGTCTGCCATTTCAGGTCTAAACCTGACAACTTTCAGAAAACAATCGACGGTTGCTCTGTACTTGGTTAAAGCATCTATACCGATAATGCAATCAAAATCTGACAGTCCAAGCACAATACAGTCGAATTCTAACAGATTCCCCTCAAAACAGAGTTCACAGTTCCTGACTAATCTGATAGAAACAATTCCTCCACCCAAAGGTGAAGTAACAACTACTATAGTAGGTAACAACTCAGTAGGAAAAGCATGCAATAACACAAATTTCTCAGAGATAAAGAAATGGGAAGCACCTGTATCTATCAAGACATGAGCAGAATAACCAAAAATTGAACAGTTACCTGCTATAATATCGTCTGGTGCTGCCTGAGCCTGATCCTCTGTCAATGCAAAGACTCGTGTCTGCTGTCTCGGAGGCTGGTTCGCACTAGAGTTACCTCCCTGTCTGTTCTGCTGCTGAGGCTGGAAAGAGTGAACTGCAAAAGACTGCCTCTCAGGCTGAGCTGCAGGTCGAGATAAACCCCACTATGTGCTCGATCTCTGTTACGCTGAGGGCACACCTTAGAGAAGTGTCCCGGTTGCTGACAGGTGTTACAGTTCCCAAAGACTCCCACACACTGATCTGGTGAGTGTCTACCTCCACACTTGCTGCAATACAAGGATGATGATCTAGAACTCTATCCTGAACCGAACTGTTTGGAACCACTGGAACTAGAAGAACTGTTCCCCTGCCTCTTGAACTGTTTACCTCTTGCTTTATATTGATCCTTTCTGTTTCCCCCACTGCTTCCACCTTCATATCTCTGCTGCTGGTTCTGATGCTGAGGTGGCGGATTCTGATACTGAGATGGTTGATTCTGATACTGCCTCTGTTGCTGAGGTGCTACCTGATTACCTTTTTACCTCCACAAGCCTGCTTCTGCTCCCTTTGCGTGATTCATGGCATCCGCAAAGTTGTTAGGCTTGTTGGTGTTTACCAACGTGAAGACGTTGGGGTTCAAACCATTGATGAACTGATCGGCCTTTGATTCCTCATCTTTGGCAATTAGCGGTGCAAAACGCAACAGACTATCAAACTTAGCCACGTATTCTTCAATGTTCAGATTCCCTTGCCTCAGATTGGCAAACTCTGCTCCCTTATATTTGTGATACGAGATAGGAAAAAACCGCTTATAAAACTCAGATTTAAAAAGAGTCCAAGTAACTTCCGTACCTCTACTCTCCATTGCTTTCTTCGTCATGATCCACCAGCTCTTAGCAACCCCACGAAGCTGATGAATGACTAACCTGATTCGGCGGTTATCAGTGTAGTCAATGGAATCGAACAACTGATCAATATCATCCAACCAACTCTCGCAGTCAACTGGATTTTCTAAACCCATCAACAACGGCGGATTGAATGACTGAAACCTCTTCAGCAAGGTTTCCATAGGCGTCGCTGTAGCATCCATCTCAACCGTTTTAGTACTAGCTTGCTCAGTTGTAGAAATAACTGGCGGTGTGTTTCTGTTTATCACTCGACAAGGACCCATCTGATAATCAAAGGTTAGGACACGAGATATCTCAATCACTACAATCAGTGCCCTTACAACCACTTGGAAAACCGGATACCAGTCGATAACAGAAACAGTTATATCTAAAGTAGATCATGCTTTATAAATTAAATCACAAAACCATGTAATTCAATAACTCTCAACAATAAAGCATGCTCGCATGGAATTAAGTATACAGTTAAATAATTCAAACACATGCGAGAAGCCAATACACGCAGACTCGATCTACCCCGCTCACTCTAGTTCAACCAAGAATCTTAACTCTTTGATACCACTTAATGTGAGACCTCAGTTCTAAACATCTACTAAACTTGGATTGAACAACAATAAGCATACAAGATCCAAGACTTGAAAGTAAAGCAACAAACACAAATAAATTTTTTTTTTAAAAGGCCTCGCTCGAGCGGCAAGGCACGCTCGCTCGAGCGAGAAAGTTTCTGTCCGAAAATCAATAAAAAGCTCGCTCGAGCGGAAAGGCACCCTCGCTCGAGCGAGCAACGCTCTGGCTCGCATACTAAAGAACGCTCGCTCGAGCGAGCACCAACTGCCGCTCGAGCGAGACCAGTTCTGTGTCAAAAATAAACCAGCATTTTTTCAACTTTACAAAATGAAATCAATCCATTTTTCATCAAGTATTCATGCCCAAAACAACATTCAAACATACATGGTTCATAATACATATGACAACCACCTGCAATCCACGATACTAGCATATTTTTTTGATATGACAAAACAACGAGTTCGAAACTAAACATGCTATGAAACATAAACTAGATTGGCATGTTGATTCGACTTCTAAACCGAGTCCCACTTCTACTTCTTGCCCTCGAAGATAACCATGTCTCTTTTGACTTGTTCCTGCCCCACCTGTTGCCAAGTACACATACAAAACAAAGCAACAGCCGGATAAACCGGTGAGAACGATATTCCCAGTAAAAACAACATAACAAGTAATACAACAATACACATGCTTTCAAGACATCAACGAAATCAATAACAACATAATGAAATGCATGTCTTTAAAACGGGATATCAAAGCTGATAAACGAGGGATTACTGCTGTGCTTTTGGGATCCCGAGGATGAGATCATGTGATGACTCACCGACTCTCCCAATCGAGTTGGTGCCACATATCTCACTCCTCTAGACTTTGAGCAACCATAATGAGTATGCTAGCACTAGGCGATACGACTACGACCTAGGCCACTCAATCATAGTTCCCAAACGTCCAAACAAAAAGGGCGGTTCTGCCCGCTGAAATCAACGTAGGCTCAAGATGAATGCATAACAGAAACATAAAACATAAGCCACATAGTCAAAAGCAAAATCAATCAACAAGACACAAGTTCCTCATGTTAGAACAAGTGTAGATGCAATATGTGATTTGAAAGGGAAACTCGAGAACCAACTGTCCCGAGTATACTATCCTGCTACGATGACTGCTTTTACCTTTCAATGCAGTAGTTCCAACTCTGGAAAATCTACAACAAAAGATTGTATCAACAACTATACAACCTAAACAACAATCAACGACTCAAAGAAAATCTCTTTATCGTTCTTCGTCCAATCACTCGACGACCAAATGCTGCTAATACAGGGCTCGACAAACTCCAACGAATCTGTACGAAGACAAGAGATGATCAACAACAACGATCAACTCACCAACCAAAGTTCAACAACCCGAAACGGTTCGAAATTCCAAAAACTCAAACGACGGCATAATGGCTATAAACTGAACAAACCGGAAATGCAGACAACAGTTAAATATCGATATCAACTCATATCAATGCCCAAAACAAAAATAACAAAGCAAACCCATCAATCTAAAAATCCACATTTTCGAAAATGGCTTCCAAAAATCATAACAAATCCGAACGTCGCTCTAATTCAAAACCGACATATAATAAACGATCAGAACTCTGTCAAGAACAACATACTCGAATCTAGAACGATTCTAACAACATCCAAAAACTAGAATGTAACCGATCGTATAAAAACTTACGATATAACGGAGCTCTCGCTGCAGTGATCGATAATCTGCCTTCCGAAATAAATTCCAACGGCCGGATCGAGCTCGGACTGAAATCCCAAAGCTTGGAAGCAAAAGAAATCGGCTTCAATGGAGGGGAGGCGGCTAAGGGAAGGAGATGAATGAATAATATAAGTCATTTCCCTTATAAATATCTAATAAAACCGATATTTTCATTTTAGTCCCTGAAATTTCCAAAATTTGCAAAAAGGACCCTGATCAAAAACAAGTCGGCTTGTGAACTCTGTAATCTCTGATTAACTCAAATAAACTCATTTAAGATAAAAATGAGGCGTTATAGTATTGGTTTTAGGACTTTACCTAAGAGGGATGAAACAGTTTTGTTCATCCAGTAGTGCAAGTCAGGATTCAACAAGAAATGATTATCCGTGACAGGATAAGCAGTATTCTCATTTTCAGGTGTTATCTAAAGTTATGAGATAGATGTCAATATATATTGGCACTAGATATTGTACTAATCTATTTGTGAATCAACATAATAATTGTATTGATATTTCCAAGAAGAGAACCTGAGAGGTTCAGGAAATCAAGAATTGTGGACAACGACATTGTCACGGGTGTTATGACAAGTGTTAGAAATAAAGTATAAGAATCCTTTCGGTGTACAAAGATTTGCGTACTAGGTTCTTTCTGGTGGAAAGGAATGAGAAAAATGTGTATCAGTATGTTTCTAGATAATTGGTGTATCAGTAGGTCAAGGCAGAGCACCGACGACCTGGAGGATTGCTTCACAGTTTACCTATTCCTAAGTGGAAATGGGATTTGATCGCGATGGAATTTGTGACCCATTTGCCGGTGAGCTCGAGGAATTGTGATGCTATCTTGGTTGTGGTGGACCGACTCACCAAGTCAACACATTTCATTCCTTATAACCGAAACTTCAGTTTTGACAAGATGGCACGATTGTACATCTAGGATATTGTTCAATTGCACGGAGTTCCTGTGAGCATAGTCAGCGATCCAGATTCCAATTTTACTTCCAGGTTTTGGGGGAGTCTTCAGCGCGCTTTGGAAACTACTCTTAATTTGAGTACATCATATCACCCAGAGACTGATGGGTAGTCAGAGCGCACGATCCGTACTCTTGAAGACATATTGCGAGCATGTTCTATGGATTTTGGTTCAGCATGGAAAGATCAGCTTCCTTTGATTGAGTTCGCATACAACAAAAGTTACCATCGCAGTATTGGGATGACTCCGTTTGAGGCGTTGTACGGGAAATGATATCGTACTCCACTGTTCTGGGAGAAGTGGGGGAGCGACAGATAAAACAACCAGAATTAGTCCAACAGGCTATTGGTATTGTTGGACAGATCAAGAAGAGAATTAAGATTGCGCAAGATACACAGCCTAGTTATGCGAATGTTAAGCGCAGACCTTTGCAGTTCGAAGTGGGAGAGAAAGTGTTCCTGAATGTCTCCCCATTTCGCAGAATTTTGAGATTCGGTCTCAAGGGTAAGCTATCTCCTAGGTACATTGATCCATTCGAGATTCTGGAAAGTGTTGGAGATTTGGCTTACAAGTTGGCTTTACCACCGTAGTTGTCTAGTATCCACGACGTGTTTCATGTTTCACTGTTGCGACGGTATGTAGCAGATGAGTCTCATATCTTACATCCGTCTGAAGTACAGTTGGATACGGATTTGACATATGTAGAGAAACCTTTGCGTATCTTAGGTCATAAGGATAAAGTGTTACGCAACAAGACCATTCCTCTTGTTCTAGTTCAGTGGCAACACCGAGGCACTGAGGAGGCCACTTGGGAACTTGAGAGTCGTATGCGTACAGATTATCCAGAGTTATTTTGAATTGTTGTATTTTCAGATTGTAACTTGTAAAATGAATCAGTTTGAATAAAAGATGTTATTCAATATTTTACTGCATTCAGTACTTAAGATTGTTCGAGGACGAAATATCTTAAGTAGGGGGAGAATGTAGTAGCCCGGTTTCATTTTACAAGATTAAGTGATTTTAAACATGTTAGAAAATGAAATATAATTTTAAAAGTGTCAAAACATGTTTAAGGAGTCCTTATTTGGTGAAAATAAGTGGAAAATCAGATCCAAAATGTCCGAAAATGGTATGGTAGGTCTCGGGGGTCCAAAACTGAGTTCGAAAGAACCTCGGAGCATACGGACCAGTTCGGGCCCTCCGAAGCAGTTCGGGCCGTCCGAACTCAGCAGAGTCCATGTGTCAAAAGTGGCTCGGACAAGTGGCAGTTTGGAGCATCCGAACCCAGTTCGGACCGTCCGAACTCCCACCAGATTGAGGTGTCAAAAATGCACTCTACACGTGGAAATCATGCCCGGTTCGGAGCCTCTGAACCCAGGCCTATAAAAAGGGGTCCGAGGCTCTCATTTTGAATGTCAAATTTCCTCTCCTCTCCCGGTAATGACTCTATTTTAAGGGCTTTAGGACTCTTTCTTTAAGAGTTGGAGTAGGAAATAATATTTTTATAGCGGACAGTGTCCGCAGTAACAGCCAGGCAGTGGAGCTCTTGTTGGAAAAAACTGGCGGTCAGATCAATCACGATTGATACCCGGTGCAGCGGAAGTTTAAAATTTTTATCATGGAACAATTCCATGGTGTGGGTATCAACCATTCAACGATTAAATTATTGTGTGTGTAAAATTCAAATAACAATTATTAAATTTTACCTTCAATCTCGCAACGAGATTACTGGACACCAACAGATTTTATCTGCTCTTGTTGTCTCTCCCTGGAACCGATGAACTCCTTCAATCAGGTCCACGAACAGAGGTTTAATCCCTCTGATAGATTGCACTAGAAAATCTATCAGAAGTTTTCTGCGAAGAGAATAAACGAATCTGATTCGTTATTCCTTACTGCGATTCAAAATCACAGACCGGAAAATCTCGGGCAGAGTATGGGGAGGGTTCGGCCGAAACAACCTTTGAGAGGAACTAGGGTTTTCGATTTTTCTCTCTCAAAATAATGACCTGTTGTGTCTAATTTCTGTACTGAAATAACTTATTTATAATGCAGGCCACTAACACCTTAGGGCCCATTAATCATAAGCTGGGGCCCGACAAGCAAAGCCCGCTCGTTCAGAAATTAATATAAAATTCATCGTGACTCCGATTGATGAACTGATTTCACCAATGTGCACAGAAACCATTTCTGCACATTTTAAAATCAAAATAAATTTTCCTGAATCCGAATTCAGTGGTTTCCAAAAATGTCCATCCCTATGTCATTTTAGGAAACCCTACTCCCTTACTCTTAATTAAGAAGTCCAACTCCTTAGTTCATTAAATTTAACTCTTTAAATTTAACTATCTCAACGGGGATTAAAACTCCATTACACTGTGTGACCCTCAATGGTTCAGGGATACAGCTAGCCGTGGGCTCACAACTCCTTGTGACTCGGAACAACACTTTCCGACTTGCCCAACGAATCATGGTAAAGCGCCTAGCAACATCGCCCCATGATTCCCTAGGTATCACTGATAGTGCCTACAAGAACCAGTAGATTTTGGTTAGCGTACAGTACGGTCCCTTCATCCATATATCCCGATCGAATCAACAACCATTGGTATATCGAGAGTCGCTCAAGATTCGATAACTATGCAATGCATCTTGAAGATCAAATTAGTGACATCGCTTGTGCTACTAAGAAACCATTTCTTAAATCACATCAAGTACTCTGGCCAGAGATTTGTCACACTAATATCTCCTCAGATCGCATAGGATATCCACACTCGCAAGTATGTGGTGAATCCTTGACAACAATGCATTGACTCCTATATGTGTCGTAACTGTACCCAATCTCGACACCTGATGACCCCCATAGAGTCGGTAAACGAGTCAAAGCACAGCACTAGCATATAGAGTCTCCATGATGTTTCAAGTCGTAAGGACTAATGGTGTACAACCAAAACCGCGGACTTTATCCACTCGATAAGTGATAACCACTTGGAAAGTCCGGATAGGGTAGTTCGATTATTCATCCTATGAATATCCATTTGCATGCTTCGAACATCTCCATGTTCCCTACCAATGAAACGTGGTACTCCGCATCGCAAATGCTAGTCTCAAACTCGAGCGATCCTTATCCTTATTATCGGACGGCTCAATCGACTAGGAACGGTTTTTTAGAATATACAGTGACTATAAGATGTATTTCATGATAGGCATCTCCATGTTCTACCACATCTTACATACACTATAGTATATTCAAGGTCTTTATCAAAACAACAATAGTATATCACAATATAACAATATGAAGTAATATAAAGTCATTGCCATAAAAGTGTAAATAATATTAAACAAAAGATTGTTTATACAAAGAGTCATCAAAGCCCATAGCCACACAGTTGGCTCACTGGGCACCCACTCTTACAATCTCCCACTTGCCCTATAGCCAACTAGTCATACTACGTAGACCCATTGCTTCGCGATGTTTGTCAAACAATGGTCCTGGCAAGGGCTTAGTAAGCGGATCAGCGATATTGTCTGCAGAGGCCACTCGTTCGACAATGATGTCTCCTCTTTCCACAATCTCCCGGATTATGTGGTATTTCCTCAGTACGTGTTTGGATCTTTGATGAGACCTTGGTTCCTTTGCTTGAGCAACGGCACCCGTGTTGTCACAGTACACCGGACTGGACCAACAAATTCAGGAATAACGCCCAACTCTTGGACGAACTTCCTCATCCAAACGGCCTCTTTAGCAGCAGCTGATGCTGCAATGTATTCAGCCTCAGTGGTGGAATCCGCTGTGGTGTCCTGCTTGGAACTCTTCCAAGAGACAGCACCGCCATTGAGCATGAACACAAATCCAGAGGTTGACTTCGAGTCATCCACATCACTTTGGAAGCTAGAGTCGGTATAGCCTTCCAATTTGAGTTCTCGTCCTCCATAAACCATGAACATATTCTTAGTCCTTCGCAAGTACTTAAGAATGTCCTTCACGGCTTTCCAATGCATTTGACCAGGATTAGACTGATATCTGCTCGTGACACTCAGAGCAAATGCTACATCCGGTCTGGTAGATATCATCCCATACATGATACTACCTATAGCTGACGCATATGGTACATGTGTCATATTCTCTATCTCTTCATCAGTCTTGGGACACATAGACTTGGATAGAGAAACTCCATGACACATGGGTAGATGTCCTCTTTTGGACCCATCCATTGAAAACCGTTTCAATATGGTATCGATGTAGGTTGATTGAGTGAGTCCTATCATTCTCTTAGACCTATCTCTATAGATCTGTATCCCAAGAATGTAGGATGCCTCTCCCAAATCCTTCATCGAAAATCTACCTGATAACCATATCTTTGTTGACTGCAACATCCCTACATCATTCCCAATGAGTAGGATGTCATCAACATAAAGTACTAAGAATGTCACCGCATCCTTAACTACTTTCTTGTACACGCAAGGTTCCTCCGGGTTCTTGATGAAACCAAAATCTTTTATTGTTTCATCAAATTTCTAGTTCCAACTTCTTGATGCTTGTTTTAGACCATAAATTGATCTCTGAAGCTTGCATACCTTATGCTCGCTTCCCATGGATGTGTACCCCTCAGGCTGCTTCATATAGATTTCCTCCTTAATGTCTCCATTAAGAAAAGCAGTCTTCACATCCATTTGCCATATCTCATAGTCATACCATGCAGCTATGGCAATTAGGATTCTTATGGACTTGAACATTGCAACTGGTGAAAAGGTTTCGTCATAGTCAACTCCTTGCCTTTGAGTATAACCTTTAGCCACCAATCGCGCCTTGTAGGTCAATACCTTACCATCAGGCCCAAGCTTTCTTTTGTAGATCCATTTGCACCCTATCGGAACAATTCCATCGGGAGGATCTACTAAAGACCAAACTTGGTTTGTATGCATCGAATCCAATTCTGACTGCATAGCTTCAAGCCATAAATTCGAATCCGCATCAGAAATTGCTTCCTTGAAGTTTCTTGGATCACATCCAATGTCGGGTTCATCTTGATCCCCTTCAAGAAGAAGACCATATCGAACTGGAGGTCTAGAAGTCCTTTCGGATCTTCTAGGTGCAGGCGTGTCCAGCAATGGTTCCTGAGGTGTAGGATCGTTATTTTGTATTTCGGGTTCTTCTCGAACTTCTTCGAGTTCCATCATCTCGCCTTTCTTATCCAATAAGAACTCCTTCTCCAAGAAGGTGGCATTCCTAGAAACAAACACCTTTGTTTCAGCAGGATAATAGAAATAATATCCGATTGAATTCTTCGGATACCCTACAAAATAACATAAGCTGGATCGACTATCCAACTTATCTCCCACTGTCCGCTTCACGTAAGCAGGACATCCCCAAATCCTCAAGTATGAATACTTAGGAGCTTTGCCATTCCATAACTCGTATGGTGTTTTGTCCACTGCTTTAGTGTGGACGTTGTTCAACAACAATACCGCCGTTTCAAGCGCATAGCCCCAAAACGAAGGTGGAAGCTCAGTGAAGCTCATCATGGATCGAACCATGTCCAACAAAGTTCGATTACGACGCTCCGATACACCATTAAGCTGTGGGGTCATAGGAGGAGTCCACTGAGAGAGAATCCCATTCTCTTTCAGATAGTCCAAAAACTCGGTACTCAAGTATTCTCCACCTCGATCCGATCGAAGTGCCTTAATACTTTTACCTAGCTTGTTATCTACTTCAGCCCTGAATTCTTTGAACTTTTCAAATGCTTCAGACTTATATTTCATTAAATATAAATACCCATACCTAGAATAATCATCAGTAAAGGTAATGAAGTAGGTGTGGCCATGTTGAGTCCCTACTCTAAATGGACCACAAACATCTGTGTGGATCAAATCCAACAGATTCTGACTACGCTCAGGTTTCCCCTTAAAAGGAGATTTAGTCATTTTTCCTTTTAGGCAGGATTCACAAGTAGGTAGAGAATTAATATCAGACATATCAAACATGCCCTCTCCCACTAGCTTGTTCATCCTCCTTGAGGAAATATGACCTAGCCTAGCATGCCAAAGGTTTGCCGGGTTTTGACTATCGATTTTCCTTTTGTTTGTTGTAGCCGGTTTATCAAAATAATTAATTGGAACGTCTTTTAGTTTTAAATTGTATAGATCGTTTTCAAGTTGTCCATTTCCAATTAAACATTCATTCTTGTAAATATTGCAAATCCCATTCACAAAATTACAAGAATAACCATCTCTATCAAGCATAGAAATAGAAATAATGTTTTTAATTAAATCTGGCACAAATAAAACATCTCTCAACAATAATTTAAAACCATTCTGCAAAATCAAACAAACATCTCCAATGGCCGTAGCTTCAACTCTGGAACCATTCCCGAGCCTCAGCTGGGTCTCACCCATTCTAAGCCTGCGACTTCTTGTCATCACCTGCAAATCATTGCAAATGTGAGATCCACATCCGGTATCCAATACCCAAGAAGTTGTATTAAGTGACATGTTTATTTCGATATAGAACATACCCTTTGCAGTTCCCAACTGCTCAAGATACTCCTTGCAGTTGCGCTTCCAATGACCCGGCTTCTTGCAGTAATGGCAAACATCCTTGGATTTTCCATTGTTTGAAGCCTTTGTCTTTTGCTTCTTCTCGGGTTCCACTTTCTTGGGTGGGGCAGAACGTTTCTTGCCCTTCATACTTGGCCCCTTCTTAGCAGAAGATGAGGAGCCCACCAAGAAAGCTGGCTTATCCTTCTTAAGTGTGGATTCATATGTAACGAGCATATTGACCATCTCTTCAAGGGTGGCCTCTATCTTGTTCATATTAAAATTTATCACGAATCCATCAAATGAAGAAGGAAGAGATAGAAGCAGCAAGTCCACATTGAGTTCATGCTCCAACACCAAATCAAGGGTCGCCAACTTCTGTATGAGCCAAATCACTCGTACCCCATGATCACGGACCGAAGTCCCTTCACGCATGCGGCACGTCATCAACTCCTTAACAGTAGCGAACCTTTCAGCCCTCGACTGAGCCCCAAAAAGTTCCTTGAGTTGCGTGTGAATGTCAGCAGCATTCACCGTGTCCTCAAATCGCCTCTGGAGTTCATCAGACATCGAGGCTTGCATATAGCATTTGGTCTTGATGTCATGGTCACACCATGCATCAAGTTTGGCCAATTCCTCCGGACTTATGTCAGCTGGTGCTTCCTTCGGAGGTGCTTTCTCTAACACGTAGAGCATTTTCTCCGAAGTTAAGACAATCTTCAACTTCCGGAACCATTCCGTATAGTTGGCGCCAGTCAGCTTGTTTTGTTCGAGGATCGAGAATAAAGGATTTCGCGAATTCATTGTATGAAATACTGAAAAGGAAAACAGACATATATCAATGATTGTTTAACAATTTACTAAGACATAAAATAGGCGAATTTAATTTTATGAATCTCACTCCCACTATTTTAACGATTTCACCACCCTCTAGTGAAAACGGGAAACTTTTTCCTTAGTGAGAACATGGAGTCCAATTGACAAACTTATGGTCCCGAATAATATCAGCCAACCATAATTCTCAAAAGGTAGAGCCCAATTGCTTCCAAAGCAACCCCCATGTATTTACCTCATGTCCAATAAGGGCCCAATAATATGACGCCGTTTAAAGTGACATGTCAAGATGACCCACCAATATTAAGTTGTGATGGACGGTCGCCATGTGGATCCCCCAATAATATGAGCCGATCCCATGGGAGTTCCACCCAACTTACAACATTTGTCAATCCAATGTACAGCTTTCCGACGGACGGGCCCCCCCAATAATATGAGCCGGACCGTATCCGCGGGTAGCATCACATACATTGACCGTTGATGGAAGGTAGGAACATTTAAACAATATTTAAATTTCCTTTATTTATCTTGATATAAATTTTAAATCATATTTAAAATGAGGGATTTTATTTATAAAAATATTTGTCTCATCATATTTAATTTATTGCATGCATTGCCGGATTCACGCAATTTATGTCTAAACATGCATACAATCATAATATCACATATTATATAGGATGATCGATTCCATTTCTAATTGACCCGTGGTTGCCAATCACGGGTCTTAGTCCAATCCTAGGTAATATGCAGTATGCAAATGCAATCCTATTACATATGCTTCCAATTTACATTTCTTCAGTCTTCATTGTCTGCTGGGCCCACCATCTTCAAATCTTGATCTCCCACTAAATCTAATGTATTTACAATAAATAACAATGACAAGTAGGGGATACATTTTTAGGGGGTGGGAACGGGCTATAAACCAAGCCAACTTTTATTACATATGACATTCATATCGGGCCATAAACCAGGCCCATTAATAAAACCAACAATAATAAAGACAAAATGTAAATTCCTAACATACACCTACAAAATTGGTCATGGCAATCGATCATCCTTATCCAATAACATTTAATACAAAATTAATTTATTGGATAACATGCTGTGGCAATTCAAATTTAAACAAGATAAAATCATATTTTATATATAAAATCTCATTTCACATATAAAATCATATTTTATCTCTATATCAAATAAAATCATATTTTATCTATAAAATCCAATTTTACAAATAAAATCATATTTTACTTAATATATCATAAGATCATATCTTATCATCAATTGTACCAAAATAATTGATTTCAAAATTCAATTTACGGATAAAATATTAAAATTTTCCAAAAATTCAAATTTATCCAAAATCAATTTTAAAATTTACGGACTCGAACAATTCGATCCGAAATCTCGTGAACCAATCAAAAACAATTTTTGACCGGACCAAAAATAAAATATTAAAATTAATTTTAAATAAAAATATAATTTTTCCCGCGGGCCGCCCGGGACACTCCCGGGCCGGCCCGCACCCGGGGCGCGGGCCGGGGGCAGCCCGGCTGCCCCCTTAGGGCAGCGCCTGGCGCCGCCCCAGGGCGGCGCCGAGCGCCGCCCTGCGCAGCGCCCAGCGCTGCGCTGGGCAGCGCACAGCGCTTCCCTAGGCGGCGCCGTGCGCCGCCCTGGGCGGCGCCGTGCGCCCCCTTTGGGCGGCGCCGTGCGCCGCCCGGGGCAGCAACAATTGCTGCCCCACCGGGCAGCGATCCAATCGCTGCCCGGGTTTTGCCCCGAAAAAAAAAAATTTTTATTTAAAAATATTTATTTTGTTTTCCAAAAACCGAGATTCAAAAATTTTGTACAATTGATTAATTTAATCGTTTGATCTGAGCAACCTGGCTTTGATACCACTGTTGGAAAAAACTGGCGGTCAGATCAATCACGATTGATACCCGGTGCAGCGGAAGTTTAAAATTTTTATCATGGAACAATTCCATGGTGTGGGTATCAACCATTCAACGATTAAATTATTGTGTGTGTAAAATTCAAATAACAATTATTAAATTTTACCTTCAATCTCGCAACGAGATTACTGGACACCAACAGATTTTATCTGCTCTTGTTGTCTCTCCCTGGAACCGATGAACTCCTTCAATCAGGTCCACGAACAGAGGTTTAATCCCTCTGATAGATTGCACTAGAAAATCTATCAGAAGTTTTCTGCGAAGAGAATAAACGAATCTGATTCGTTATTCCTTACTGCGATTCAAAATCACAGACCGGAAAATCTCGGGCAGAGTATGGGGAGGGTTCGGCCGAAACAACCTTTGAGAGGAACTAGGGTTTTCGATTTTTCTCTCTCAAAATAATGACCTGTTGTGTCTAATTTCTGTACTGAAATAACTTATTTATAATGCAGGCCACTAACACCTTAGGGCCCATTAATCATAAGCTGGGGCCCGACAAGCAAAGCCCGCTCGTTCAGAAATTAATATAAAATTCATCGTGACTCCGATTGATGAACTGATTTCACCAATGTGCACAGAAACCATTTCTGCACATTTTAAAATCAAAATAAATTTTCCTGAATCCGAATTCAGTGGTTTCCAAAAATGTCCATCCCTATGTCATTTTAGGAAACCCTACTCCCTTACTCTTAATTAAGAAGTCCAACTCCTTAGTTCATTAAATTTAACTCTTTAAATTTAACTATCTCAACGGGGATTAAAACTCCATTACACTGTGTGACCCTCAATGGTTCAGGGATACAGCTAGCCGTGGGCTCACAACTCCTTGTGACTCGGAACAACACTTTCCGACTTGCCCAACGAATCATGGTAAAGCGCCTAGCAACATCGCCCCATGATTCCCTAGGTATCACTGATAGTGCCTACAAGAACCAGTAGATTTTGGTTAGCGTACAGTACGGTCCCTTCATCCATATATCCCGATCGAATCAACAACCATTGGTATATCGAGAGTCGCTCAAGATTCGATAACTATGCAATGCATCTTGAAGATCAAATTAGTGACATCGCTTGTGCTACTAAGAAACCATTTCTTAAATCACATCAAGTACTCTGGCCAGAGATTTGTCACACTAATATCTCCTCAGATCGCATAGGATATCCACACTCGCAAGTATGTGGTGAATCCTTGACAACAATGCATTGACTCCTATATGTGTCGTAACTGTACCCAATCTCGACACCTGATGACCCCCATAGAGTCGGTAAACGAGTCAAAGCACAGCACTAGCATATAGAGTCTCCATGATGTTTCAAGTCGTAAGGACTAATGGTGTACAACCAAAACCGCGGACTTTATCCACTCGATAAGTGATAACCACTTGGAAAGTCCGGATAGGGTAGTTCGATTATTCATCCTATGAATATCCATTTGCATGCTTCGAACATCTCCATGTTCCCTACCAATGAAACGTGGTACTCCGCATCGCAAATGCTAGTCTCAAACTCGAGCGATCCTTATCCTTATTATCGGACGGCTCAATCGACTAGGAACGGTTTTTAGAATATACAGTGACTATAAGATGTATTTCATGATAGGCATCTCCATGTTCTACCACATCTTACATACACTATAGTATATTCAAGGTCTTTATCAAAACAACAATAGTATATCACAATATAACAATATGAAGTAATATAAAGTCATTGCCATAAAAGTGTAAATAATATTAAACAAAAGATTGTTTATACAAAGAGTCATCAAAGCCCATAGCCACACAGTTGGCTTACTGGGCACCCACTCTTACAGCTCTGGCGAGGCGTCTAGGGGTTGTAGCTAGGATATGCCCAGGCTCTGGGGCATGCGACATCAACGGGCTGACGACGTACGAAGGTATGGCTTTGGTTTCCTATAGAAAATAGGGAGTAGGCTATAGTTTATTTAAGGCTTTTAGAATCTAGTAAGTGATGTTTGGCATGCTAGGTAATGCATGGTTATTTATGTTATATTGTTGCATGGTAGGCTTGGACCTAGATGTGAGCTTCTAGGATCTGCCTTAGCAAGGTACGAAAGTATTATTCGAGATATCCAGATTGAGTATGCATGTATTATGTGTTTGCATGGATTATTTGATTGCATGTTTTATATGCCTTTATATACAGCATGTCACGACTGTATGTTGCATACATGAGCATATTGAGCTTGTATCCTTGTGATATCCGGTATTGGGATATTTACCTTGTCAGTAGATGGTTGGACACATAGGCTCGTGTCAGGTCACCAATATTAGTTGGATACATGAGCTTGTGTCAGGTCACTAATATTTGGTTGGACACATGGACTTGTGTTAGGTCACCATCAGGGCATCTAGGTATGTCTGCCACCTCCTGTAGCGATGGCTCAGCGTGGTACATACCAAGGCCCAAGTTGTTCTCTATCAGATATTCTTGACCTCGTGTCTTGATACCCAGTTCATTTGCATTCATGCGCATATAATAGTGTATACTCATACTCTCGTACTGAGCATGTTAAGCTCACTTTCGGTTATTTTTTCTGTTGGCTGGATGCCCTATTCCATGGGGCAGTTGCAGGTAGTTCTCCCAAAGATAGGGAAGTTAGGTGGTGACCAAGGCTGGATAGCGGGGTTGACCACTAGGTTTTGCCTACCAGGTATTATTTTATTTTTTTACATTTCGCAGTTGCTCTGATTAAGATTATTTTATTGATTAATTACATGCTTAAGTTCTTATTAGTAGGTGATCACGGCGCGGGTCATTACAGAACAACCCTAAGCTATGACAGAAACTCGGGTTAAACCGACCAAGAACATATATACAAAGGTTCTTAGAAGATCCAGTTCAATGAAGATGATCTTCGATGGTGAATCTTCAATACAGATGCAAGCCCCTTTTGTGTTCTTCTAGATGTGATCAAAAGTGAAGAGAGATTCCAACTATCGAGAGATCTATTTTGTGTATCAACCAGACCTGCTGTCTTTTAGCTACACTGCCCCGACTTTTATTAGGCATAACTGCTCCTTAACAGTCATAACCAATCCAATATTAACTCCTAGTCCTTTGATCAAGACTTAACTTCCAAGACTAATCTTGACCCTTCATTGCAACTAATTGCAAAGTCAACATAAAGTCTTCACAATGCCACCAATATTTCTCAATGAAAGCAGAACAAGAATCGAGAAAAAGACAAATCTTCAAAATAGTAAATACTAAAAATAAAAACAAAGGTAGAGCATAGAGAAATTTGTTCCACCAAACTTCCATTCGAAACGAACATCCCCCAGGAAATTTGTTCCGAACACGACGTGGCCGGCATTCCCACAGCATTTGAAAAGAGGACCTAGTCAAAGCAATCACAGCTTCTTAATTACCTAGCTCTTTGGTATATTTCGGCACGGCCTGGTGGTTTCTCACAACAGTCTGTGAATAATTGTGATCCGTCGAAAGGAGCCCGATAGATGATGTTTTCTAAAGTGTTTCCCCGACCATTCTCGAAATAATCGCGGCTTAGGGTTCAATCGATTTTTTTGAAGTCATCAAGTGGCCATTTTAAACAAAAGGCTGTAGTATATTTCTTCTCTTTACACTTTTAAATAAAGCTTTGTAGTTGTTGTAAAAAAAAAAACCTTTTATCCACAAAGTTTTTTGACCAAAAATATGTTGTCTTTTACTTTTTTCCAAAAAAACAAAGAGAACGCAAGCGTTGTGGGTTTTTTTAACAATGTTTTCTATAAAAAAAAAACGTTGTCTTTCAACTGTTGTGAATGACCATTTTTGTTGTAGTTAAAAAACTAGTTGAAAAAGGCCGATTTTAACTTTTTAAAACATCAACAAATTGTCCATGCATGTCATGCATAGGATTGAAATACAGTATTTTATGATCTCAAATATATATATATATATATATATATATATATATATATAATTTTCTTGTATTATATCTTTATAAATTATAATATATATAAAAAACATTGGATTCTTTTAAATGTGTCTTATGTTCTGACATATATCAATACAGAAACCTTTATGAAAAAATGAAGTGATTTTAAATTAATAATATATTTACAGAATGAGATTGGGAATGAAATAGTTGTCATATTTCATTCCAACGAATGGTACCAATTGAAATGAAAAAAAATGGAATAAAATTATTTTTAATAAAAATAATAGTTATTCATACATTTATTATTATTGTTGTTGTTGTTGTTTTTGTTGTTGTTGTTGATGATGATGATGTATTAATTATTATAAAATTATCATTATATAGTTTAACTAATTTAAATTTAAATTTAATAAATATTATTTTATTATAATAATAAAATACAATTATAATAGTATTTTTAAATTTTTTTAATAAATAATATTATTTATTTTCAAAATAATATTAAATAATAATAATTTTTATTAATATTTTTACAAAAAATAATAATATTAAAAAATAAATCATAATACTAATAATTAATATTAAAAATATTGTTATTAATATTAGTAAAATGATTATAATTTTTATGTATATATGATAACATATTGTTATAATTATATATGTTAATATTAGTTTAAATAATCTAAATATGGAAAAGATTTACATATAAATATGGAAATAGGAGGTGGAAATGGTCATTCCATCCAAAAATGAAATACATCAGAACAAAGAACATAGATGAAGTTGATGTACTCACTGACTTCCAAGCCTGTCAAGATTCCTTGCAAGAAGAAAGAACTGAAGATGGAGTTCAGACTACTTCATGACATAGTGGCAAATCTCTTCTGGCCAAAGCAGGTTCTTTCAATACTATTACTATTAAAAATTTTGAAATTATGGTGGCTATTTCAACAGGAACCTTGGTCAATTGATATAAAACTTTGTTCAAAGTATTTACCAATATGATCACCATCCCCACAGTCCAATCTCAGGGTTTTTTTCATTCAAACTGGGGAATTTTTGAACAATTTGAATGTTCATCTGGATCCATCTTCTACTCTTCATCGTCATAAGACAGTGAATGAGAGAGCCATTGAAGTATATAAGGCTAAACAACTGATTGTGTTCAAGAGAGAAACATCAAAGGAAGATGAAATTGAGTATCTCACTGTTGAAGTGGAACGAAAACCAATTGAAGTTCAAGATTCCAAACCACCAGCTCCAAAACCTACACCAGCTAAGAAGCCCTCTGCTTCAAAGAGAAATTCGATGAAGAGAAAACTCTTCACTGATTCAACAGTTTCTGAAAAATAAGAGTCGCATCAAGTGACTCTGGCTTCAATCATTGTTGTTCCACAACATTAGAAGAAGAAAAGGTCTCTTAGACATCCTCCTAACATTCCACC
Source organism: Henckelia pumila (assembly GCF_033568475.1). NCBI lineage: Eukaryota > Viridiplantae > Streptophyta > Magnoliopsida > Lamiales > Gesneriaceae > Henckelia > Henckelia pumila. Next base: position 14,925,928 of record NW_027331831.1, read on the forward strand.
ACCAATTCAACCTGCTCCGATCCCTACAATCCCATTGGCAAAAATGATTCACATCATTGCCAATCTTGAACAGAGGATTCTTGAATGGGCCGAAGCGCATGACATCTCAATTGCCCTCTAGAGACGAGATTTTGTGGTTATCAAACTAATTCTGTTGAGAGTATATCTAAGAAAAAAAGAAAATTTCAATCCAACTGGACTAGATGTTCTTGATCATTTTGCCATAATAAGTCAGCTAGAAGATGATTTACTTTATTTGGCTGCTACTGCTCAAATGACGAGATAGGACTTTAATTGAAGGATCTTCAACTTCAGCAGCTCCAGATCAATCATCATATCGTATTCTTGAAGAAGATACCTTTCATTCTATCTCTGCTTTGATGGATGCTGATCATGCCTCACCTCCACCATCAATTCTGATACAGATTGATGATCAGCTTGAAGTACATGTCACCACTGATCCATCTGTTGCAATAAGTGCTCAGCCAACTACTATCTCTTCTCCTGAGCAACTTCCAACCACTGTCATTGTTCTGTACAGACCGATCACTCTAAGCACTAATTCAGATGAAATACCTAAACGCCAACTAGCCTATCATAATACAACTATTTCATCTGATACACTATACACAATTCTTCACCGGATTCCTATTTTGCTCCATGATAATTTAGTGAATAACAAGCACCATGAAGCCATATTAGATCAAGTAGTTCTTTCTTACCCTCTTCCAGATGTTGGCAACAAAGATGAAAGAACTCCTCCAGAATCATCTTCATCTGATCAGATAGAGACAATTGAAATATTGTCTATTCCTCAAGTCTCTCCTGATCGTGAAGTTCTTGACACTGCCTCCTTTCCTCGGTCATTAAGTTATCTGACCAGTGAACAACCAAATGTCATCGCAGATGGCTTCAATCAACTCTTCAACATTGTGGCAGATCTACAATTGAGAAATAACTGGTAGCGCAAAGTCTTGTCACGCCCAAATTACCCAACTCAATCAGACAACCAAAATATGTAGTAGTGTGAGCAGGGATCGTTTGTTGGATAACGCGGCGATCAGATCAATCAGAATTGATACCCGGTGCAGCGGAAGTTTAAAAATTTTATATGGAACGATTCCATAATGGGTATCAAAACTTAACGATTAAATTGTGTGTGTAAAAATTAAATAACAATTATAAATTTTTACCTTCAATCTCGAAGCGAGATTATGGACACCAACAGATTGCTCTGCTCTTGTTGTATATCCCTGGAACTGATGGACGAACTGTTCTTCAATCAGGTCCACGAACGGATAATTAATCCCTCTGATAGATTGCACTAGAAAATCTATCAGAAGTTTCTACGAAGAGAATTAACGAATTTGATCCGTTAAACCAGACTGTAATTCAAAATTCACAGACTGGATTTTTCCGAGCAGAGGGGAGGGGGGCGGCGGCCACACTTAATAAAAATTAGGGTTTTTCGAAAATAATTTTGTGACCTGTTGTGTGTAATTTCTGTACTGCAATAACTTATTTATAATGTAGGCCGCTAACAGCTTAGGGCCCATTAGTCATAAGTTCAAGCCCGACAAGCAAAGCCCGCATGTTCAGAAATTAATATAAAATTCATCATGACTCCGATTGATAAACCGATTTCACCAATGTGTACAGAAACCATTTCTGCACCTTTTAAAATCAAGATAAATTTTTCTGAATCCGAATTCAGTGGTTTACAAAAATGCCCATCCCTATGTTATTTTAGGAAATCTTACTCCTCTACTCTTAAATAAGAATTCCAACTTCTTTGTTCATTAAATTTAACTCTTTAAATTTAACTATCTCAACGGGGATTAAAAATCCATTACTCTGTGTGACCCTCAATGGTTCAGGGATACAGCTAGCCGTGGGCTCACAACTCCTTGTGACTCGGAACAACAATTTCCGACTTGCCCATCGAATCATGGTAAGAGCGCCTAGCAACATCGCCCCATGATTCCCTAGGTATCACTGATAGTGCCTGCAAGAACCAATAGATTTTGGTTAGCGTACAGTACGGTCCCTTCATCCATATATCCCGATCGAATCAACAACCATTGGTAAATCGAGAGTCGTTCGAGATTCGATAACTATGCAATACATCTTGAAGATCAAATAGTGACATCGCATGTGTTACTAAGAAACCATTTCTTAAAACACATCATGTACTCTGGCCAGAGATTCGTCACACTAATATCTCCTCAGATCGCATAGGATATCCACACTCGCAAGCATGTGGTGAATCCTTGACAACAAAGCATCGACTCCTATATGTGTTGTAACTGTACCCAATCCCGACACCTGATGACCCCAATAGAGTCGGTAAATGAGTCAAAGCACAGTACTAGCATATAGAGTCTCAATGATGTTTCAAGTAGTAAGGACTAATGGTGTACAACCAAAACCGCGGACTTTATCCACTCGATAAGTGATAACCACTTGGAAAGTCCGGATAGGGTACTTCGATCATTCATCGTATGAATATCCATTTGCATGCTTCGAACATCTCTATGTTCCTTACCAATGAAACGTGGTACTCTGCATCGCAAATGCTAGTCTCAAACTCGAGCGATCCTTATCCTTATTATCGGACGGCTCAATCGACTAGGAACAGTTTAGAATACACAGTGACTATAAGATGTGTTTCATGATAGACATCTCCATGTTCTATCACATCTTACATACACTATAGTATATTCAAGGTCTTTATCAAAACAACAATAGTATATCACAATATAACAATATGAAGAAAGATAAAGTCATTGCCATTAATAAAAGTGTGAATTATATTAAACAAAAAATTGTTTATACAAAGAGTCATCAAAGCCCTTAGCCACAAATTGGCTCACCGGGCACCTACTCTTTCAATCTCCCACTTGCCCTAAAGCCAACTAGTCATACTACGTAGACCCATTGCTTCGCGATGTTTGTCAAATAATGGTCCTGGCAAGGGCTTAGTAAGTGGATCAGCGATATTGTCTACAGAGGCCACTCTTTCGACAGTGATGTCTCCTATTTCCACAATCTCCCGGATGATGTGGTATTTCCTCAGTACGTGTTTGGATCTTTGATGAGACCTTGGTTCCTTTGCCTGAGCAATGGCACCCGTGTTGTCACAGTACACCGGGACTGGACCAACAACTTCAGGAATGACGCCCAACTCTTGGACGAAATTCCTCATCCAAACGGCCTCTTTAGCAGCAGCTGATGCTGCAATGTATTCTGCCTCAGTGGTGGAATTCGCAGTGGTGTCCTGCTTGGAACTCTTCCAAGAGACAGCACCGCCATTGAGCATGAACACAAATCCAGAGGTTGACTTCGAGTCATCCACGTCACTCTGGAAGCTAGAGTCGGTATAGCCTTCCAATTTTAGTTCTCTTCCTCCATATACCATGAACATATTCTTAGTCCTTCGTAAGTACTTAAGAATGTCCTTCACGGCTTTCCAATGCATTTGACCGGGATTAGCTTGATATCTGCTCGTGACACTCAGAGCAAATGCTACATCCGGTCTGGTAGATATCATCCCATACATGATACTACCTATGGCTGACGCATATGGTACATGTGTCATTTTCTCTATCTCTTCATCCGTTTTGGGACACATAGACTTAGATAGAGAAACTCCATGACACATGGGTAGATGTCCTCTCTTGGACCCATCCATTGAAAACCGTTTCAATATGGTGTCGATGTAGGTTGATTGAGTGAGTCCTATCATTCTCTTAGATCTATCTCTATAGATCTGTATCCCTAGAATATAGGATGCCTCACCCAAATCCTTCATCGAGAATCTACCTGATAATCATATCTTTGTTGACTGCAACATCCCTACGTCATTCCCAATGAGTAGGATGTCATCAACATAAAGTACTAAGAATGTCACAGCATCCTTAACTACTTTCTTGTACACGCATGGTTCCTCCGGGTTCTTGATGAAACCAAAATCCTTTATTGTTTCATCAAATTTCTGGTTCCAACTTCTTGATGCTTGTTTTAGACCATAAATTGATCTCTGAAGCTTGCATACCTTATGCTCGCTTCCCATGGATGTGTACCCCTCAGGCTGCTTCATATAGATTTCTTCCTTAATGTCTCCATTAAGAAAAGCAGTCTTCACATCCATTTGCCATATCTCATAGTCATACCAAGCAGCTATGGCAATAAGGATTCTCATGGACTTGAACATTGCAACTGGTGAAAAGGTTTCATCATAGTCAACTCCTTGTCTTTGAGTATAACCTTTCGCCACCAATCGCGCCTTGTAGGTCAATACCTTACCATCAGGCCCAAGCTTTCTCTTGTAGATCCATTTACACCCTGAACAATTCCATCGGGAGGATCTACTAAAGACCAAACTTGGTTTGTATGCATCGAATCTATTTCCGACTGCATAGCTTCAAGCCATAAATTTGAATCCGCATCAGAAATTGCTTCCTTGAAGTTTCTTGGATCACATCCAACATCGGGTTCATCTTGATCCCCTTCAAGAAGAAGACCATATCAAATAGGAGGTCTAGAAGTCCTCTCGGATCTTCTAGGTACAGGCGTGTCTATCAATGGTTCCTGAGGTGTAGGATCGTTATTTTGTATTCCGGGTTCTTCTCGAATTTCTTCGAGTTCCATCATCTCGCCTTTCTTATCCAATAAGAACTCCTTCTCCAAGAAGGTGGCATTCCTTGAAACAAACACCTTTGTTTCAGCAGGATAATAGAAATAATATCCGATTGAATTCTTCGGATACCCTACAAAATAACATAAGGTGGATCGACTATCCAACTTATCTTCCATTGTCTGCTTCACGTAAGCAGGACATCCCCAAATCCTCAAGTACGAATACTTAGGAGCTTTGTCATTCCATAACTCGTATGGTGTTTTGTCCACTGCTTTAGTGTGGACGTTGTTCAACAACAATACCGCCGTTTCAAGCGCATAGCCCCAAAAAGAAGGTGGAAGCTCAGTGAAGCTCATCATGGATCGAACCATGTCCAACAAAGTTCGATTACGACGCTCCGATACACCATTCAGTTGTGGTGTCATAGGAGGAGTCCACTGAGAGAGAATCCCATTCTCTTTCAGATAGTCCAAAAACTCGGTACTTAAGTATTCTCCACCTCGATCCGATCGAAGTGCTTTAATACTTTTACCTAGCTTGTTTTCTACTTCAGCCTTGAATTCTTTGAACTTTTCAAATGCTTCAGACTTATATTTCATTAAATATAAATATCCATACCTAGAATAATCATCAGTAAAGGTAATGAAGTAGGTGTGGCCATATTGAGTACCAACTCTAAATGGACCACAAACATCTGTATGGATCAAATCCAACAGATTTTGACTACGCTCAGGTTTCCCCTTAAAAGGAGATTTAGTCATTTTTCCTTTCAGGCAGGATTCACAAGTAGGTAGAGAGTTAATATCAGACATATCAAACATGCCCTCTCCCACTAGCTTGTTCATCCTCCTTGAGGAAATATGACCTAGCCTAGCATGCCAAAGGTTTGCCGGGTTTTGGCTATCGATTTTCCTTTTGTTTGTTGTTGCCGGTTTATCAACATAATTTATTGGAACGTCTTTTAGTTTTAAGTTATATAGATCATTTCAAGTTCATTTCCAATCAAACATTCATTCTTGTAAATATTGCAAATCTCATTCACAAAATTGCAAGAATAACCATCTCTATCAAGCATAGAAACAGAAATAATGTTTTTAATCAAATCCGAAACAAATAAAACATCTCTCAAAAGTAACTTAAAACCGTTCTGCAAAATTAAATAAATATCTCCCACAGCTTTAGCTTCAACTCTGGAACCATTTCCGAGCCTCAGCTGGGTCTCACCCATTCTAAGCCTGCGACTTCTTGTCATCACCTGCAAATCATTGAAAATGTGAGATCCACATCCGGTATCCAATACCCAAGAAGTAGTATTAAGTGAAACATTTATTTCAATATAGAACATACCCTTCGCAGTTCGCAACTACTCTAGATATTCCTTGCAGTTACGCTTCCAATGACCGGGCTTCTTGCAGTAATGGCAAACATCCTTGGACTTTTCCATGTTTGAAGCCTTTGTCTTGTACTTCTTCTCTGGTTCGATTTTCTTGGGTGGGGCAGAACGTTTCTTACCCTTTGTACTTGGCCCCTTCTTAGCAGAAGAAGAGGAGCCCACCAAGAAAGCCGGTTTATCCTTCTTTAAAGTAGATTCATATGTCACAAGCATATTGACCATCTCTTCAAGGGAGGCCTCTATCTTGTTCATATTGAAATTCACCACAAATCCGTCAAACGAAGAAGGAAGAGATAGAAGTAGTAAGTCCACGTTGAGTTCATGCTCCAACACCAAATCAAGGGTTACTAACTTCTGTATGAGCCAAATCACTCGTACCCCATGATTACGGACCGAAGTCTTCATGCATGCGACACGTCATTAGCTCCTTTACAGTAGCAAACCTTTCAGCCCTCGATTGAGCCCCAAAAAGTTCCTTGAGTTGTACGTGAATGTCAGCAGCATTCACGGTGTCCTCAAATCGCCTCTGGAGTTCATCAGACATCGAGGCTTGCATATAGCATTTGGCCTTGATATCATGGTCCCACCATGTATCAAGTTTGGCTAACTCTTCCGGACTTATGTCAGCTGGTGCTTCCTTCGGAGGAGATTTTTCTAACACGTAGAGCATCTTCTCCGAAGTCAAGACAATCTTCAACTTACGGAACCATTCCGTATAGTTTGCGCCAGTCAATTTATTTTGTTCGAGGATCGAGAAAAGTGGATTACGCGAATTCATCTTTATGAAATACTGAAAAGAAACAGACAAATATCAGTGATTGTTTAAGTAATTTACTAAGACATAAAATAGGCGAAATTTATTTTATAAATCTCACTCCCACTATTTTAACGATTTCACTACCCTCTAGTGAAAACGGGAAACTGTTTTTCTTAGTGAGAACATGGAGTCCAATTGACAAACTATGGTCCCGAATAATATCAGCCAATCATAATTTTCAAAAGGTAGAGCCCAATTTCTTCCAAAGCAACCTTCACGTTTTTACCTCATGTCCAATAAGGGCCCAATAATATGACGCCGTTTATTGTGACATGTCAAGATGACCCATCAATATTAAGTTGTGATGGACGGTCGCCATGTGGATCCCCCAATAATATGAGCCGATCCCATGGGAGTTCCACCCAACTTACAACATGTGTCGATCCAATGTACAGCTTTCCGACGAACGGGCCCCCCCAATAATATGAGTCGGACCGTATCCGCGGGTAGCATCTCATACATTGATCGTTGATGGAAGGTAGGAACATTTAAACAAATTTAAATTTCCTTTATTTATCTTGATATCAATTTTAAATCATATTTAAAATGAGGGATTTTAATTTTAAAAATTTGTCTCATCATTTTAAAATTTTGTATGCTTGCCGGATTCACACAATTTTGTCTAAAACATGCATACAACAATAATATCACATATTATATAGGATGATCGATTCCATTTCTAATCGACCCGTGGTTGCCAATCACGAGTCTTAGTCCAATCCTAGGTAATATGCAGTATGCAATGCAATCCTATTACATTGTGCTTCCAATTTACATTTCTTCTGTCTTTATTGTCTGCTGGGCCCACCTCCGTCTTCAAATCTTCATCTCACTAAATCTAATGTATTTACAATAAATAACAATGACAAGTAGGGGATACATTTTTAAGGGGTGGGAACGGGCCATAAACCAAGCCCACTTTTATTACATATGACAATTCATATTGGGCCATAAACCAGGCCCATTAATAAATCCAACAACAATAAAAACAAATGTAAATTCCTAACGTATACCTACAAAATTGGTCATGGCAATCGATCATCCTTATCCAATAACATTTAATTCAAAATTAATTTATTGGATAACATGCAATGGCAATTTAAATTTAAAAGGATAAAATCATATTTCATATATAAAATCTTATTTTACATACAAAATCATATTTTATCTTTTTATCAAATAAAATCATATTTTATCTATAAAATCCAATTTTATAAATAAAATCATATTTTACTCAATATATCCATAAGATCATATCTTATCATCAATTGTACCAAAAATAATTAATTTCAAAATTCAATTTAACGGATAAAATATTTAAATTTTCAAAAAATTCAAATTTATCCAAAAATCAATTTTAAAATTTTCGGACTCGAACATTTCGATCCGACGCCTCGTGGACAAATCAAAAACAATTTTTGATCGGACCAAAAATAGAATTTTAACATATTAAAATTTTAATTTAAAAATTAAAAATAATTTTTCGCGGGCCGCCCGGGACACTCCCGGGCTGCCCGCGCCCCAAAGGGGCTCGGGCCGGGCAGCGACCATCGCTGCCCCCCCTCCCGGGCAGCGATCCAATCGCTGCCCGGGTTTTCCCCGGAAAAAAAAAAATTTATTTTTTAAAATATTTATTTTGTTTCAAAAACCGAGGCTTAAAATTTTTTGTACAATCGATTAATTTAATCGCTTGATCTGAGCAACCTGGCTCTGATACCACTGTTGGATAACGCGGCGATCAGATCAATCAGAATTGATACCCGGTGCAGCGGAAGTTTAAAAATTTTATATGGAACGATTCCATAATGGGTATCAAAACTTAACGATTAAATTGTGTGTGTAAAAATTAAATAACAATTATAAATTTTTACCTTCAATCTCGAAGCGAGATTATGGACACCAACAGATTGCTCTGCTCTTGTTGTATATCCCTGGAACTGATGGACGAACTGTTCTTCAATCAGGTCCACGAACGGATAATTAATCCCTCTGATAGATTGCACTAGAAAATCTATCAGAAGTTTCTACGAAGAGAATTAACGAATTTGATCCGTTAAACCAGACTGTAATTCAAAATTCACAGACTGGATTTTTCCGAGCAGAGGGGAGGGGGGCGGCGGCCACACTTAATAAAAATTAGGGTTTTTCGAAAATAATTTTGTGACCTGTTGTGTGTAATTTCTGTACTGCAATAACTTATTTATAATGTAGGCCGCTAACAGCTTAGGGCCCATTAGTCATAAGTTCAATCCCGACAAGCAAAGCCCGCATGTTCAGAAATTAATATAAAATTCATCATGACTCCGATTGATAAACCGATTTCACCAATGTGTACAGAAACCATTTCTGCACCTTTTAAAATCAAGATAAATTTTTCTGAATCCGAATTCAGTGGTTTACAAAAATGCCCATCCCTATGTTATTTTAGGAAATCTTACTCCTCTACTCTTAAATAAGAATTCCAACTTCTTTGTTCATTAAATTTAACTCTTTAAATTTAACTATCTCAACGGGGATTAAAAATCCATTACTCTGTGTGACCCTCAATGGTTCAGGGATACAGCTAGCCGTGGGCTCACAACTCCTTGTGACTCGGAACAACAATTTCCGACTTGCCCATCGAATCATGGTAAGAGCGCCTAGCAACATCGCCCCATGATTCCCTAGGTATCACTGATAGTGCCTGCAAGAACCAATAGATTTTGGTTAGCGTACAGTACGGTCCCTTCATCCATATATCCCGATCGAATCAACAACCATTGGTAAATCGAGAGTCGTTCGAGATTCGATAACTATGCAATACATCTTGAAGATCAAATAGTGACATCGCATGTGTTACTAAGAAACCATTTCTTAAAACACATCATGTACTCTGGCCAGAGATTCGTCACACTAATATCTCCTCAGATCGCATAGGATATCCACACTCGCAAGCATGTGGTGAATCCTTGACAACAAAGCATCGACTCCTATATGTGTTGTAACTGTACCCAATCCCAACACCTGATGACCCCAATAGAGTCGGTAAACGAGTCAAAGCACAGTACTAGCATATAGAGTCTCAATGATGTTTCAAGTAGTAAGGACTAATGGTGTACAACCAAAACCGCGGACTTTATCCACTCGATAAGTGATAACCACTTGGAAAGTCCGGATAGGGTAGTTCGATCATTCATCGTATGAATTTCCATTTGCATGCTTCGAACATCTCTATGTTCCTTACCAATGAAACGTGGTACTCTGCATCGCAAATGCTAGTCTCAAACTCGAGCGATCCTTATCCTTATTATCGGACGGCTCAATCGACTAGGAACAGTTTAGAATACACAGTGACTATAAGATGTGTTTCATGATAGACATCTCCATGTTCTATCACATCTTACATACACTATAGTATATTCAAGGTCTTTATCAAAATAACAATAGTATATCACAATATAACAATATGAAGAAAGATAAAGTCATTGCCATTAATAAAAGTGTGAATTATATTAAACAAAAGATTGTTTATACAAAGAGTCATCAAAGCCCTTAGCCACAAGTTGGCTCACCGGGCACCTACTCTTTCATCGTTCCCACGAGGAAAGGAAAATTTAATGTGTTCTAAAATAAAATAAAGGGGGTTTTGAGTTTGAGATTAACTAATAAAATTTTAAAACAATATTTAATGAAATTCTTAACAACTATCATGAAAGATTAAATTATAACTGAAGAATTAACTGAGAAACAAGCATTGGTATCGGTCGACTACACCCTTTATATCATTCATTCAATCATCGATTTCCTAGAAATAATTAATCTTATCAAATATTCATCATTGAAAATTAAATTCTTGTTTCACCTTAATTCTAGTTAATTAGACACCAGCGTTCTAGATTAACCTTTACCAATAAATCAACCCGGATACCAGCGATCTAGATTTAAATTTGAGGTAGCATTCAAATGAGTAAAACTTATAAATCTAGACAACACAAATACCGGCGATTGTATTTAGCCTAGTCAATTGTTGTTCCTACGATTTAACAAATTCACCAGCATAAAATATTAAACGCAGTTGCTTCATAAATTAGATGGTTCAAATAATTACGGATTAGAATTCTAATTTAGCATTAGATTGTAAAGAAAAATCTTAAGATGGCCAATCTAAAAATCTCACATACAAGAATAGAATAAACCAGAACAAATTTTGATACTCAATAAGGATTAAACATTGAAAAATTCAAATCTCATGAATAAACTAATCAAGGACTTGTCTTCCTCAACTAAGTTCTAAGGTTTAGCTACAACGATTCATTAAAAACCAAAGAAAAATCAAAAATAAAAGAAGAAATTGTAATAAAAATATAGAACACAAAACCTAGCCTCCAAAGAGAGATTCAAAGTCTGATAATAATCTCTGAATAACGGAATAAAAGGCCTATTAAAAGTCTAGAGTCCAAAATAAAAGAGTCTCCATAATTAAAAATTCCTTCCCGAACAGCATCTCGCGCTCGATCGGTAAACATTGGCCGATCGAGCGCAAGAAAAAATGTGATCCTATGGTTTTGCAAATCTATTGCGGCCGCTCGATCGGTAAGATGTTGCGGATCGAGCGGTAGAAAATTCCATCGCTTACTGTTTTCAAATTCACATGACCCGCTCGATCGGTAGAAGTTGGCAGATCGAGCGGTCCTCTTTTCTTCAAAATCTTTTCAGCATTTCTCTTGCTCCATAGTTACGTCCATGCATCCGCCAAAACGCACGACCTACACAACAAATCGGAAAACAGATTATGCAGATACAAAATATGAAATACGAACAAAATACGAAATTAAAACACATAAATGAATGCAAAACAACAACTAAATGACATTAAAATATGCAACAAAAACACAACTATCAAATTCTCTCACACTTACTCCTTACTCGCTCTCGAGTAACTCATGCAAAATAGAATGAAACACAACAAACACAAAAGTAAGGACGAATCAAGCATAACATAGCCTCAGAAAAAATTTTCCACAAAAACAAATTCACAACTACTCTCGATTATCAACGACACACCTTCAGTCGAATGCGAACATGCGTGTGTGACATGTTACCCCAGCTACATGCAACTTTAAAAGACAAGTTTCAAGACTGTTCGCCGACCTAAAACAATTCAGTGCAAGTCTCACAAACAAGAACTCTCCTCCCAAAAATCTATCAACACAACACAACTCTCTTGAGATATAATTACGCACCGTCGAATTTTGAACCCGAAAATTTTAAAGTCCCAATAATTACCCGCAGACTTAGCTATAACTAGATAGGATTCGAATTTCATTCCCCTCATCTATAGTCCGAATGGAACTACAATCCCATGAAATCCGCAAACTTAGCTATGAAATAGTGAATAGAATTTCATTCACATTCCAAGCCCGGATGGAATTGTTATGTTAAAATTTTTCAAAAGTTTAACCCCATTTTATCCGCATACTTAGCCACAAACAAGACAAATAGGATTTCAAACATCTCGCTCGCAACCCGGATGGAGTCAATGACATTTTAATAAACATTTCATAAAATATTAAAAAAAAAAGTGCCGAAGAGTGTATATGTCACATCAACTAGATCATCAAGACTCAAGAACTATCATGTTCTACAAACACCTAATGTCATGCAATGGTCCAACAGACATCCACAATATCTAATACATCACTACACTTTCCCGGTTAAAAAAGCGTGCTTAAGAATATTCAACAATCAACCTACGGTTTCTCATATCCAATCAAGAGTAAAATTCTCAAAAATTCTCAATTTTTTTTCTCAACATATCATCATAGGCTAACAATATTCATCCTCAACTTATGCATACGACACACAAAAATTAAAAACAACGACAAACACAATTCGCAACTAAATGCAATAACACAACAAAACAAATGCAACAACAAGAATGCACCCCCCCCCCCCCACACACACACACACTTAAATGAAGCATTGCCCTCAATGCATCAAAACACAAGACACAAAAAACAACTAACAATGCAATGCAAAAATTTAAAACAGAACTCCCCTGGTTTATCGGTCGGCGGCATCCTCCTTTTCAACCTCGGGCGGGGGAACAGGAGCGGCGTACTGGAATGGGAAGGGCGGCGGGTATGGAAGAGCAGCGGGGACTACGGTCATATCAATGCCCAGATACATAGATATACCCCGGATGAGAGAGTCCATAGCTTGAACTTTGTGAGCCGCCACAGTATTGTATGCATCCCGGTGATGAGCATAGGCGATGAGCTCACGGATGGAATCGGCCTGGGAGCGACGAGGAGGCGGAGGTTGGCGTGTTGGAGCCTGTACCGGAACGAATTGATATCCACCACAAACTGAATTCTCCGAGATGCTCTTTTAGCGTCTATAGCTGCTTTGTCGATGGGCCGCATCTGTTGCAACCATTCCTTATCGACTCGAGGTTGCACACCGGCACGGGTGCAGAGCTGAGTAATAATCATTGGAAAGAAAAGACCAGCCGTCTTGGAGGTAATCGAGTTCCGGATCTGATTGTGTATCACGCGGCCCACAGTGATCGGTCAATTCAAGTCGAGAGCGTAGAGAAGAAAGGCACGCTCAATTTGGACCTCACTAGTATGTGAAATAGGCATCATGCGGCGGCAAACCAAAGTATACCAAGTGTCCGGGCCCAAGTAGAGGTATTTTTTTCCAGAAAACACTTGTAAGTAATAGGATTCTGCCAGGCAGCACTGAGAAAGCACAATTGAGCAAGAACCTCATTTAAATCCGGGTCGATGGAGAGGCTTTGGTAGAGACTGTCGTTGACATCCGACGTTTCTAGCAAACTATTCAATGCATGGGGCTCAAACAAAACCAAAGTACCTCAGACGAAGGCTTTACCATCAGCACGTTCTGCAGCATTGGCATAGAATTCCCGAACAAGAGGGACAACGGCCAGAGTGGGCTGCATACAGAATGTCCCCCAACCACGGTTAGCAACTTTGATAGCCACCTCGCTATCTGTAAAGTCAAGTTCAAAACCCCTCTCAGTAATAGGGGAGCGATGGGCCTTAGCGTGATCATATCTATCCCGGGCCGCTTGATTGACGAATTGGCCGGCAAGGTTGAGTGAAGTGTTGGATGCCCTAGCTCCTTGGTGAGAAGATTCGACGGTCTCTCGAGTGCGTTTAGCAGGCATGGTCTCTCAAAGAGTACACAATTAGTAGCAGAGACGATTCGTTGAACACGTGGCGTGCAAAACAAAATTCCGGTGGCTTCCGATAACTGGGGCGGCCGGCGGTGTGGAGGATGATATGGAGGTATGCGGCTGCGTCTATCGGTGGTGACAGATAGTGAACGAGGCGGCGCGCAGGAACCAGAAAAATCAGAGGTGGTGGATGAGCGACGGGCAGACGGTGACCGGTGTGGCGTGAATCGACGGGGATGATCGGAATGATGATCGGAGTGGAGTGGTTTTGCCGACCTATGATGGAAGATGATGATGATGATGAGAAATTAAGAGTGTGAGGATTTGGGGTTAGGGATTTAGAGATAAAAGAGAGGAGAGAGTGAGGGAGGGGAGAAGGGAATCGCGATATTAATCGCGTTAAAAGAGGTCTCGCTTGATCGGTAGACTTTAACCGATCGAGAGAGATAAAAATTACCAACTTTCTATTTTCACCAAAAGAGTTCTCGCTCGATCGGTAAGATGTGACCGATCCAGCGAGACAAAAAATGCCAACTTTCTGCCTTACTTTAAAAACACGCCCGCTCGATCGGTAAAGATTAACTGATCGAGCGCGCAAAAAATATGAAACTTACTGCCTCCGCAAAGGAGTGCTCTCGCTCGATCGGTAAAGAGTAGACAAAAAAAACAAAATATTTTTGGATTTTCTAATTTCTGAAAAACAAAATAAAACAAGGGAAGAAACAACAATGCTAAAATAAAAACAAGGGAAAGAAAATGAAGAACACTGGGTTGCCTATCAGCCAGCGCTAAATTTACAGTCAGTCTATAGCTCGACTGCATGCTGCAATTTATTCGACATCTGGCGGAGCATCTAGAGTGAGATCATGCTCGTCCTCTCCTACATTCGCTTGGACTCCTTCATAGTAGTGTTTAAGTCTGTGGTCATTCACCTTGAATATTTTGGATGTGTCCAAGCTCTGAATTTTTACTTCACCATGGGGAAAGACATTAGTGATAACAAATGATCCATTCCAACGTGAACGCAACTTACCTGGAAATAGCCGAAGTCTGGAGTGATAGAGAAGGACTTTCTGACCGACTTCGAATTCCCTTCTAGAAATTATCTTGTTGTGGAATGCCTTCGTTCTTTCCTTGTAAATTTTTGAGCTGGCATATGCATCATTGCGTATCTCCTCTAATTCCTGCAACTGCAACTTTTGATGCTCGCCACTCTCATCCATCTGCATGTTAAAGTTTTTGATAGCCCGATAGGCTCTATGCTCCAATTCGACGGGCAGATGGCAAGGTTTCCAAAATATCATGAGCCGATATGGGGACATTCCAATTGGCATCTTGAACGCGGTTTTGTAAGCCCACAAAGCGTCATCCAAGCGCAAACTTCAGTCCTTTCTTGTAGGATTCATAGTCTTTTCTAAGATGGACTTGATCTCTCTGTTCGAAACCTCAGCTTGACCATTGGATTGTGGATGATATGCAGTGGAGATCTTGTGCGTTACATGGTAATTTTTCAGCAAACTGGCCACAGTTCGGTTGCAGAATTGTGTTCCTCTATCACTGATGATGGCTCGTGGAATCCCAAACCTAGAGAAAATATTGTGTTTGATGAATTCTGCAACCACTTTAGAATCATCAGTACGGGTGGCCTTTGCTTCCACCCATTTCGAGACATAATCTACAGCAAGCAATATATATATATGTATCCATACGAACTAGGAAAAGGCCCCATGAAGTCCATGCCCCAAACATCAAAGATTTCACAAACTAAAATAGGTTGCTGAGGCATCTCCTTTCGCTGGGATATATTACCTGTCTTCTGGCATTAAGTACACGACTTACAGAAAACATAAGCATCTTGAAATAGGGAAGACCAGAAAAATCCGATATTCAACACCTTTCTCGCTGTTCTTTTCGCTCCAAAGTGACCACCACAAGTATATGAGTGACAAAATGTGAGAATAAGAATTAACTTATTTGCCGGTACACATCGTTGTATGACTTGATCAGCGCAGTGTTTCCATAAGTATGGATCATCCCACACAAAATACTTAGCATCGCTTCCCACTTTGTCCTTTTGTGCCTGAGAAAATTCAGAGGAAAACCCATTAGTAACGAAATAATTCACAATATTCGCATACCAGGGTAATTCTGTGCTTGCTGAAAACAGTTGCTCATCAGGAAATTCTTCTCGCAAGCTCAGCTCCTCATCAATATGACTTAGACGGCTTAAGTGGCCAGCGACTCGATTCTCCGTTCCTCTTTTGTCCTTGATTTCCACATCGAATTTGTTCAAGAGTAGTATCCATATTATTAGCATTGGTTTCGCCTCCTTCTTTGCCATCAAAAAACGAAGGGCTGCATGATCAGAATAAACAATGACTTTAGCACCAAGTAAATAAGAACGAAATTTTTCTAACGCAAAAACTATAGCTAAGAGCTCTTTCTCAGTTTGTTGGTCATCGTTCAAAATACACAAAGCGTAGTAGATAGCATGCGATGTTTTTCCAACTTTCTGGCCCAAAACCGCTCCTACAGCATAGTCGCTGGCATCACACATGATTTCAAATGGTTTGCTCCAGTCCGGTGTTTGGATGATTGGTGCAGATGTCAATGAGTCCTTAAGTTTGTCAAAAGATTTTTTGCATGGTTCATCAAACTCAAACGGGACATCTTTCTGCAACAGTTTGCACATAGGGGCTGCGATCTTGGCAAAGTTCTGAATGTATCTCCTGTAAAAACCTGCATGGCCGAGAAAAATCGCACTTCCCGCACACTTGCGGGGTAAGGTAGAGACTGAATAATATTGATTTTAGCTTTATCTACCTCTATCCCCTTAGATGAGACGACATGACCCAAAACAATACCTTGCCCAACCATAAGATGACATTTTTCAGAATTTAGAACTAGGTTGGTTTCGACACACCGCTTTAGGACTAGAGCAAGATGAGACAAGCATTTTTCGAATGAATCACCATAGACAGTAAAATCATCCATAAAAACCTCTAAGATATGCTCAATGTAGTCAGAAAAAATGCTAACCATACACCGTTGGAATGTGGCTGGTGCATTATAGAGTCCAAAGGGCATGCGCCGATATGCAAAGGTTTCGAATAGGTAAGTGAACGTCGTCTTCTCCTGATCTTCTGGCGCAATCAAAATTTGAAAATAACCAGAATAACCGTCAAGAAAATAATAGTAAGAATGACATGATAACCTTTCAATCATTTGATCAATAAAGGGTAAAGGGAAGTGGTCCTTTCGGATTCCAGCATTCAACTTCCTGTAATCTATACAAACCCTCCACCCATTTTGAATTCGGGTGGGAACCAACTCGTCATCCTTGTTCTTTACCACAGTAATCCCGGTTTTCTTGGGTACCACTTGGACCGTACTAACTCACTGACTGTCAGAAATCGGGTAGATGACTCCAACTTCAAGAAGTTTCAGAATTTCAGCCTTCACCACATCCATCATAGGTGGGTTTAACTTTCTCTGTGGCTGACGCGAGGGATTCGCTCCTTTCTCCATTAAAATCCTATGCATGCACGTAGAAGGGCTGATTACCTTGATATATGCTATGGTCCACCCAATAGCAGTTTTGTGCTCCCTTAGAAATTTGACTAATTGTTCCTCTTGTTCGGCTTCCAAACTGTTGGAGATAATGACTGGTAATGTTTCTCCTTCTCCAAGGAAAACATACTTAAGATGTTTGGGAAGCGTCTTCAGTTCAACAACTGGTGCCTGCAAAATAGATGGGAGGCGCCGAGTATTAGAAATAGGTAAAGATAAATAAGAAACATTACCTGGCTGAAGTAGCTCAGGAGCATTGTTCAGAATGTTCTCAATTTTTTGTACTTCGTCACTTCGTCCAATTACATCCTCATCCTGATGAAGGGATGCAATAATAGCCACCTCTAGCTCATCTTTTTCTGCATTCTCACAATAATCTTGTGCCAAGTAATCCACAATATCAACAGAATATACACAATCATCACTGTCAGGAAATTTTATGGCATCATAAATATTGAATTTCACAACCTCTCCATCAAATTCCATGGTGAGTGTGCCACTGTGAACATCAATTTTTGTCATAGAAGTTTTCAAGAATGGTTTGCCTAACAGAATAGGAATATTGTGATCACCGTTTTCCATGTCGAGCACATAAAAATACGCAGAAAATACTAAGTTATTCACTTGCACTAACACATCTTCTACTATTCCCCTAGGGTATGCATTAGACCTATCAGCTAACTGTATAATAATTCCAGTTTTATTCAAAGGACCAAGTTTCAAGGACGCGTAAATAGAGTATGACATAACATTGATCGATGCTCCTAGATCTAACATGGTCTTCTCAAGTCTAACATTCCCTATAGTGCATGGAATAAAAAACATACATGGATCCTTGCACTTTGAAGGTAATTTTCGTTGGATCACAGTAGATACATTCTCACCTAACTCCACTTTTTGACAACCCTTCAGTGTCTGTTTCCTTTTTGTTGTGCCCAATTCTTTCAAAAACTTCACGTATCGAATACCTTCTTAATAGTATCTAGCAATGGAATGTTCTCCTCACATCTACAAAAAGTCTCATAAAGTTCATTTATCCCTTCATCTTTTCTAGACTCCTTAAGTGCTAAGGGAAAAGGGGCAACAAGCTTATATTCAGAAAGGGGAGGAAACTTACCTCTTGGCACTTCTTCCTTGGATGTTTCTCCATCATTCGCCTTTGATTCTTCTTGTAGCTTCTCCTTGGGCGAAGCATCAACTTCTTTCTCCTTGACCTTCAACTCCTTCCCATTCCTTAGAGTATAAT
The DNA here is from genome assembly GCF_033568475.1 of Henckelia pumila. Lineage (NCBI taxonomy): Eukaryota > Viridiplantae > Streptophyta > Magnoliopsida > Lamiales > Gesneriaceae > Henckelia > Henckelia pumila. Next base: position 14,944,773 of record NW_027331831.1, read on the forward strand.
GGCACTTGCGTTCTCTCTTGGGTTTGGAATTGTTTGGGATGGCAAAGCGTTGGAATGATGTGCTTCCAACTTATTGATTGCGGTGGCGAGCTGTCCCATCTGGGTATTGAAGTTCTAGATGCTTGCTCTTGTTTCCTATTGAAAAGTTACAGTATTATTAGCAATTTCTTAACAATATTTTCAAGAAACTCACATGGCGCTGGGATCTGAGGACGCTGCTGTGGTGGAGGATACGGTGGCCTATAAGCTTGATTGTGTTGTGGTGCCTGAGGTCCAGGTTGATTTTCCTAAGGGTTTCCATATCTTAGATTTGGATGATCCGTCCAACAAGGATTGTATGTGTTGGAATATGGATCATACTTCCGCTATGGTGGTCCAGGAAATCCGCCAGTAGCATTAACCTGTTCGACCGATTCCTCTTGAAGAGTGGGACACATATCAGTGGCGTGTCCCATTGCAGTGCAGATACCACATGCCTTTGCAGTTTTTTCATTCCCTACAGCCATTTGACGCACAAGAGACGTCAATTCAATCAATTGTTGCTCAAGGGAAGAGACATTTATCTCATTGTTTTTCCTTGGTACATGATCATTCCTGTTGGTGCCAAATTTTTTAGAATTGACAGCCATGTTCTCAATTAAATTCCTCGCTTGTACCGAAGTTTTATCCAAAAAAACTTCTCCACTGGCCGCATTTATCATATTCCTGTCATGAGGCAGCAAACCTTCATAGAAAAATTGAATTAATTGATTTTCACTTATCTGATGTTGTGGACAGCTAGCACAAAGCTTTTTGAACCGCTCCCAGTATTCATGAAGTGATTCCCCTGTGTATTTCTTTATCCCATAGATTTCCTTCCTAATATTTGCGGCTCTAGAAGCTGGGAATTACTTCTCTAGAAAAATTATTTTCATCTCAGTCCAAGTCGTGATGGATACATAGGGTAAATAATACAGCCAGTCCTTAGCAGCACTCTTCAAAGAGAAAGGAAAGACTCTCAGTTGAATCTGCTCCTCTGTCACTCCATGGGGTTTCATACTTGTGCAAACCACATGAAATTCCATCAAGTGCTTGTTAGGGTCCTCACCTGCAAGACCATGAAAAGAAGGCAATAAGTAAATCAATCAAGATTTAAGTTCAAAAGTAGCATTATTTTCTAAAGTAGGAAAAGTAATGCATAAAGGTTGTTGATTGTGATCAGGAGTGTCCAATTGTCTAAGACTCAGATTCGCGTTAGCAGCCATTTCTTCTTCAGGAATTTCTGTTCGAGTCATGTCCTCTTCCTGTTTCCTACGAAGTTCTCTCCTTTTCCTGTGCAAAGTCCTTTCGATCTCTGGGTCGTAGGGGAATTCTTCGTCGGAAGAGTCACCTGAAAGCATGAACAACAGAGAAAACTAGAAACAAAGAAAAGAAGACAAGAGTGAGAAAAAAATAAAAAGAAAAAGAAAAAGAAAAAGAACACAATAAATTAAACACCGTTCTCCGGCAGCGGCACCAAAATTTGGTAGAGCTAATTCGTGTCACGCCCAACTATCCAACTCAATCAGACAACCAAATATATGTAGTAGTGTTAGTAGGGATCGTTCCCACGAGAAAAGTGAAATTTAATGTGTTCTAAAATAAAATAAAGGTGGTTTTGAGTTTGAGATTAACTACTAAAATTTAAAAATAATATTTAATGAAATTATTAACAACTATCATGCAAGATTAAATTATAACTGAAGAATTCACTGAGAAACAAGCCTTGGTATAGGTCGACTATACCCTTGATATCATTCATTCAATCATCGATTTTCTAGAAATAATTAATCCTATCAAATATTCATCATTGAAAATTAAATTCATGTTTCACCTTAATTCTAGTTAATTAGACACCAGCGTTCTAGATAATCTTTACCAATAAATCAACCCGGATACCAGCGATCTAGATTTAAATTTAAGGTAGCATTCAAATGAGTAAAAATAATTAATCTAGACAACACAAATACCAACGATTATATTTAACATAGTCAATTGTTGTTCCTACGATTTAACAAATTCACCAGCAGAAAATATTAAACGTAGTTGCTTCGCAAATTAGATGGTTCAAACAATTATGGATTTGAATTCTAATTTAGCATTAGATTGTAAAGAAAAATCTTAAGATGGTCAATCTAAAAATCTCACATACAAGCATAGAATAAACCAGAACAACTTTTGATACTCAATAAGGATTAAACATTGAAAAATTCGAATCTTATGAATAAACTAATCAAGGACTTGTCTTCCTCAACCAAGTTCTAAAGTTTAGCTACAACGATTCATGAAAAACCAAAGAAAAATCAAAAGAAAAGAAGAAATTGTAATAAAAATATAGAACACAAAACCTAGCCTCCAAAGAGAGATTCAAAGTCTGATAATAATCTCTAAAAAATGGAATAAAAAACCTATTAAAAGTATAGAGTCCAAAATAAAATAGTTTCCATAATTAAAAATTCCTTCCCGAACAGCATCTCGCGCTCGATCGGTAAACATTGGCCGATCGAGAGCGAGAAAAAAAATGCGATCCTACTGTTTTGCAAATATATTGCGGCCACTCGATCGGTAAGATGTTGCGGATCGAGCGGTAGAAAATTTCATCGCCTACTATTTTCAACTTCACATGACCCGCTTGATCGGTAGAAGTTGGCAGATCGAGCGGTCCTCTTTTCTTCAAAATCTTTTCAGCCTTTCTCTTGCTCCATAGTTCCGTCCATGCGTCCGCCAAAATGCAAGACCTACACAACAAATCGGGAAACAGATTATGCAGACACAAAATATGAAATACGAACAAAATACGAAATTAAAACACATAAACGGATGCAAAACAACAACTAAATGACATTAAAATATGCAACAAAAACACAACTATCAATAACCAAAATTCAGATAATATTGCGGAGTTCCGGCACACTGTACTGGACAAAATTACTGAATTATCATCTATTGTTAAGCACTTGCACCATGTTCAACTGTGAGCAGATCATGATATTATCCGTAGAATATAATTGATAGTGCTCAAGCATCAAATGAAGAAATATTTCAGCAACTCGCAGACACATTTGGTACCCAGCTCACTTTTATATTAGATATTTTTTATGAAGCTGGTGATGCCAAAAGGGGAAAAGGGAGATCCTTCAAAAGTCAAAGGGAAGAAATATAAGAACTAAAAAGACTAGACAAAATTTTCTTGATATCAGTTCAAATCCTGCACAAAGACTTTTAATTTATCTATGAAAGGAATTTTGATATGCACTCTTTGGTATTCCGTCTACATATTGCAAAGAACAACTTGGTTTTGACATCACCAAAAAGGAAGAAATTGTTGGTGATTAAATAAAAGTTTTGATGATTAATTAAAAGAGAACATATCAAATAAAATCAAGAATACATCTTTGATAAGATATTCTTAAATGAAGACAAGAAATAAAATCAGATCAGATAAATGGTATTTGCTTCCAGATCAAGTTATCGAAACTCGTCAAATTTGATCTTATGGATAACAGATCAATACACAAGGCTAGATCAAAGTTACCGTGACAGAAACAAAATTTATCTACATATATTCTCAGATCAATTTTCAAGCACAGATCAAAAGTCATCCTCAAAAGAACAAGCCAGATAGAACATATCAAACTCTTAGAAGACCCGATCAATCAAAGAAAACCAAATCGATTGACTCCTAGACAAACATAACAAGATCAGTTGCCTTTGTCTGCAAGAAGTCGTTGTGCTATAGCTAAGGAAATAAATGAAGAAGACCGTTGCCAAATACATTTCTGAAAGTCAAAATCTGAGAGCAAATTTAGGGAAGCTAACCGACTACTTTTGAAGGTTATAAAAATTTGAAGATTTAATTTCAAACATAGACGATTGCACATATCAATCGAAAAAGAGCAAAAACTTCAAATCCTTCAATATCTAACTCACAAACACCGTATCAGAGCTTTGAAGCTTAGAGTTAGAAAAGCTCCCTACAACTACCAGATCAAACCAAGCCAAAGCTTCTTTGATATATCAGATCAACTTGTCGAAGCTTATATCTCGCAAATTAAATCTGTAACTCAAACAAATTTTGATCTGTATTGAGAGTGTGTACTAGGAGTTCTTGTTTAGGCCTCGAATAAATCCTAATTAAACCAGATTGAGTTTGTACAAGGAGTTGTATAAATCAAAGTTTTATAGTGAATCTTTCAGGAACACAAAATAAGGGGAGACGTAAGATATTAAACTCCGAACTTCCATAAAAAAATCTATTGCCTTACACTTTTACTTACTGGATTTACATTTGATCTGCCTTAAGTTTTCCAGTTCAATTCTGTGAGGAAGGTTCTTCCGCCTGATCTGATCAGATCTTTCGAACAAAATTACATTTTAAGCGAAAAAACATTCAATCTGCCTTAATTGTGTATTCAACCCCCCCTTCTACACATATTTCTATCCTAACATAAGGTCAAATTTTTTATCTATAAATTTAAAATTTTCAATAATTAAAATTTCTCAAATCAAAACATTGATATAGATTTTTTTGCATGTGTCAAGTATATATTATGTTAGATCTTAAATCTTAAATTTATTTCTAAATCAATAAAGTTAGAAATATCAATAATTCAATTTCTACTTTTTTATTTTTTTCTATGTCTCATGTCAAATATTGATATAGATTTTTCTTACTTGCCATACATATAATTTGAATTGTTCTTAGGGACTAATAAAAAGTATTCTAAGCTTGAAGCAAGTTTGAGATTGTTTTTTCTGCTTTTACTTTTTTGTTAATGTTTTAAATTATAATTTGATATTTATATTCTAAAAAATTTGTCATATTTCACAATTGCTCTCAATTTGTATAATTTTTTGAAGATTTTTTAAATTTATATATATATATATATATATATATATATGAGTTTTTAACAATGTCAAATGAAATTCATAAAATTCTAACAATGTTTTATTAGAAGCATTTAATTTTTTTCAAAAATATTTGCTTATATATATATAATTTGTGTTTTTAGATTTTTTTATTTTTTGTGCATTTAAATAAATTTTTTGGTTTGTTTTTTTAATTAATATTATATAAATTTCATGCATTCATGTCATAAAAAAATCATTTTAAAAAAAGAATTTTTTTATAAAATACTCTCTTGATTAGATCATTACATATTTTCGGGAATATATCATTATATATTCAAATGATGTCTTATATATAATTTATAGTTTTATTTTTAGTTCAATACAAATTGAGCTTTTAGACAGGCCGCTTCACACGCCACGACCCGCGGTCTGTTTGGGTTGGTCCGTTTAGATTTGACGGACCATAAAAACCCCGCCTCGCCTCGCCCTGCTCCGACGAAGGTTGCGGGCTAGGCGGGCCAACCAACCAAAATTTAAAAAATATAAAAAAAATTTAAAAAACAAAATTAGTATTTGAAATTGAAATTGAAAAAAATATATCAACAATGTTATACGATAACAAATAATAAATATCATAATCAAACAAATCATATAAAAATTTAATATTAACTATTATATTTGGATAAAAATCATACTCCAAAATAATATGAATAATATAAATAAACATGTAACCATAAAAATAATAATGTATGATATTAAAAATCTATCAAATACTAATTGTAAATCACATTATTTTAAAACTAAATGTTTTTATGTCCATAATTCAAAAGGAAAAAAAGAAAATTAAAAATTCATATTTTGAAAAATAGCCTGGCCAGCCTCAAACCGCGACCTGTTTAGGCCCGCTTTTTAACGGGTCAGTAAAACCCTAATCCGACCTCCATTTTTTCATGGCGGGATGGGCTGATCCGACGTACCCGACTCGTTTTGACGACTCTAAATACAAGTGAAATGAATAATGCATTAAAACGATTTTATTTATAACTTAATTAAAATGTCACAAAGAATGCCACTTATTATTTCATAAAAAAATAGTGAGCAGTCATAAAAAAATTGATTGCTCCATCCTAATTAGAAACTTTTTTTCTTTGCATTATAGGAATTTTACTATAATTATAAATTTTAAAAACATGAAAAAAGTTTAAAATTTCAATGTTTCGATATCGAACACCTCATATTCGAAGATCCGAACTCCAACTTTTTTTTCTTTTTTTTCCGCAAATAACAATAAGAAAAATGGAGTAGTCTTTAATATATGAAAGTCACAATTGTGTTAAACTCAAATAAAAATCGAATCAAAATCAAAGTTTACAAATGTCACACTTTTTAAACTTGTTATTCTAAGTTTCCACTTTCTACAAAATGGGTTGAATGCACCAATTCAAATACTCTCGCTATCCCCCGTGTGTGTGAATGTATTACTTACATACATTATATATATGCCCAAAATACTTCAACCAAACGCACCTAAATTCAAATATCTGTCTACATTTCAATCTTCCTCCTCACCAAAACCCCTCCAAATTCTTCCAATCTGCTCGCTGTTTTGGAAATCGGAATCCAAGACTCTGTGCAAAGTCTTCCGACGTGAAGTGAAGGAGTCGAAGGAATGTGAATGGGGGCTAGTGCATTTTGGATCTGGAGCAGATGAGTCCAGGGTCCCATCTACAGCATAAGTCTCCAGTTGATCAAGTGGTATTTCTGGGCTAGGTTTTTCTGTTCTTTTCTGTTTTCTATTTCATAATTTTTTGTGGGGGTTGGCATATCGGGGGTTCCGCAATGACGACCACAGCCAAACGAGCTTACAAGCTACGTATCCTTTTTTACTCCAGTTGATTGTCTTTGTTCTTTAATGGGATTTGATTTGGAAGGGAAATGTAGCATGATGTGGTGATATGGTTGGATCTGGTACCCTTTTTTATTTTTCCTTTTTTTTTTTTTGGTAATGGATATTTTTAGCTGCCGTGGCTGCTTATTCCATCTATATGCATTTTGCTTTTGTTCGTTAACACTGTTATTTGTTCATCAGTCTAGCATGATCTTTGGCGCGTAATTAACAAGTAAGCTTAAAGCTTTTGTGATTAAGAGCTCTGGTTATGTGGGATTTTGTGAACTGCAAAAAATTTGATAGTTATAAGTTGAAAGTGTAATTGAGTTAAAATCCGACTTCCAGTTATATCACGCTACTGTTGCCTACTTTGTTCTAGAGAAGATGTGCACAACACACGATAGCAGAAGTTCTTGTTGATATTTTGAGTGCAGAAATTATGTATATGAAAATGAAACTGGCAATCGTGACCTAATAAGTTATGGTTCACACACTATGTTAACTTTAGACAATGGTATATCTAAGTGTTGGTCGGTAATTTTTTCTTTTGTTTTATTTGAGCTTGTGAGTTCAGCGGGGGGCCCCAAGCCCTCAAGCAGAGTTTTAACGAGTATGTTGAGATTAGTAGTTAACACCGTACATATGGTTCAGCTGATTTAATGACAATCTAAGAACATCTAATAAAAATCACTATGAATTAATGTTTGCTGAAAAGATAATAAGTATAGAGATTGCTGCCTTCCAAACTGAATTAACAAATAATCTCACTGGTAACAGTCCAGTAGAGAGTTGATTTTTGATGATGGTACAAACGACACTATCAATAGCCGGGCCCATCTTTGAATTTCCAAGATTTTTGAAACTGTTTGTGGCCTCTGTTTTGTATGTTTCAGCTGTATACCTTATGAATGAGAAGTGGAGTTAAGGGAAAGTAAAAAGTGAAATGTTTGTTTGGCCCCTTGACTGTGTATCATCTGATAGAGGAATTTGTAGCCCATACTTTAAGTGTGAACTGCCTAAAGATTGGGAAGAAATCATCAAGAGTTCTTGTGACTGGAGGAGAAGATCATAAGGTCAATCTTTGGGCTATTGGCAAGCCCAATGCCATACTGGTCAGTTCAGTTCTCACTTTCATTTTGTCTTCTCAGAGGCTTCCTATTTCTTCTATTCTACTTTTTTGTGTTTCCATGAGTTGCATCATTTTGTCGCATCTCCTCTCCCAATTCAAAACCACTTGATCATACTTAAGTTCAGTGTATACATGGCTATGGGTGGGTAGTTCATGAACTATTTTTACAAAACACAGCATAGCTTTAGCCGATACTCCACTATTTCACAGGATTATTATTACTGTTTACGTTCTGACGAGTAAAACAGCTGTATAACTGATTATTGTTGAACTCCCTGATTTTATCTCACGTGGAGTTATATTCATGTTAAATTGCATAGAGTTTGTCGGGCCATACGAGTGGAATCGATTCAGTTAGCTTTGATACCACGGAGGTGTTGGTAGCTGCAGGTGCCGCGAGTGGTACAATCAAGCTTTGGGATTTGGAGGAGGCGAAGAGTAAGCTTTCTGCAATCCAGTTTATTTGACGAAGTTGCGTTTTTATCCCTCCTTTTGAAAACAAACCATTGCTGTTGATTGTTTCCTCATGTTTCTGTTAGTCATTCGCACTCTCACCGGTCATCGGTCCAATTGCATATCATTGGACTTTCACCCTTTTGGAGAGTTCTTTGCATCTGGATCTCTGGACACAAACTTAAAAATATGGGATATCCGTAGAAAAGGGTGTATACACACTTACAAGGGTCATACTCGAGGTGTAAATGTAATCAGGTTTTCACCCGACGGTAGATGGGTTGTATCAGGTGGAGAGGACAATTCTGTGAAGGTTAAGACTTAAGACTATTATCTCCCAATTTTCTTGTTTGTGCTTTTCCATTTAAATTTACCTTTTTTTGCTAATTAACCGAACAAGAAAGCATTTAATTTCCTTCATTTGACGAGATGTTAGATTTTTCTTTCTGCCGCCTAATTTGAGTTTCTGTCTTTTCTGTATGCTGTATCATATTGGATAATATCCATTAGCATATATCAAGGGGTCGTTGTTGTGTGCTAACTCCATTAGCATATATCAAGGGGTCGTTGTGCGTATCTTAGTCATTGACATTATTTGTTCTCTTTTTTCGTTTTTTGCCATATTTTTTTTTTCTAGCATGTCTTTACTGTGTGAAATCTCAAGATGTGCTACCTGTATATTGGTTGCATTTTCTTCTCGTCGTTCCATTTATCAACCTGATTTTCTGATGTGGCAGCTATGGGACTTAACTGCCGGCAAGCTTTTGCATGATTTTAAAAGTCATGAGGGGCAAATTCAATGCATTGATTTCCATCCTCAGGAATATTTGCTGGCCACAGGTGGTTAAATCAATCTTTGAATTGCTAGATCTGCAAGTTTATGTAGTTTCGAGTGTTCTATATGTCAATCTCTTTGATTGCTAACATGTCCCGCTACATTACAGATATGATCACGAGTGAACTAATTGCCTTAATATTTTCTAAAACGGTGGATGTGTGATGTGTCAAAAGTGCTACTGATAGTCCTGAGATTATTGCTAGCAAGGACATGCTACAGGAGTTTTAATAAAACATATTTACTGAAGACATCAATAATACCTCTGTTTGCAGGATATACTGTCCAATTCCTTTCCGTTTCTTAAAATTTTAGTGTCATTTCTTCAGAACTTGTTAAGAGAATGCAACTTTGAATGCAAGATCTCCACTTTCCTTTAGGATAGGGGGTCCTTTTCTTAATAGAATATTAATTTTTGATTTTAAGTTGATCATGCGAAGAAATAGGCAGTGACTGGCGATTTTATGGTTTTGGGTTCCTTATGCAGCTTGTGTTCCATTTGTTATTGGCATCATTATGTTATCAGTGTGTATGAAGTATGAATCGAAAGATGAAGTTCAAACAATCATTCAAATTTGTATTGGCTTACGTGTTGCTAGTTATTTTAATTTCCTGTCCCTTTTTGAAATGCTATGACAGGTTCAGCTGATAGAACCGTTAAATTCTGGGATCTTGAAACTTTTGAGCTAATGGGTTCAGCTGGACCTGAGGTTAGCTCTTCGTTTCGTCTAATCTCATGCCATGTATTGTACTGTTGACATGTTTTTCTTCAGGTTTTGTGAGTGTTGTATTCAATGCTATTCTATGAGCATCAAATAACTATTGTTCATGTGTTTGAATTTAGTCCACTGGAATGCGTTCTATGACCTTCAATACTGATGGCAAGACCCTGCTATGTGGATTGCATGAGAATCTAAAAGTAGGTTTATTTATTTGTATTTTGAGATAATGCACCAAATTTACCCGGTGCTTCTCATTTTGACTTGATTTTAATGGCGTAGGTTTTTTCATGGGAACCCATAAAAAATTATGATACTGTAGATGTGGGGTGGTCTAAATTATCAGACATGAATGTTCATGAAGGGAAACTTCTTGGATGTTCCTTCAATCAAAGTTGTGTTGGAGTATGGGTTGTTGATATTTCGGTAACAATCAAATTTATTTCTATTTCTGAACTATGCATATTTAACTTTTTATTTGAACTTCTACTGATGATGTGCTGCAACTTTGTGATGCTTCTAGCGTATTGAACCATATGCGAAGGGCAGTACTGCTGAATTAAATATTCACCTTGAGCCGAAACCTCATTCTGGTGGTTCAACAATATTGAAGGATGATCATGTAAAGGATGGCTTGGGAAGGCTTTCAATTTCACACAATGCCAATTCTGTGAAAGAGACTAAACCTATCACAAAGTTTTCTGTCCAGCAAAATTCAGAAGTTAGCAAGGATTCCAAATCACTTTCCTGTATGTAAATCTTTGACATGTTTCCTTTTTCAATATTTGGGAATATTTACTTTTTTTCTTCTCTCTCGCAATTCTTTCATATTGTCATCTATCAGTACGCATTTCTGTGGTTTAAATATTATTCTTGTATATGTTTATTGAAGCTACTGTCAGTGCTCCTTGCACCCCTCAAAGGACAAGTTTAAATGTTGTTTCCAGACCAACTCAAATCAATTCATCAGAGGTGGTCAATGCACCAGCTACAAAACGGCAAACTACAAAGGTCCAGTCCATATCTAATATTCCAATGTTAAACAGATCCGATGTGATACCAGTGCTTGTGCCTAGAAATAATCCAAGGATAGAACAAGTTACTGAATCTAGAAAGGAAGGAGGTTCAGTGAAGACCCTACCTTTACCAGTGCAGTCAAAAACATCAGATCTTCGAAAGTTTTCAAATGGCAGAGATAACTTGGAGATGCTGCAGTCATCTCAGCCTAATAGTGAGCTCCCAAAGGCCATGGATTTTAGTGCTCCAGATAGGAATATTATTACTGGAGTTAAGAGCTCAATCACTGTAGTTGCAGCAGCTGAGAGGAAAGGAAAAGACGATAAGCATATTATTTCTGGAATAGTTGGAACAAATACAAACACTGATGCCCAATCCAGATACCAGCATGAAAGTTGTATGCATTATCTCTAATCTACAATTTTGTTGCCTTTTGTTGTTTATTTTTTTAAAAGTCTCCTACATGAATGTCTTATTGCTAGTTTGTTTTGTTAAGATTATGGAAAAATAGAGTATCTGAGTGTATTGAAGCAGTTCCACAAACTTAGCACCGGTGAATTGCTTCATTTATGAAACAAGATAATGATGCGTCATGTGGGAAGTGCACAGGGGCAGTTGCATTTATACTGCATAGGGATTTCCTATGACTTCTAAGACTTCCTCTGGATTCTGTGTGTAATTTCCCACTCATACCCTAACCCATGATTGGAAACAGGTGTCTTCTGTAACCTGGGTTAGGCTACAAGGCATCTTATTCTTTACTGCTACAACAGAGAGCTAAAGGATCACATATCTTGGTTTCCAGATGCTAATACTTAGAATACTGAACAGTTGCCAGCCCAAAACTAATTTATAATTTTAAAGGTTGCAACAATCCTTGCAGCTCCGCTGTACAGGAAGAAACTTGAAAGGATGCATTGGTTAATTTTTGAGTAAATCACAAGGTAAAACGTTTTTGTTTTTACCCCCCAAAAAAACCTAGTGCTTGTTGCTCATTAAAGCCTCCCCAGATCAGTCGACATCACCTCCACTAATGCTTCTCTGGTTCAACTCTAATTATCTAATTTATCTGATAATAATGGTTGAAAGAATGAGTTCCCTCAATAAGTGAAGTCCATTTTCTATTGGTTAAAACTGTTTTAGTTTTCATGATGTGTGTTTTTTAGCAAAAAAAGTATTTTTTTTCCTGGTAAAATATCTAGTCTTGACTAAATTATGTCAACTGAGGTAGTGTAATGCAGAAAAAGGAGTTGCAAAATATTTTTAGGTTAATCAAATTAGAAAAAGTGTACGTGTCTTGATCCGATAACCGGTGAGAAATCTAAGTTTCTCAGACCAAAGAGAAGTCAAAATATGAATTCTAAGCTGCTTCATTTTAATTCATAGTGTCTAACCATGTTGGGTAAGACTGATGAATTTGATTTTATTGACTTCTAACCCTATTGCCAAACATGTTCAGCTAGTTTTTTTTATTTTTTTTTATTTTTATATCACATCTCATTGCTTCCTGAGGCCTTTTTCACCGTTGAGTTTATGGCATCAACTATCATTTATATTCTTCAGATTAGTCAGATGTGCTACAAAACTGATTTGCCTTATTTTATTTCAATTAATGTTCACAGATGATTTCCGTGGGGCTAATAGTGACGTGATCGTAGATAGACCTCTTCTGGATAGTCAAAAAGGAGGTACAGCTTTTTTTGGTTTGCTTCGTATGATAGATTGGTTATTTCTTTCTTCTTGTTTTTTTTTTTGGGTATTTACAACACGCAATATGCAGTTTGAAGATTGACTCATTTTTATTTCAATCATAGGTAGAACAAATTCGTTGGCCTCAAATTTGGAGCAGATGGATAGAAGTTCTCGTTATCGAGGTCTAGCTTCATCCAACGTCTCAAGGAGATTAGTAAGCATACTTCAACTTGTTTGCAATGATTAACTTCATGCAACTCTTCTCCGAAACAATGGACTAGAAATCTCTCTCTGTGTTTCCAACTTTCCATATATATACGTTCCGTTGAAGTTAGGAAACAATATTTCTTTCACTCTACTTTTGCCAAAATACAGAGGCTATGTTTGTTAATATTTTTTCGGGAATGATTTCCCTTCCAGGAAACATAAACATACCATATTATTTTCAAGGTCTTTATTAAAAAATATTTTTCATTCAACTTTCACCTTACTCAATACAATTGTTTTTAATTTATTATAATTGAAATATTCACAACTCCCAAAAATAATTCTACTTTTCAATTATATTCTAATTCAAACCGCTATACTTTATGGTTCATTTGATCTAATAGGCTAATATATTTTGCTTTCTGATCATTTGATGCTAAATTTTTTTGTTAGAACGGTAAGTGGACATTGAACTCAATTTTATCTTATTCTTGTTTTTTTAGGCATGTCAAAAGGGAGTTGAACTTCAACTTGTTCTTTGAGGTTTGAGCATGAGTTTTGTCATGATGTTCAAAATGGAACAAAGTTCACAAACTTATACTCCAATACGACATATAATGATTACATTTTTGAATGAAAATAAAATATAGAATATGAGTTAAGAAATATTTAAATTTGCATATCAATCATTAATATTTAATTCATTTCTATGTATGATACATGCCAAATTTAGAACCAAAGTAAAAAAAAAAGAAGCTTACAACTGTTAAAAATTCAAAATGATTGTTTTTGTGCTTGAGCTCTGCTCCAGGTGGACTTCAATGAAGCTGTTTCTTGCGGGAAAAACTGACATATTTTTGCTGTCACAGTTTCTTTTTCTTTTTCATTTGAGGAGCTTGGTGGTATATGCAGCTATTAGTTTATTAATCACTTCAAACAATTGGGTTTTCGAGCTTTCATTGTATGTGGACATGCGTTTTTGTGCTTTTCCCTTGAAAAGACAGCTGCTTGAAATTTGTGCATGGAATAAAGTTCGCACTTGCCTAAAAAGCATTCTGGCCTTCACATCTCCTATATCATACCACCAGTTTAAAATCAGGGCACTTCAGTTCCATATGCCAATTATTTCTGGTTCATACAAAAGCGTTATTTTTGAAATAGCTTGATGAGAACATGTAAATTTCATATGGAGATTTCCTATTTTTTTCCGTCTCTTAGTTGCATCTGCTACATCACTCATGGTCATGGCTAGTAGTATGATATATGGTTAGATCTGAATGCTTCACCTTATCTCCACTCTGGAAATAACTGACATGCTTTTTTTATTCCCACCCACAGCAACAGAGAGGCTATCCTTTACCTGGTGGAGACGAGTCAGTTTCTGCTAGTGAGGAGGATACTATTGCTGACTTGATCGAACCCCACAATCAATTTGTTGGTTCCATGCAATCTCGTCTGGCCAAACTACAGGTATATCTTGTGTGGTGACTACTTTGTGGAGTTTTGTTCTGGAAATTCAACCCACATATGCTTCTGTGTAGTGTGCTTTTTTCAGTGGATTATTAACTTGATTCCATCATATCTAATGCTACATAATTATGGATGTAGATACACACTAAAATGTTTACATAACATACATACATACCATAGAAGAGAGAGAGACAGGAAAAAAGAGAAGTTGGAGGTTGAGACGCATAAAATCTTGTTCAACCTTTTCTCGTATATACATGGGAAAACAAGAAGGCTTTTGCTTTCTGGTTGATTTAAAGTAGTGTTTGTTATTGTTTCTAGGAAACACTTTTGGGCTTTTCCTTCACAAAATTTAAAAACACTATCTAAGTATAACTTCAATCTGCTTCAGAAAAGTTTAAATTTTGTGAATGAAAACTCAAAAGTGCTTCCTAGAAGCAATCCAAAATACTACCTAAGTATAACCTCAATCTGCTTCAGAAAAGTTGTTAGATGAAGTAATATACTTTGATGTCCCATGGAAATAAAAAGTCAATCCTTGGCGATGTCTTGGGTCCGGAATCTTGTACTGACCAAAGTACAGTGACTGGCCCTTGAAATTTCTGGAGCTCCTTTCTTTAGAAAGTTTGAATTATGTGATTGGAAACTCTAATTCATGGGCCACATAACAAGTAGCTTATGCTGCCTTGTTACATAGTTATCTGCCTGATTTTCTTTGCCCATGGGAGTCTTTTTTCTTTATTTTTTGGTGATGATAAATCTGTGTAGAGAAGGTTTGTTGAAGCCTCTTTGGAAACTTTTATCATGTTGTGTTGAACTCACATGCATTTTGACTACTTTGATGCTTTTGTTACACTACCACACGACGAATAATCAAATATTCAAATGTGATACTCCTTCCGTCCTATTCATTCAGGCTTGTGTGTGTTTTCACACATATTAAGAAAGTGTTTGGAAAGATAAATTTTATAAGGCAGTTTCCAATTTTGCCTTTATTTAATGAAGATTTTAATAGACAAAAAAATTGTACATGTAGTTAATGATTAATTTAATAGGGGTAAACTGGTAAAAGATTTGGAAAGATAACACTAAATATGAAAATTGGACTATATAATTGGGACATAAAAAAGGAAGTGCAACCTAAATAAGTGGGACGGAGGGATTATATATTTTTTGGAATAAGTATAGCATGCTTTGGGAGTGTGTGATTCTAGAAAGTGAAATAACTCTTATTTTGCATGGCACTAATCTGCAGGTAGTCTACAGCTACTGGCAAAGGCATGATATCAAAGGTGTTCTTAGTGCTATCAGCAGAATGAGTGATCCTAGTGTAAGTGTTATTCTTCCAATATTGTAGATAGAAACATCACTTGATTATTGCTTTACCAATAGCAGAACAATGTACGATGCCATCTTCATATTGCCAGTGCAAGCAGTGGAGTATTTATATTTCCTCATAATGCAGGTGCTTGCTGATGTAATGAGCCTTTTGGCAGAAAAGATCGATATTGTTACATTAGACATTTGTGCTTGTGTTCTGCCACTCGTCTCCGGACTTCTTGAAAGTAATATGGATAGGTAAATATAACTCTTCTAAAAATCTGTAAGAATGTTTCCATTTCGGAGTGTAGTTTCTTTTTAGCAAAGCAGGGCGTTTGTTTGTTGAAAATATAAATAAGAGGTTTTATATAACATCCAACCTTTTGTAGATTTTGTATTCTGCATTTTTCTGAGTTTGGAATCGATTAGCAGAAGGGAAATAATTTTGAGAATTTACTATTGAGGATTTGTTACTGACTTCTAGAATCAAATTAAGCCATTTGAAGTCCCGAAATGCTTTAGTCATATTTCTTTGTGCTGCAGAGCACGTGGGACCTGAAAGACGAAAGATGATTTCAGGGACCTTTTGCTGGATGTTATTCATACTTAATGCTAGATGCTGCATCTTATGTTTGCTTAGGGTTTTTCTCTTTTGTATTCATAAACTCGTTAGTGTGATGATTCTCATCAGGGACACCACTTTTTAATGAATGAAAAAGTGACCACTTTTGACTTTATCTTTTGGGTAACATTGTTTTGCTCTGATCGGTCTCATATTCGATTGATAAGATGCATGTATCATTTTATTCACGCAGTTGGCTGTTGTTTGTGATGACCCAAAAACATTAGATCTCTTGTGAACCTGTGATTTTTATATAGAATCTGAAAAAAACTATTTTTCTCTAGGCATCAAGAAATTTCATTAGACATGCTTCTAAAACTGGTCAGAGTATTTGGATCAGTGATCTACTCTTCATTATCATCCCAATCACCTGTTGGTGTAGATATTGAGGCAGAGCAAAGGTTCGGTTGGTTCGTTCCTTGATTACATGCTTGTTTCATTCACTAATATTTCATTCACTAATATTATTTGAAGCATTGATAATTATTTAATGTATCTGATCGGAAGATATGTCCCTTGCTTTATATTGTGGTAAGGCTGGAGCGTTGCAATCTCTGCTATATTGAACTTGAGAAAGTAAAGCTCTGCCTGCCTGCCCTTATGAGGTATGGATTTCATGTTTCACATGAAGGTTATGCAAATACCTTGGCCATTCTATCTGGTTTCAATTCTATTTTTCCAATTTTGCAGGAGAGGGGGTTCTATGGCCAAGTCTGCCCAAGAACTAAATCTGGCTCTTCAGGAAGTTTCATGAGTAAATCATTAACATTCATTACACTATACACTGGTCAGTAACTATGATTTTTTTTACGGTACTGCGAATTGGTGTTATGCTTCTTTCAAACTTCCGGCAGCCTGTGTAGATTCATGCCACCACTGACCGATTATTCTTTTAACTTGAACTTCATCCGATTCACAACCTTCTTACTCTACAGTTAGGCCTGACCCGTGAATTTGTATTACCTGTCCGTCTAATTGCATTGTTTGTCTAACCGAAAACGTCTCTCGACTTGCATCTCTATATGTAGTTGAGAGAAGCTCGATGATATGAATATTTATGTACTAAGAGAAGATGAGAGGATCATAGTTTAGTGAAATTTGTACAAACTTGATTTATTTCTGTTTGGAAATTTTACAAAGCTTTCTGACATTTGGTTGAAATTTGTGGGGCTTCATGTATTGGAATCAGAAGGTTGCTCAGTTGTGCTATTGTACTTGAGAGCATATGTAATGTGAGTTTATTCACCTTTTAGTCCTAATTCCATTGTATTACTACTAGCTTAGCTATAATACTAGCATGGTTTCTGAGAATTTACAACTTGTCACGTTATTAATTTTTGTTTCAACTCGTCACATTATAGGATGTCTGAGTTCTAAGTGAATTTTCTCAGAATTCGTACATGTTTTTACACGTTATATCGTTGTCCTGTAAAGGCGTATTACATCAGATGGAGCATAACTCGCGCCCTCTTTTGACATATCCACAAACGAAAGTTGGATCTTGCCTATCATGGTTAATATTTGTAACTTGTTTTAATGGTGGTAAGTTCATCTCAGTTGCAGCTTGTGATAATCCAACTGCGGTCCTATTTACTAGAAGATGCTGTTGGTTTGTATTATTAGATGTGTATACACACAGACACACTCTCTAGCAAGACCATTTAAGCATAAAACTTTAGAATGGTTGATGACACGCATGGAGATCCCAAATTTGAGCCGGAATCTTGGGTTCGAGATCCAATTGGAACCATTCACTTCCCAAACTCATACACCAAAAAAAAGAAAAAAAAAATCTGAACTTATTTTTTGGTGTTTTGCTCATGAAATTTATAGTGTGTTTTGGATAGCTAAACATGCAGGGTTAAATTAAAGTTGTTTATTTTTAGAACAGATTTTGCTTGCTTAAACATCATATTTTATAGCAGTGATCTGTCAGCCACATTCAAATAACCACATATCTAGCTAAATAATGTATTAATGTATAATTTGAAAATTATGAATAAAATGTTTACTTTCTAATTAATGATGTATAATCTGAAAATTTATGAATTAGTCATGCCTCTCGTATGATGATTTTTAACAATATCTTACCATCTAATTAAAAATCTATCACTTTTATATTAATTTCGATCAGTTTCGTGAAATTTTAATTAATTTTACAGAAATATTCTAAATCTTCGTTTTATGTTAATCTCTCCTTAAACTTATTATCCCAAAATATTCAATCATTGATCTTTTTTTATCTGATTTTTAGAATTTTTAAATTTAAATTACTAAGGGAGTGTTTGCAATCACTAAAAAAAAAGTGATTGTTAGTATTTGGCTTAAAAAATCATTTTTGTGTGTTTCTTAAACTTAGATTATGTGTTAGCTTATGTTTAACTTAATTAAAATCCAAAAGCTAGTTACGTGATGATTATAATTCTTCAAAAGTGATTCTAATAAGGTCATTGTTAAAATCACTCTAATCACTTATTTATCAAATACTACCCAGCTTTGATTTTTAGATTTTCACATTTGTTTTCAAACACTACCAATTTTTTATTTTTCTTAACTTTTTTATAATTTATAAATTAATCACTTCTACAAAAGCACAATTTATTGCAAACAATTCATAAATAATTCTCTTTCATTTTAATATAAAATTTCAAATATTTAATTTATCACATCAAACATAACATGAAAATTAATTAACATAAAAAAGTTTTATATCTTTTATTGGTGTAAAGGAGGCTAGTAGCCTAGTTTTGATAAATAAAAATGTCAAATACAATGTGATCTTTACCGAGTACCATTGGTGCGCATTGTTGTCTGTATGATCTATTGTACGTTTAATTTGCAAGTATTTTTTTACTATCAAAATTCAATGTATTTTATATATTAATATCAAATTAAAACATACGTTTTTTCATTAAGACACACTAATATAATATAATATAAATTTAAAATTTCATACCGCTGTTACAAGGATGAAAAAAAAAAGAAGTATACCAACACAAAGTTGTCCACGCATTCTATTTTTGTTTAGAAATTAATAGAATGAGAAAATTGCAATTTTAGTTTTGGAAGTTGGTTTGTTTTTTGTTTTAGTCCTATAACTTTTTAAAGTTTAGTGTTAGTACAGTAACTTTTTTGGTGGTTGTCTTTTTTTCATCGAAAGTTACTAAAATCACTTGTTTAGCACCGATACTCTCATATATGACTCATTTGAAAAGAATTATCCATATGTTCCACAAATTAAAATTTATTATGCAAAAATAAAGGGAAAAAATAAAGAAAATGACGCCCAATGTTCATAAATCGATGGAAAATAAAGAAAACGACGCCCAATGTTCATAAATCGAGGGAAAAACTTGTTGTTTTGTTTAATTTTGTTTATGTATATTTTAATATGTGATATGGCCTAAAACCCGACGGTGTGCCTTACTAGTTCCTATATATATATATAACAAAACCTAGTTGTTCGTATTTTTATTATAGGGAGTACTAAAACATAGCACCAAATTTTATACCAATTCAGCTGGTGTCCAAGAATGCCCTGCACAGGTAACAGAACTAATATATAGTTTTTTTTTATTTATCGGTTATCGTTTATTTTAAGAGGAGTCAATGCAAACATTTTGCATGAATGTTCATCTACTGTTGCTGAAAATCGCCCCACAAACGTTCCATTCAAGTTCTTGTGCCGCCACACATCTCTTGCAAACACAGCTTCGCCGGCAGGAATCCCGAGATCATCCCAATGGGCGGTTATCGTCGTTAGCCGACGCCCCCGATTCAACAACACCACCGCCACTCTGTACTTCAAAAGTGGTACGGCCCAAATCTATACATTCGTTCATATATACACATTGTGTGAAACCGCAAGTGATTGTCTATGATATAGATGAGCAGCAGGGATTATCACCTCCTGATCGCGTTCCGGAACTCGAACCTTTGTACCTTGAACGCCTAGTGTGTCTGTCAAATGACAAGTTAGGCAAATCCACTTGCTTTCCAATGAGTGAGAATTAATTTGGTTACACACACACACACCTTTGTTAATGGCGATGACCTCTTTATTGGCTATTATGTCCATTGTATCTTTAGTCATATTTCTCACATCACAACCAAGAAGAAGAGGTGCCTGAGAATAATAGCAAATCAAGAAGAAAAATAGGCCCTTTACTCTGTATTTAAAGCATTATTTATAAGTATCAGTGTATATTATATTATTTGCAAGTTGGGGAAGACCTTGGAGATTGCCCACAAACTGAAATGAACTACGTATTCTTTTTTGGTCATTCCTCCATTTCCAACCTGAAGCACGTCAGGATCTGCATGCATTTTAGACACAAATCTTGGAACTTTTCTGATATCCGATCCACGACACGGGTCGAGGCCTAAATTGTGAAAAACATTGTAATCTTCAATTTCATCCCATATATACACTACACTAACCATTCCAGCCACCAGGCCTAGCAAACTCAGCATAAGCGTCATTCTGATCTGCTACAGCAAGCATGCTGTACAATATTCAACAAGATTCGAAGTAGCGGTTTTTAGATACCAAGACGATCTTGAACTGTAAAAAAACTGCACAAGGAGTTTTTTTTGATACCTTTCCCGGTTATCACATAAATCAGTTGTAGTTCTCCAGCTGTTTCCTACTTTATGATCCCATGTGGCTGGGTACATATCTTCCCTGGTTGATTTAAGTACCAAAATTGTCACGAAAAGTAGAGCTTGTGTGGTAAAAAGCCATTTTGTGGCAAAAGATATCACCATCCGGAAAGGGAAAAGAAGATAGGGCGTTCCGGCTTCATCAGAGCTTCGCTCATTTTCGAATATCTGCACAAGGTCGAAAGAAACAGAGAACTGAGCAGAGAGGACGCAAAAGAAGGCGAAAAAACGACATTGAGTTGACATAATTAACTCTTATTACCGAACTGTTTGCTGTGTAAGATCATTGTCACATTTGTCATACTTCAAGTAATCAATGCCCTGCAGGATATTAAACCAAGACTTTTCTATGGTGAAACACAAGAACCAGAGATAAAAACTTCAAGGGTACTCAAGATTCGTGCATATTTTTCGATTATTTTCTGATCCAAGCAGAGAAATCTCAGTCAAGTATTACCACATGAATCATAATAATCAGAAGCAAGGCTAAATATTTGAAGCAAATTCATTCATACAACCACATAAAAACCTTGCAAAATTATTGAAACAGTAAACAAAATATTGGTTAGTTTGTTGGTGAAAACGAATGACTACTATCTTGTTGTACCTGGGATACATTATCTCTACATTAAAGATCACATGTCATTGAAGAGCCCTAGTCTTGCTGAGCGCGAGCGTAGGAGCACGCCTTGTTGGTTTTTATCAATGCAATTCTAACAAGTGATTCCCAACCAAAAAGCTAGCATTACCCATGAAGCAAAAGTTTTGGCATCTTGTTCTTCGTAGAAAAGTGAACCAGGCATTTCTGTACTGCAGGAGAAATACCTGCAAACAAATGTCAGCACTGTTTATAATTCAGCACACTAGAATAATGCATGCATGTAGGAAAAACTGCAAAATCCTTCCTAAGTAGACATGTTTTGATTTTTGATCTTGTTTGTCCGTAAAAGTTCGTCTTAGTTTAATGAATTGGTGTTTTTTCTTTCCCCACTTCTAGTCATTTTTTTTACCTATACGCTCAGTGGCATCGGTCATCAATGATGTGACATATGAAAATGCTGAACGTCACGATTTCAGGGGAAAAAAATAAAAGTGAGAAAAAAACCAGCTTGTTGGATAAGACTACACTTTGAAGAGTTGCAGTACCAAAACATGCCAATTTAGAGGACGGAATTTTTATGTTTCCACTTTCATGTATGTATGTATATATGTATATAATTACCCAGCATTTGCATATATTCCCAACTTAAGCCCCTTTCCATGAACATAGTCAGCCAAAGCCTTCATTCCAGAAGGAAATTTGAATGGATGAGGCACCAGATAATCCTGATATTTGATTTTCAAGAACATTAATAAAGAAAGCAAGCAAGAAA
Source organism: Henckelia pumila (assembly GCF_033568475.1). Lineage (NCBI taxonomy): Eukaryota > Viridiplantae > Streptophyta > Magnoliopsida > Lamiales > Gesneriaceae > Henckelia > Henckelia pumila. The sequence goes on from NW_027331831.1 coordinate 14,967,029, forward strand.
TGCATAAGAAAATAGAATCCATAGTTTTCTTGAGATACTGTGAAATGTGAACCTCCGCATCGCAAGAAATTTCGCCCCAGCAATCATCTAACAAAAGAATCACCAAGTTTTTTTGAGTTATATCAATTTATTAATCAAGAAAAAAAGGAAAACCATATTTTTTTGGTATTGTAATTTTGTTGTTCTACGATTTTAGTCCTCTATGTTATCAATATCAGTTTTAGTCCTATAGTTTTTTATTTTAGACAATTATTGGGCGGGGGCGTTTTTTCACCCCGACGTCATTTCGCACCCCGTTTCTTGCTATATTGCATGCATGAGCTTTAGACATGCGGATCGCGAACTCTTTGTAGGCTTGTTTTCTATTACGGTTGGTCGGAAAGAAGGAATTGTTCCATTTGCTGTTAAGTCAAAAAAAATGACTAAAAAAAAAAAGAAGTAGCAGACTAAAACTGAAATTTGACATCATAGATTATCAAAATCACAAATAGACAAATGTATTGAACTAAAAAAAATAATTTTATAAAGAAGATTTGTAGAGGATTTAGTAGTACCAATAATGAAATATTGGTATCCCAGCTTTGCAAGACCACTTGAGACTAGAGCATCAGCTGGCAAATAAAAAAAAAGATCAAATTTAAATATTTCCATATAAAACAGAGAGACAAATTATTTTGTGAACTAAGAAATAGTTTATAACCGGTTTCTCTGATAAGTTTTTCATCAATGTTGCACTTGAAATGTTTCCAACTATTCCATCTGGAAAAAATTACTACAAGTATATTAATCATAATGTGTTTGTATCATTAAACTTAAGACAAATCACTAAAACTATTTTTCTTTAAAAAAAAAAAACAAAGGACAAATTAGAAGTTACATAAAGAAATAATAAAAAAAAGAATTGTTCAATGAATTCTCCATACAATGTTTAATTCCGGTGTCCACACAAACCGGGGAAAAAACCTTAGTGATTGATCAATAACAAAATCCAAGAAAAGATACTCCAAAAGAAATTATTTTTTAAAAAAAAAAAACAAGGGAAGACAATTTTTTTAGCTTCACACCAAAAAAACTAAGAATTAAGAAAAACCCAATGAAATCTGCCAAAGATTTGTATAAAAACAACAATTTACCCCATTGGAGGACTTAAAGCCAAGGCCATTTGCAAGAAGATCCCTTCTGTTCTTGATTTCAGAATCATTTTTGGCATTAGTACCACTAATTGCTAATAACAACCAAATCATCAACAATGAAAACAATGATGCCTCCATTTATATATTGTTATATTATTTTATGCACAAAAACAAAAAAAACTACTACAAGAATTTGGGTTTTTCAAATTACAAAAAATCTTTCAAAGATTAACTTATTTACATTTACGTTGGACAATATTTTTGGACCTGTTCTTTTATAAGTGGCATTTCAAAGTTAATTCATTCTCTTCATGAGAAATAAGAGGCGACCCAAAAAATTTGTATTGCCATTGGTTTATGTGAACGTAATCTATATCTATGTAATTATCTACATACTGAGTAGTTGTAAGGATGCAAATGAACCAAGCTACTCGGGAGCAATTCGAACCTTGATATGATAAAAGCTCGTTTGAATTCGTTCGGCTCAATAAGATAAACGAACCAAGCTAAAACTTTACAATATTCGGTTTGTTAGCTCGTGAACAGAATCGCTAATAGACTCGGGAGTCAGCTTTAAGATGAAAAAATAATAGTTCTAAATTTTGATTTATGTATTTTACACTTTTACTATGACAAATGTGTAAGAATCGATTAAATTTATCTGAGAAAACTGCAATTTTGGTCTTTTATGTTTGTTATTTTACGATTTCGGTCCTCTATATTTTCATATTTAAGTTTTAGTCCTGCATGTTTCGATTTTTGGCAATTTCAGTCCTTTTTATTCAAAAATGATTACGTGACACTATACACGTCACCTCCACATCAGCACTGTATTGGTGCCACATCAGCGCCACATCAGAAAAAGGACTAAAATTGCCAAAAAATAAAGATAGCGGACTAAAACTGAAATCTGAAAATATAGATGATCAAAATCGTAAAGTGACAAACATACATGACTAAAAAAAATAATTTTTCCAATTTATCTAGTATAATAATAATAATATATTTTTCTCTAAATATAAAAATTAAGTTTTTAATGAATTTAATAAATATTTAATTTATAATTTATATTTATTAAGCTCGTTTAGGCTCGATAAAAGCTTGTGAACCATGAATATATTCGTTAAATAAAACTATAGCTTGACTCGGTTATAAACAAGTCAAACATTGAAGAGTTTAGCTCGATTCGATTACATACCTATTATTATGTCTCCTATGAGACGGTTGTGAAACATGTCGACTCGATCATATTTACAATTAGTATTAATATTTTTCATGAGTCGGGTCAAATAAAAGATCATTCTCACAAAATTGACTCGTGAGAATGTGTCATAAGAGTTTTTGTTCTACCTAATTATATATTTTTGAAATGGATAATATTATTTTTTCATCAAACATATTCCATTTTAATTTCTTTTCTTTTACAAAATTCATACTATATCCTCAAATGTTTCTTTAAATTTTAAGGTAAACATGCATATACTGTGAATTTCATTGCTTTTATCTAAAATATGAAAAATATGAATTTAATTAATTAATTTTTATTTTATTTTAATTTTCTATCTTGAGTAATTTTTGTAATTATGTTACAAAAAAATTGATCCATAGGCCTAGTGTCAATTCTTTCTATTAAAATATTGTACTGAATTTCAAGACATTTTATTTTTTCCTTTTTATGTTAAAAGAAAGAAACGTACGAGGGGTAGGGGAGAAGTATATCAAAGTTTATCCTAATATTATATTGGAAGTGTATGCTTTTCTCGAATAATTTTATTATTATTATTATTTTGATCTAAATCGATTTTAAATTTTAATTATTATTTTTTATACATTCTTTTGATTTTATACTTTGACAAACGTTTACTAAGGAATTTGATTATATAAAAATTATAATAATTTTAACTTTTTAAGTTTATAGATAACTTCTAAAAAAAAAAATAGTTTATAGATAACTTATAAAGTTACGAGACAGTTGAGCATCATCAACTTCTGTGGGTCTAAAAACTTCTCCACGGCATTATAAATTGTCTAGCTAAATTATTCTAATTAATGATGTCTAATTTCGGAAATTATTTGAATATGTGAGTATGTTTTAATATCAAGAAAGATTTAATATATTATATGCATTAATATTAAATGAAAACGTACTTCTAAGAAATTAAAAAACTAACTTATGCCATTAAAGCACTAAATAATAAAGATTCAAGGAATCCATATCATTGTTGCAAGGAATCGATTGGATTCGTAACATGTTTTGACATAAAAGTAATATTTTTATGATTAGATTGGATCGAATATTTATTTCATAAAATTGATCTGTGATACAGTTTCACATAAGTTTTTATGTATATTTAAAACTAGCTAAAAAAAATACACCAAGATATCAGAGTTGGTTATATATTTCATTTTATTTAGAAATTAATGGAACCAACACAATTATTGGATTGCAAGGGTGATTACTATATTCAATTTCTCACCCTCAAATATTACAATGATTTCATTCAAGAAACTGGCTTCAATACATACAGTTTGCATGCATGTGGATCAATTGTTGCTGTTAAATTCCCTACAAATCTTGTCTTTAAGGTCTTGTGCTCCCACACATCTCTTGCAACCACAGTGCTACCAACAGGAATCCCAACGTCATCCCAGTGCGCGGTTATGGCCGTTCGCCACGCCCCTCGGTTCAATATCACCACTGCCACTCTGTACTTCGAAAGCGGTCCAGCCCAAACCTATACATACATGTACACACACATCGCATGAAATCGCAAGTGACTGTCTGATATAGGTGAACAGAGGAAGGAGGATTGAGTAGTAGTACCTCCCAATCTCCTTCCATTCGAACCTTCTTAGCTTGAATTCCTAGTTTATCTGTTACAAGAACTTTATGTTATGTTCAAAAAACGTAAATATTTGATATAGTATGAATAAAATGCATCTATCATCCATGTGACATTCGGAAGAAGATAATAAAAGTCTAAGTATGCTGCTGAAATCCCCTCGTTCTCTGATGATTTGCGTATTTTTCGCAAGTTTCGATGATTTGGTTATATACACACCTTGGTTAATGGCAATGGCCTCTTTATTGGCTATAATGTCCATTATGTCTTTGGTTGTATTTCTCACATCACAACCGATAAGAAGAGGTGCCTGAAAACAATAACAAATCAAGAAAAAAGAGAAACAAAATGGCCCTTCACTTTTCTGAAGCATTTCTATTAAACATCAGTATATATTATACTTTGCAAGTAATGGGAGGGGAGACCTTGGAGATTGCCCACAAACTGAAATGAACTATGTATTCATCTTTGGTCATTCCTCCATTCCCAATCTCAAGCATGTCAGGATCTGCACGCATTTGACACAAACGATGATCCACAACACGGGTCAGGGCCTAAATTCGGAAACAAAGTTGTGAGCTTTAATTTAGTTTCACCCATGTAAGTATTATACTAACCATTCCAGCCACCAGGCCTAGCATACTCTGCATAAACCTCATTCTGATCTGCTCTCGAAACCATGCTGTATGATAATCGAAAAGATTCGAAGTCAGGATTTTTAGATACAAACACAATCTTGAACACTTGAAAACTAGACAAAAGATGTACCTATCCCAGTTATCAGATATATCATTTGTAGTTCTCCAGCTGTTTCCTATCTTGTAACCCCATGTGGCCGGGTGCATATCTCCCCTGGTCAATTTAAGTACTAAATTCGTCAAAAATCGACAAAAATGACAACTTGTGTGATATAAGTAATGTTTTTATGTCACCATTCGCAGAGGGAAAAGAAGATAGGGCGTCCTGCATTCATCAGAGCTTGGGTCATCACTGGATATCTGTATAAGAGTAGAAAAGAAACAAAGTCCTGAATTGGGAAGATGCAAAAGAATGTGAAAGACGACGTCGAATTGAAATATTAACTCTTATTACCGAACTAATGGCTTTGATCCACCATTGTTGCAATTGTCATACTTCAAATAATCAATGCCCTGCAGAATATAATAAACCAAGACTTTTATGTAGTGAAAAACAAGAACCAGAGATGATTAATCAACAAGGCTACTCAAGATTCATCGTATTTTCGATTACTTTTTGAATCTGAATGGAGAAATCTCAGTCAAATATTACCATATGAATCGCAGCAATTAAAATTTAGAAGCAAGATAGACTAAATATAAATCTCATCTTATATTTATCATCTCCACATTATAGACACAATTAAAGAGACGTCTAGCCTATAAATTGGGATTCACGGCTAAGGCGCAGGCTTCGTTTCTTGCTAAGCTCGAGCCTAGGAGCATGCTTGGTGGGAGTTTGTCAATGCAATTCTAACAAGTGATTCCCAACTGAGAAAAGTAGCATTACCCATGAAGCAAAAGTTTTGGCATCTTGCTCCTCGTGGCCGAGTGAACCGGGCATTTGTTTGCTGCAAGTGAAATAGCTGCAAACCAGTGTACACCACAATCACAACATTATTTATAATTCAGTGCATCAAAACAATGCATGTATGTAAGCAGCCAAAGTTACCCAGCATCCGAGTATATTCCCAACTTAAGTCCCTTTCTATGAACATAGTCAGCCAAAGCCTTCATCCCAGAAGGAAATGTGGATTTCTTAGGCACCAGATAACCCTGAAATATGATTTCCAAGAAAATTAATAAAAATGCATGATATAGAACCAATCTTAGCATGAAATGCTGTGAAATGTGAACCTTTTCGTCGCGGGAAATTTCGGCCCAGCAGTCATCTAACAGAAGTCACCAAGTTTCTTGAGTTAGATAAACCAATTGCAACATTTATATTGTATGGTTCATTAAAAAAAGAAATCAAGAAACTTTATTAGAGAATTGAAATGTACCAATATTGACATATTCGTATCCCAGCTTTGCAAGACCAGTCGAGACTAGAGCATCAGCTGGAAAAGAAAGAGCTCAAATTTAAATATTTTTGAACAAAACAGAGAGAAACTGAAATTGTAATGGGACTAATTAAGAAATAGTTCATAACCAGTTTCTCTAATCATCTTTTCATCAATCATGCAGCTGAAATGATTCCAACTATTCCACCTGGCAAAAAAATTAGTAGAATTACATTAATCATTACAAATCATTCAATCACTAAAAACTACTACTGTTTTTGTTGTTCCCAAAAAATATGGCAAACTAAAAGTCACATAATAATAAAGCAAAGCATCAACATTTAACACTTGGCATAGCGTTTCACTCCGTATATAGAAAAAGAAAACTCAAAAAGAAGTAGCAAAGAGAACTAATTATACACAAAATTCTCCACACAAATCATACCTTCATTCACCAGTACTATATAAAAAAACATAGTGATTCATCAATAAAAAGAAAAAAAAAAAAAAAAGAAAAGCTCTAATTTTTAGAGCTTCCCACCAAGAAAAAGCAAGAATCAAGAAAAAAAGTCTGCCAAAAAGACAGCAGTTTACCCCATTGGAGGCTTTGATCCAAGCCCATTTGCAAGAAGGTTCCTTCTGTTGTTGATTTCTGCATCATAAGTGGCAGTGGTAGCAGCAATGATCATCAACAACCAAATTGTTGACACTGCAAGAAATGATGCCTCCATTCGTATATTATTACTATTATTATTATATTATTAAACTACGCGTAAAAGAAAAGTATCACAACAAGAATTTGGGGGTGTGAATTTTATGCTCTACAACATAACATTTATAATAGTGGATAAGATTCTTAAGGTTTCAAATTTGGAGAAGATAAGGATCAATTAGCTTTAACAGAATGACCCTTCATTCTCTCTGTGCAACCAATGCGGAATCAGCTTTAGGATTCTGCATTCTTTTTTTAAAAAAATTTAAATTTAAATTTTAAATTTCTTTCCTTTTCAGCTCAAATTCTACTTTGAAACTTTGTTTAATTGCTTGTGGACCATATGGTGGACTCTGTGTACTTTTGTTCTTCATTCAAAATATAATTTGATTATCAGTTACAAGAATCATTAGTAATATTCTTTTTTATAGGAAAATTTATCTGGGAATTAAGGCAATTAATTAATTTGTGAACCAAAAAGGCAATGTATTTACCATTTTGACTTGCTTTTTTTTTTTTTTTGTGCGATTCTCATATATCCAAGAATAACTTGATAACATTTACATCTTACACGTTAGATAACATTGTTGGAAAAATTCCTATGATATTTGAGAGAGAGAGTCTGTTACCTCTGTGATATCCATGTATAATATGAAAAAAAATATGAAAAGCACGAATAGATTATTCTAAAGTCCAAATATATAATTTTTGAGAGTCTGCCCTCCATCATTTACACTATATTAATATTAATTAACTCAAATTTTCGTTTACATTATCTGATATCATCTCTCATGATAACCTGTACCTCTTTTGAATTCCTTTTTTTTTAACCTCTAAAGATCAAAATAATCAACATGCTCATATGTATTCATAATTTTTATTTTTATTTTTAAAAAATCACGCAAAATCTTGTATGTGTGTATATGAACGCAAATGTGCATAGACACGCTAGCATATATATATATATATATATATATATTACATGTATGCATATTTGGGGTTGGTCTCACTCTATGAGTAATAATGTGTTGTGTTGTGTTGTGTTGTGTTGTGTTGTTCAGTCCTGATCAACTTTGATCATGTAACAAGAAAAAGCCTTTAACCGAAGCACAAGTAAAGTTACTTGGATTTACTCATGTCATATGTGATTTATTTCTTTTGTTTTGTTTTTTTCGTTTTCGTTTATATAACGATAAAGGGTTTTTGTTTTAATATATATTTTGAATCGTTTCTCCTAATTTTCTCAATCGAGATATTTAGCTTTAGGTCAATACAACATTTCTTTAACGCCAGGTGTGAGTTGTATGACCAAATGTGGAACCACGTGCCAAGCTTCTATGTCAATATATCATTATTAAAGTTATGCTAAATTTGACGATTTTTCGTAAAAATTGAATCGTTGGATATTTATTCGAATAGTCTTCGAATGAGATAGAATCGACAAATGTTGTTATTAAGGTGGATCGGAAAATTGATGTGTCCTATCCGAAATGTGACAAAGTAGTAAAGTAGGTGATTATGTCAATATCAATTTCTTATAGTCGAAATTAGAATATCAATTAAGTTTAGATATTTTGATGCCGATGACGGAATATTCCTAAGACAAAAGCTGCCATCTTTTTCTTCAAAAATTGATTGAATAAGAACTTTATTTAGTTGACTGTCACTTTCATATGTTGTGTTTCCACTAAATGTCTAGCAATTGAATACGCAACTTTTATTTTAAAAAAAAATAAAAATTAATGAACTCGTGTAAACCTAACATGGGGTCGTGTCACGTGTGGCGTGGTTGGACCGTCATTAATTATTAATGGCTTGAATGGCACCGACGATCATATATATCCCTTAGAATTCTTCTGATATTGATGCATGCATGTTTCATATTGCATTAATCCAAAAGAATAAGATATTTCATGTACGTGCAGCATAAATTACCTGTGTCGATTGGGATTAATGCTCATAATTTGTTATTTAAGAGTTATAGGCATCGTTTGGTTTGAGGTATGATATAAGTAATATATAAATAAGTAGTATAATGTAATAAAAAATAAATAAGAAATGATAGTTAAAATTGTATTGGATTTGATTGATAGATTATGGTTTATTTGATTTGATTGATTAAATTTTATATAAAAATGTTAAATGACTATTTTGTCTTTTTAACAATAAATAAAATAAAAATTATATTATTTATAAGAGGTAATATAGTAATTTGAATTCAATCATTTGATTGATGTGAGATAAATAATTAATGATTTGATTGATGTAAATAAATAGTTAATATATAGATAAATAATATAATGAGAAAAACGTAGGATGAGATGAGATGAGTTATACATATATTAATAATACCATGAACAGAACAGTGTCATAGGCCATGCACCAATATCGATCATTATTACTTACAAATTCAGGGGCGGACCCACCATAGCCCTCCCTCCACCCCAAAAAAATAGTAGTATGTAAGTAATATTTTTATAAAATTAAATTAAATATATACATAAATTGTTTTAGAAAGTAGCGTAAAGAGTGTGTTGCTTGGTGGTAAAAGATTCTTTAATTCATAGGTTCGTTTCTCTCTTTAGAATTTTATTTTAATTTCCCCTCTTATTCTCTCTCTCGTTTTATTTTAACTAGCGAAATTTGCACACACGATGTGTGTGTAAAATAATACTAGCATTATTGACATGAATAAACATATATAGATTACACGAAAGAGTGCTAATTTTCTTTTATTCATTCCAGAATCGAAACACGAAAGAGTGCTAATTTCTGTATTCATTCTAGAATCGAAATGCGAAGAGATAAAAAAAAAGAATAGAGTGAAAAATGGTGTCGGTTTCTCTGATTTTGAATTTGAAGCTTTCGTTTTCTCTAGTTTTGAAATTATAAACTGCACGTGGAACATGAAGAGAGGATTCAAGGGAAGTTAAAGGAAAGAAAAACCTCATTGTGTGCATGGTTTTTTTTGGACCATTTTGCTCATGAACAATTAAAAGAAAATGATAATTTCATGGGTTACACATGTAATTTGATGATGGTGTCATTTAGGCGGACGAAATCAGTTTTTATATGGGCCAGATTCTTTATAAAATAGTAAAGATTAACGATAAATTATTTATTTACTGAAATTTTTAAAATTATTCTCTAAAACTATATAAAATTAAATAAAATTATAATAACAAATAAAATAGAAGAAGATAAAATATTAATCGAAGAAACAACTCCAAATATTTAAAATATTTATATGTTTATTGAGATTTTTAAAATTTATTCTCTAAAATTATACTCTCTCTGTCTCATATATAAATCATTTTTTATTTTTATTTTTGGTCCAAAATATATAGATTTGTACGATAATAAGTAATATTTTTTCTACTTCATTACAAATATGCTCATATTTAATTAGACTTGTCATTAAATATATTGATTATTTTAATAATTTTTTACACCATATAAGTACTCATTAAATAAAAGTAAACTTAAAAAATTATTTTTCAATCGACATTTTCAAAATTATTAATATGTGTGAAAAAAAAAGTAAGTATAACTGTATAAATATGTTGCACGAATTGACTATAAAATAAAATGACATATATATTTATATATATATATATTTGAAGATAGAAATATATATTTTAACAGTAAATAAAAATATATTTAAAATAAGTATTAGGGGATATGAAACAATAGAGATGTGGTTGCTCTTTCAGTTTCTACAACTACTATAGAAAAAAGTCATTCTCAACCATGAATATTAACAAAACTAGACGTCAGAGCAAAATTGAAATATCCTAGAACTTCTAGTGAATTTTTTTTTTTTTTAAATAACTCTCTAACTATAAAATAATAAATATATATATATATATGCCCATACATATATATATTGTACTTTAAAAAAATACCTTACTTAATTTAAAATACAAATACACAATAATTACAATAAAAGTACTCGCATGCAATTAAATACTTAAAATTAATTACTAAATAATCATTCATAAGATTGCCATAATAAAATTCCTAAATAATATTTCTTTCACCAAGATTAATGAAAACTTAGAAAATAAATACTTAAATCTAAAATCCATGCATGTACGGAAAATCTATAATAATAAAACATATGCGGAAATAAATGTTCTAGTCTCAACATAAAATTCATCTTAGAGCAATGGTCACGGGTTCTAGCCGCTGGATACTCATACGCCCTCGCCGCCAGTCGGGAACACATTAACTTCATTAATATTCTGCTCACCTGCACCATTTAAATTTAGTGAGCCTAGAGGCTCAGCACGTTCTATCCTTATATAACAAAATGAAACCACACACAAGCACACATCATATAAAATACGTGAATATAAATATACGTGCATGATCTTAAAAATATATGCATATAGACATGAATAAATAATTATAATGCTTCATCATCATGCTAAACATAAACATCACATTTAATAAATCTCATAAAATGTCTTATCATAATCTCTTAGTTCTCAACAGGTCGTATCCATGTCGGTGGCATCATACTGAGCGATTGATCAATCTATAAACCAACGTACGTGGCGGTGGGATCTCCACCTCTTATGCCACTTCACCAGCCCTCTCAGCCAGATCCATAAGCTCATCATAACATAAACATTATTAGGAAGGTCACCGGGCCCAGGTATCCCGGCCTTCAACCACATCACTTTCCACCTTCACTTCAACTTCCATAAAAATATTATTTTTTTCCTAATATGCAATTAAACTTATCATAAAAATTCTTAATGATGCATGAACTTAAAATTCTCATTATTCCTTTACTTCATGAAAATTTGCCCGTAAATATATATTTAATTTATTTTATTAAAAATCTTACTTATATAACTAATAAAATACATGCATGAATTAAATATATATTTACGAACCTTTTATTTTCCAAGGACTTGTTCGAGCTGCTGACCACTAGACTTAAACTCAAAAATTCCTAGACTGGCTCAAAAACCCAAAAGCCCAACCTGACCTGGCCCATTAAGTTTCATGGGCCCCCAGGCCCATGTAAAACTAATGGGCTCACTAAAACATTAATTAATTCCATTTAAATTAATTAACTCAAAATTAATCAAATAAATTATTAACTAGTCCATTAACCTAAAAATTTGCCCGTTAAATTACTAACCCGACACAACTTGGCCCAATAATTCTCATGGATCACACAGACCATGACAAATTAGTGGGCTCACTTCATTAATTATTTAAGCCCATTAAACTAGTCCAATTAAATTAATTAATCAAGCCCAAATCCAATAATTAATAACTTAAACTCTTAAGTAATTAACAATAAAAATAAACCCGAGTCCAATTAATATTATCTAGACCCGGACCAAAATAATTTGACTCATTAAATTTTAGACCCGACCCGGACCAAAAAACCCGAGCCCGGCCCGCTTAAACTCAAGACAAGCTTCTAGCCCCTCTTTTCTTAACCCTCACGGCAGCACCCCTTTTTCCCCTTGCTACAGCCCAGCTCCGGCCACCCTGGCCGGAGCTCCGCCGGCAGGAACACCCCAGGGTCCTGCCGGTTCCAACAGACCAGCCCTGGCCCAGCCCCAGCCTTGCATGGTGCAGCCGACCCCCTCTCCTTTCTCCCTTGCTGCGCAGTCTGCGTAGTCCCCAAGCCACGGACTTTCTGACCAGCTCCGGCCACTACCGGCCGGAGCTCCGACACCTGGACCACCCCAAGGTCCAGATGCATCCCTCGACACAGGCCTGGCCCGAGCCAAGCCCTGCATGGCTCGGCCAAAGGCCCCAAACCCGACAGAAAATTCTGCACGCCTAGCTGCTGTCATGGCTCATTCCCGCATGGTTCCTGCCCTGAACCACCGAGCCAAAACCGACCCTATGGACCCTAGTTAGGACCCCAAACCAGTGGGTAGCAAGCTCGAACCCAGCCTAGACCAGAAACTCATCATCAACCATGCCATGTGAATGAAAACGTGAGAATCATGATGAATAACAAACAAAACCGAAAACACATGCTAAACCCAGATCATTCATACTTAAAAACATTGTAATGTGATCTAAATGGTGTTCAAGAATGGAATCAAACGTGCCTTGAGAATTATTTAGACGAAACGACGTAAACGACACGTATCGGGCTCGCCGGGACGAACGGATCTTCCAAAAACTCCAAAAACTTTTAACGATGGGCTATGGGGTGGGTTTTCTGTTGAAGGAACAATGAAGGGAGTGGGAGAAGATTGAGGAGGCGGCTAGCAAGAAAACGTGAATGGAGGTAGGAGGATTAGGGTAGATTTTTAAGATAATCTAGGTTTAATAAATAAATAGATAATTAGGATAATTAAATACTCAAATTTTAAACTTTTAAAAAAATACATTCTAATTTGCTAAAACTAAGTAAATCCCGAAATTATAAATAATTGGATTTTTAAAGCTTAATAAAAGTCATTAAAATGACTTATTTTGGGTAAAAACGGACATATAAATATACATATATATAAATACCATAATTTTCTTAAAATCTTACCTTAAAATAATATTTTAAGGCTCCTAAAAATCTCATAAAATATTTTGGGTGAAAACTAACATCTCGTCCGTCCACGGTCCCGCCTACGCGATCATAAAATAAACTTTCTCAAATAAATTCATAAATCACATCATACAGATTTAAATGCCGAAATAATATTTAAAACATGCAAATAAATCATTTAATTTAAATAATCACTCATAAAAACAATTTAACACATTTTCACATTATTATAAAATTATAAAATCCCCTAGTTATGCATGCGGATTTACGTGACGAATTTCTGGGCGTTACAAAAATGGAGGATGTTTTAATTTTCTTTTGAATGCATTGATTATATGTATAGAAAAATTGCTAAAAATCTTTGTATTGATGTTATAATTTATAAATATTTTGTTCGAAACATACAGTTGATGCTTAATTAGTTGAATATAACTAGTATTGTAATTTGTTCTTTCTCTTTTAATCTTTTATCTAGCTTGTAGGCGGTCCTCATGACTGAAATCCTAGATCCACCTCTGCTTACAATATCACTTATTCGAATAAACAGGTAGGGGTCCGCCAACCCCTCATCATAACAGGCGGTGTTTCCTTTAAAAATATATATTTCGCGAGAACCTCCTACACTATTTTTAATTGTAATTAACACTTTGACCTTTCGTTTTTTAATAGAAACTAGGAAAAAAAATAGCAGATTTATGACTCATGATCAATATAAACTTTCACTTAAATTACACGATTGTATCTAAATTTTATTCATAATTCCTTAGGCCTTAGTCATTTTTAGTAAAGTTGGTATTTAATTTTTTATCCCTTCATGAAATAAATTTTAAAAATATTTCAGAACTTTTGGAAAATACCGCACACAAACATGTGTAGCAATGGCCAATAGAGATTTTTGTACGTAGTTTTGGGCTAAGGATATATATTCTGCTATCAATGAAATTTTTATCTAGCTAGCTAGAATACTCAAATTTTAATCGCTCATATAAAATAGATATATGTATGGATAATATATATTAGGGATTTTCGTTAAAATCAATTTAAAAATAAATATAATTTTAAAAATAATTTAATTTAAGTGATTGAGTTTTACGAAAATCACTGCTTGCCAACAAAATAATTTGTACATGGGGAACCATGTGAGAACATGATTTTTAAGAAAAGCCCATAGAAATTGGAATAATGCAACCCAAGAATTGGGACAAATTCGGCCCATATAGACTTAATTGTTGCAGCCTTATTTTCGAAACTTGCATCCCAAGAAAATCAGAATTTTGGAAAGGAAATCAATCATGATTAATTAGCCACGTTGTTTCCATTCTTTAGTGTTGTAACCACCACTCTTCCTAAAATTAAGAGACTTTGATGACAATTGGCACCAATCAAGTCAATTCAATTCGATTTAAAGCTGATTTTAAATAGGAATGTAAACCATTTGTAATCTCCATATTTATCATTATCATCAGCCATTATGAGGATATTAAAAGACCATAAACCAAGATTAATGACTCTTTTTAAGGACCATAGAATGTGACCATCAATGCCAATTAAGTGGGAACCTTCCATCTACTTTTTCCCCTTTTAAATATCACACCAATGTGAAGACATGAGCACACCAAACATAATACTTTATGGCCTCTAGAAATTGGAGCAAATAAGGGTTGGGGTGATAGGAATTTCGTCTACTTTTAGAGCCAAGGTCTGCCCAAGAATCGAGCATGGAAGTGCTGCCCGATTTCAAACAAGGTTTCGGCCAAAGAACATTCAATTGAATCCTCTTCTTTTCGTGTGAATCGAGTAAGTGGGCTTTTGTTTTAAAACCTTATGTATGTTTGCAAAATCTCGATCGTTCATGTTAATTGTTGAAATTTTGTTACATAGTTCTTATTCTGGAAGAAATCTTGTTAAAAGTATGTTTTGACATTGTTATGACTTGAATTAGGTGGAAAGAAAATTTTCAAACCATGTTATTTTATGGTCCTGATGCGGTGGATAATAATAATTATTTCATGACCTCACCCCTTAGAGGGATTACATATAGGGGACTGATCAGTTAGCCACGAATAAGGAGATGAATTTCAATGTCTGACCAAATCATGTTATGTCATGTCGATATTTTTATGATGTTTATGCTATGCTATGTGAGATATGCTATGAGATGATATGTTTTGAAATATGACATGCTCAAAATCCAAGTATGAGTTTTCTCAAATGAATATATATATATCAAGCCGAAGAAACCGAAAACAAGATATGTTTTAGAGATGATGATGAAGATAGTTTTTGAGCATTTATAATTATTATTTCAATTTTTAAGCTGCAAGAAGCTTCCACAATTTTATTCTTTTTTTAGAATTTTGAGTAGTACAAACGATTTATTCTGAAGTTTATTTATGAAATAGACTTGTTTTAGTTAAATTATGTACTAAGAGGCTGGTTGTTTTCAAATTTTATTTGTAAGCAACGCCGATGTCATCCGACCCCGAAAACGGGGCGTGACAAACCGTGCCATGCATGTATCATGGTCTCCATGTGCCCAGGATTTTTTGTTTTTGTTTTTGTTAATTATATAATTTACAAATAATATTATACTATTTATTATTTTTTGTTATCAACTTTTATAATTTTTTTCTCTACAAACTTACAATTTGTTATTTTAATTTTTGACTCGATGATTAGCTAAAAAATATTTTAGGAAGATAAAAAAAAATCTAATATAATTTTTTAAAAATATATATAACTAAATTGACACAAAAAGGAAAAATTATTATTATTACTTGAACGTATTCTAAATCAAATGCATGCATTATCAATTATTATCCAACAAATATATCTTGTTAAGTGGCATTTGGAACAAAAGTATTTTATTTTGAAAATGTTTTTTAAGTAAATTTTTTAATAATTTTAAATATCTAAAATTTAAATTTAAATTATATAATACAAATTCGATTTTTTTGTTAAAAATTTCGTTAGTGAGTTACCAACTTATTTTAATTCGTCGGGTATGTGGAGATAGTGGAGACTTTTAATTCGTCGGGTATGTGGAGCTAGTGGAGACCCTCAGTTATATATATGGATAAACACAAATCGATCTAATTAAAAAATCGAGTAGGACTATTTAAATTAATTGAAATTGAATAAGATTTTTTAACTATAAAATATTTTAGTAATGATCGTTTCATCATTATATAAGTTTATTCACGCCGTTGAGTGTAATAACCTGTTGGAATATAATTGATAATTCATGAATTTTATTTAAAATATATATATTCAACATATAAAAATTAATATTTTTTTGTAATTATATTTTTTTCAAAAATAATTATGTTAGATTTTTTTTATTTTTGTTACCTAATAATATTTTATTAGATTATCAAGTCGAAAATTAAAATACAAATTCAGTTTTTTAGAGAAAAATTACAAATGTTGATATCAAATAGATATTACAAAATTTTTTTGAAACTAGATATTACAAAATTATTTACTAATTATATAATTAATTTTTAAAAAAATTGAGCACGTGGGAGTTAGGGGTGCAAACGAACTGAATCGAGACAAATTATGACAAAATTTTAAGGCTCGAATTCGGCTCGATAAGAGTATATTCGAGTTCGAGCTCGATTCGAAGTTCGATAATTTCAAATATTTTGGCTCGAGCTCGGCTCGAAATGAAGTTCGAGTTCGAGTTCAGTTCGAAATATTCGAACCTATTCGTGAACTATTCGGATATTATGGTTCGAAAAGCTCGAAAAGTTCGAAAAAGTTCGAAATGTATATATATTTATTATATAATTATATTATATTAATTAAATATTAAGGTTCACGAACTATTCGCGAACTATCGAACAGAGTAATTTCGGCTCGAGCTCGGCTCGAAAAAAAGTTCGAACATGTTCGAATTCGACTCGAGTTCGATAAGCTCGAATACGAATCAAATATTTATCGAGCGGGCTCATAAAGCTCACGAACATATTCGGTTCGTTTGCACCCCTATATGGGACCGTGCAAATTAAATTGTTGGCCTTGGCGGATTCGGCAGCGTCTTCCGTCAGTGATGGTGTTTTACGGCATTTTCGTAAAACGCCACAAATTAAATTATTTTAAAATTTTATTTTAAAATTAATTATAAAAACCCTATACGTTATAATTATTGTCTGAACTTTTTTTTTGTATTATGTACGGATAATATATGTAAGGATAGTGAGTATATATATATATATATATATATATATATATATATATATATATATATATATATATATATTAATTAATAAGTGAAAGTTTTGCACTTATATTTATAGAATTTAACTTGAATTTTTGTTGTTTTTCGAACGATATTATGCGTTTTTGTTTTTATTTGTGTCGTTTGCAAAAATTTAGGTAAAAACCATTTTTAATTGATGAAAATAGGTGAAATAAAATGAAAAATGACAAAGAAAGCATCAAGATCAGAACGCCGATAAGTGAACAAGAACCGAGAGAAAGAAAAAAAAAAGCAGCACAGGGCGCACTGATAGTTGTGTTTTTGTTGCATTTGTTAATGTCATTTTGTTGTTGTTTTGCATTCGTTTATGTGTTTTAATTATGTATTTTGTTCGTATTTCATATTCTGTGTTTGCATGATATGTTTTTCGGTTTTGTGGTTAGGTTGTATGTTTTGGCGAATACATGGATGGAGCTTTGGAGCAATGGAAAGATTGGAATTATTTTGAAGAAAAACGCTCGATCGATCTGCGATATTTAACCGATCGAGCGGAGCATGTAAATGTGAAGACAGTAGGCTTGGCTATTTTTGGCCGATCGATCCGCAAGATGTTACCGATCGAGCGGCGCGCGGAATTTACAAAATAGTAAGATGCCATATTTTCGCTCGCTCGATCGGCAGACTTTAACCGATCGAACGAGCGAGTCTGTTCGGGAAGAGTTCTTATTTTTAGAAACTCTTTTATTTTGGACTCTAGTTTTTTATTAGGCTATTATTCCGTTTTTGGGAGATTATTATCAGACTTTTGCATCTCTCTTTGGCGGCTAGGTTTTGTATTACAATTTTCTCTCAAGATTTCTTCTTTTCTTTTGAATTTCTCTTGAGTTTTTCATGAATCGTTGTAGCTAAATCTTAATACTTGGTTGAGGAAGACAAACCCTTGATTTTGTTTATTCATGAGATTCGATTTTCATGCTTTAATCCTTATTGAGTATCAATAGTTGATCTGTTTTATTTCATGCTTGTATGTGAAAATTTTGGATTGGCCATCTTAGGATTTTGCTATGCAAACTACAGCTAAATTAGAATTCAAATCCGTAATTGTTTGAATCAACTAATTTGCGAAGCGACTGCGTTTAATATTTTCTGCTGTTGAATTTGTTAAATCGTAGGAACAACTTTTGACTAGATTAAATACATCTGCTGGTGCATGTATTATCTAGATTCATCAGTTTCACTCATATGAATGCTACCTTAGATTTAAATCTAGATCGCTGGAATTTGGGTTAATTTATTGGTAAGAGTTAATCTAGAACGCTGGTTTCTAAGTAACTAAAATTAAGGTGAAACAGGAATTTGATTTTCAATAATGAATATTTGATAGGATTAATTATTTTTAGGTAATCGATGATTGAATGAATAAATATCAAGGGTGTAGTCGACCGATACCAAGACTTGTTTCTTATTGATCTCTTCAGTTTAATTCTTAATCTTGCATGATAGTGATAATATTTATTTTTAATTGCTTAAATTTTTAGTAGTTAATTCCAAAACTCAAAAATCCCCCTTATTTTATTTAGAACACATTAAATTTTTTTTTCCTCGTGGGAACGATCCCTACTCACACTACTACATATTCTTGTTTATCTGATTGAGTTGGGTAATTTGGGCGTGACGCGACTTTCCGCTACCAAATTTTGGCGCCGTTGCCGGGGAACGGTGTTAATTTTTTGTGTTCTTTTTCTTTTTCTTTTATTTTGTTTAATCTCACTCTTCTCTCTTTTTTTTGTTTTTCTCTCTCGTTCATGCTTTCAGGTGATTTTGCTGAAGAAAACTTTCTCTACGACCCGAAAATCGAAAGGACTTTGTACAGGCGAAGGAGAGAACTTCGTAGGCAACAAGAAGAGGAAGAGATTCGTACTGAAATTCTAGAAGAAGAGATGACTGCTAATGCGAATCTGAGCCTTAGACAATTGGGCACTCCTGATCCCAATCAACAACCTTTATGCATTACTTTTCCTACTTTAGAAAATAATGCAACTTTCGAGCTTAAATCTGGATTGATTCACTTATTGCCTTCCTTTCATGGTCTTGCAGGTGAGGATCCGAATAAACACTTGATGAAATTTCACGTTGTTTGCACGAGTATGAAACCCCATGGAGTGACAGAGGAGCAGATTCAACTAAGAGCCTTTCCGTTCTCTTTGAAGAGTGCTGCTAAGGATTGACTCTATTACTTACCCTCTGGTTCTATCACGACTTGGATGGAGATGAAAAAAATCTTTCTGGAAAAATATTTCCCAGCCTCTAGAGCCGCGAACATCCGGAAAGAAATCTATGGAATCAAGCAATACTCAGGGGAATCATTGCATGAATACTGGAAGCGGTTCAAAAAGTTGTGTGCTAGCTGTTCGCAACACTAGATAAATGAAAATCAATTGATTCAATTTTGTTATGAAGGTTTGTTGCCCCATGACAGAAGTATTCTAGATGCATCCAGTGGAGGAGTTTTTGTGGATAAAACTCCGGTACAAGCGAGGAATTTAATCGAGAACATGGCTGCCAATTCTCAACAATTTGGCACCATCAGGAATGATCATGTACCAAAGAAGAACAGTAGGTAAATGTCTCTTCCCTTGAGCAACAATTAATTGAATTGATGTCTCTTGTGCGTCAGATGGATGTAGGGAATGGTCAGACCTCAAAGGCATGCGGTATATGCACTGCAATGGGACACTCCACTGATATGTGTCCCACACTTCAAGAATAATCGTTTGAATAGGTAAATGCTACTGGAGGATTCCCTGGACCACCACAGCGGAAATATGATCCTTATTCCAACACATACAATACTGGTTGGAAGGATCATCCAAATTTGAGATATGGGAACCCTCAAGCAAATCAATCTGGGCCTCAAGCACCACCGCACAATCAAGCGTATAGGCCACCATATCTTCTACCACAGCAGCGTCCATAGATCCCATCACCAGGTGAGTTTCTTTTAAACATAGTTAAGGATCTTGCAACTAATACTCTGTCTTTCCAACAGAAAACACGAGCAAGTATCCAAAACTTGAATACTCAAATGGGACAGCTCGCCACCGCAATCAACAAGTTGGAAGCACACCATTCCAACATTTTACCATCCCAAACAATTCCGAACCCAAGAGAGAACGCAAGTGCTATTACTCTAAGGAATGGGAAGGAGTTGAAGATTAAGGAGAAAGAAGTGGAGGCTTCGCCCAAGGAAAATCTGCAAGAAGAGCCAAAGGTGAATGATGGCGAAGCCACCAAGGAAGAAGCGCCAAGAGGTAAGTTTCCTCTCCTTTCTAAATATAAGCATGTTGCCCCTTTTTCCTTGGCACTTAAGGAGTCTAGAAAAGATGAAGGGATAAAGGAACTTTATGAGACTTTTCGTAGATGTGAGGTGAATATTCCGTTGCTAAATGCTATTAAGCAGGTACCTCAATACGCGAAGGTTTTAAAGGAATTGTGCACAGCAAAGAGGAAATAGACACTGAAAGGTTTCCAGAAGGTAGAGCTACGTGAGAATGTATCTGTTGTGATCCAACGAAAATTACTTGCAAAATGCAAGGATTTAGGTATGTTTTCTATCTCATGCACTATAGGGAATGTTAGACTTGAAAAGGCCATGTTGGATCTAGGAGCATCAATCAATGTTATGCCATATTCTATCTACGCATCCTTGAAACTTGGTCCCTTGAATAAAACTGGAATTGTTATTCAGTTAGCTGATAGGTTTAATGCATACCCTAGGAGGATAGTGGAAGATGTGCTAGTGCAAGTAAATAACTTGGTATTTCCTGCAGAATTTTATGTGCTCGACATGGAAAACGGTGATCACAATAGTCCTATTCTATTAGGCAGACCATTCTTGAAAACTTCCATGACTAAAATTGATGTTCACAGTGACACACTCACTATGAAATTTGATGGAGAGGTTGTGAAATTTAATATTTATGATGCCATGAAATTTCCTGATAGTGATGATTGTGTATATTTTGTTGATATTGTGGATTACTTGGCCCAAGATTATTGTGAGCATGCAGGAAAAAATGAGCTAGAGGTGGCCATTGTTGCACCTATTCAGCAGGATGATGGAATTGGATTCAGTGAAGAAGTGATCGAGATTGAGAAAATTCTGAATAGTGCTCCTGAGTTACCTCAGACCGGTAATGTCTCTTATCTATCTTTACCAATCTCTAATACTCGGCGCTTTCCATCTGTTTTGTAGGCGCCAGTGGTTGAACTGAAGACGCTTTCAAAACATCTCAAGTATGTTTTCCTTGGAGAAGGAGAAACATTACCAGTAATAATCTCCAATAGTTTGGAAGCCGGCCAAGAGGAACAATTAGTCAAAGTACTACAGGAGCACAAGACTACTATTAGGTGGACCATAGCAGACAAAGGGAATTAGCCCTTCTACATGCATGCACAGGATTTTGATGAAGGAAGGAGCGAATTCCTCACGTCAGCCGCAAAGGAAGTTAAATCCACCTATGATGGAGGTGGTGAAGGCTGAAATTCTGAAACTCCTTGAAGTTGGAGTCATCTAACCGATTTCTGACAGTCAGTGGGTCAGTCCAGTCCAAGTGGTACCAAAGAAAACCGGGATAACTGTGGTGAAGAATAAGGATGATGAATTGGTTCCCACCCGAATCCAAAACGGGTGGAGGGTTTGTATAGATTATAGAAAATTAAATACTGGAACTCGAAAGGACCACTTCCCTTTACCTTTTATTGATCAAATGGTTGAACGTCTAGCATGTCATCCTTATTACTGTTTTCTTGATGGATATTTTGGTTATTTTCAGATTGCTATTGCACCAGAAGATCAAGAGAAGACGACGTTTACTTGCCCGTTTGACACCTTTGCATATCGACGGATGCCCTTTGGACTTTGCAATGCAACGGCCACTTTCCAATAATGTATGGTTAGTATCTTTTCAGATTTCATTGGGCATATCTTAGAAATTTTTATGGATGATTTCACTGTCTATGGTGATTCATTCAAAAACTGTCTGTCTAACCTTGCTCTTGTCCTAAAGAGATGTGTCGAAACCAACCTAGTCCTAAATTCTAAAAAGTGTTATTTTATGGTTAGACAAGGTGTTGTGTTGGGACATGTCTTCTCATCTAAGGGAATAGAGGTAGACAAAGCAAAAATTGATATTATTCAATCTCTATCTTATCCCACATGTGTGCAGAAAGTGCATTTTTTTCTTGGCCATGCAGGTTTCTACAGGAGATATATTCAGGACTTTGCCAAGATCGCATCTCCCATTTGCAAACTGTTGCAAAAAGATGTCCCGTTTGAGTTTGATGAACCTTTCAAAACATCTTTTGACAAACTCAAAGACTCATTGACATCTGCACCAATAATCCAACCACCGGGCTGGAGCAAACCATTTGAGATCATGTGTGATGCCAGCGACTATGCTGTGGGCGCAGTTTTGGGCCAAAAATTTGGGAAAACATCGCATGCTATCTACTACGCTTTGCGTATTCTGAATGATGCCCAACGGAACTACTCCACCACTGAAAAGGAGCTCTTGGCTGTTGTTTTTACATTAGAAAAATTTCGCTCTTATTTACTTGGTGCTAAAGTTATTGTTTATTCTGACCATGTAGCTCTTCGCTTTCTGATGGCGAAGAAGGAGGCAAAACCAAGGCTAATAAGATGGATACTGCTTTTGAGAGAATTCGATGTGGAGATCAAGGACAAGAGAGGAACAGAGAATCGAGGCGCAGACCACCTGAGCTGTCTAGTTCATATAGATGAGGAGCTGAGCTTGCGTGAAGAATTCCTTGATGAGCAACTATTTTCAGCAAGCGCAGAATTACCCTGGTACCCAAATATTGTCAATTCTTTAGTTACTAAAGGGTTTCCTTCTGAATTTTCAAAGGCGCAAAGGGACAAAGTGAGAAGCGATGCTAAGTATTATGTGTGGGATGATCCATACTTGTGGAAGCACTGCGCTGATCATGTCATACGACGATGTGTACCTGCGAGTGAGGTAATCTCTATTCTCACGTTTTGTCATTCCTATGCGTGTGGTGGCCATTTTGGAGAAAAAAGGACAGCGAGAAAGGTGTTGAACTGCGGATTTTTCTGGCCATCCTTATTTCGAGACGCTTACATTTTCTGTAAGTCGTGCGCTCAATGCCAGAAGACAGTTAATATATCCCAGCGCCAGGAGATGCCCCAGCAACCTATTCTAGTTTGTGAAATCTTTGATGTTTGGGGCATCGACTTCATGGGGCCTTTTCCAAGTTCATATGGATATATATATATATATATATATATATATATATATATATTACTTGTTGTTGACTATGTCTCAAAATGGGTGGAAGAAAAGACCACCCGTACTGATGATTCTAAAGTTGTTGTAGAGTTTATCCAGCACAATCTTTTTTCTAGGTTTGGGATTCCACGAGCCATCATCAGTGATAGAGGAACGCACTTCTGCAACCAAACTATGGCCAGTTTGCTAAAAAAGTAGCATATGACGCACAGGATCTCCTCTGCATACCATCCACAATCCAATGGTCAGGCTAAAGTTTCAAACAGAGAAATCAAGTCCATCCTAGAAAAGACCGTGAATCCTACAAGAAAGGACTGGAGCTTGCGCTTGGATGATGCCTTGTGGGCTTATAGAACCGCGTTCAAGACGCCGATTGGAATGTCCCCATATCGACTGATTTTTGGAAAACCATGCCATCTTCCAGTAGAATTGGAGCATAGAGCCTATTGAGCTATCAAAAACTTTAACATGTAGATGGATGAGAGTGGCGAGCACCGAAAGCTGCAGTTGCAAGGGACCGTACTGTACGCTAACCAAAACCCACTGGTTCTTGCAGGCACTATCAGTGATACCTAGGGAATCATGGGGCGATGTTGCTAGGCTCTCTTATCATAATTCGATGGGCAAGTCGGAAATTGTTGTTCCGAGTCACAAGGATTTGTGGGCCCACGGCTAGCTGTATCCCTCAACCATTGAGGGTTACACAAGTAATAGATTTCTAATCCCCGTTGAGATAATTAAATTTAATGAGTTAAATTTAGCGAATGAGAAGTAAAACTTCTCATTCGCTAAATTTAATCCCACGGCTAGCTGTATCCCTGAACCCGGATTTTTAAGAAAATTAATTTTTGGATAAATTTGAATTTTTGGAAAATTTATATATTTAGTCCAATAAATTAAATTTCATGAAAATTAATTATTTTGGTACAATTGATAATAAAATATGATTTTATATATAAAATTAGGTTTTATGTATAAAATATGATTTATGGATAAATTAGATAAAATATGATTTTATCTGTTTAAATATATTGCCATTTAGAATTGCATGTTATCCAATCATTTATTTGAATTAAATAATTGGATAAAAGGATGATCGATTGTCATGACCAATTTTTAGGTGTATGTTAAGTTGTTTACATTTGGTTTTTATTATTGTTGTTGGGTTTTATTAATGGGCTTGTATTATGGCCCAATTTGATTTGTCATTTATAATAAAAGTGGGCCTGGTTTATGGCCCGTTCCCACCCTTAAATATGTATCCCCTACTTGTCATTGAAATTTATTGTAAATTTATTAGACTTAGTGGGAGATAAACATTTGAAGACAATGGTGGGCCCAGCAGACGATAAGGACCGAAAAAATGTAAATTGGAAGCACAATGTAATAGGATTGCAATGCATACTTGCATATCACCTAGGATTGGACTTAGACTCGTAATTGGCAACCACGGGTCGATTAAATCTAGGCATCGATCATCCTTTATTTAATATTTGATATTATTGTTGTATGTATGTTTAGACTAAATTGCATGAATCCCGCAAGCATACAAATTTATTAAATGATGAGACAAATTTTCAAAATTAAAATCCCTCATTTTAAATATGATTTAAAATTAATATCAAGTTTAATAAAAGAGAAATTAAATATAGTTTATATTTTCCTACCTTCCATCAACTATCAATGCATGATAGATGCTAACCGCGACCGTGGTCCATCTCATATTATTGGGAAAGCCCGTTCGCCGGAAAGCTGTACATTGGGTAGACAATTGTTGAAAGTTGAGGGAACTCCCATGGGATCACCTCATATTATTGGGGGTCCACATGGCGATCGTCCATCACAACTTAATATTGATGGGTCAACTTGACATATCACTTTAAACGGCGTCATATTATTGGGCCCTTTATTGGATATGAGGTAAAAAACCATGGAGGTTGCTCTAGCAGCAATTGAACTCTACCTTTTTAAAATTATAATTGGCTGATTTTATTTGGAACTATAATTTGTAAATTGGGCTTCATGTTCCTACTAAAGAAAATGGTTTTCTCATTTTCACTAGAGGGTGGTGAAATCGTTAAAATAATGGGAGAGTAATTCAGAAAATTAAACTCGCCTTATGATTCCCTAGCTGCGCGCCAGGCGGCGGTTGTCCGATGCCCTTTCGAGCAGCGGGCAGTCCCAAAATTTTTTTTTTCTTCGTTTTCTTTGAAAACCGAGGCTTGGTACAATTTTTGATAAAATTTTAATCGTAAGATCTGAGAGCAACCTGGCTCTGATACCACTGTTGGAACACATTCTCAGATCTGTCAGATTTGATACCCGTAGCAGCGAAAGGTTTTAAATTTTTATTTTTGGATCTGGAACGATTCCAAATCATGAGTATCAAAACCTTACGACTAAAATAAATAAGTAAAATAAAACAAGATTAAATTTTACCTCTCAAGTCTCAACTTGAGGTTATGGACTCCAACAGATAAATCTGCTCTTCTTGTATATCCCAGAAACTGATGACTCGATCGATCAACTCCTGAATCAGGTCCACGAACAGAAATCTAAACCCTAAGACAGACTGCACTAGAAATTCTATCAGAAGTTTCTGTGAAGAGATTTAACAGATCTGATCTGCTAAACCAAACTGCAATTTTTGAAAATTGCAGACTGGAATTTTCGAACAGGAGAGGGGAGGGGCGGCCAAACCTAGGGAGAGTGCTCTCTAGGTTTCGAAAATTATGAGCTCCTTGTGTGTAATTTTTGTACTGCAATAACTTATTTATAACATGGGCTGCTAACAGCTTAGGGCTCATTAGTCATAAGTTCAAGCCTGACAAGCAAAACCCGCATGTTCAGAAATTAATATAAAATTCATCGTGACTCAAATTGATAAATCAATTTTACCAATGTGTATAGAAATCTTTTCTGCATATTTTAAAGTCAAGATAAATTTTTTGAATTCAAATTCAGTGGTTTCCAAAAATGGCATCCCTATGTCATTTTAGGAAATCTCACTCCCTCTACTCATCAATAAGAAGTCCTACTTCTCATTCGCTAAATTTAACTCATTAAATTAAATTATCTCAACAGGGATTAGAAATCTATTACTTGTGTAACCCTCAATGGTTCAGGGATACAACTAGCCGTGGGCCCACAACTCCTTGTGACTCGAAACAACAATTTCTAACTTGCCCATCGAATCATGGTAAGAGCGCCTAGCAACATCGCCCCATGATTCCCTAGGTATCACTGATAGTGCCTGCAAGAACCAGTGGGTTTTGGTTAGCGTACAGTACGGTCCCTTCATCCATATATCCTGATCGAATCAACAATCATTGGTATATCGAGAGTCGTTCGAGATTTGATAACTATGCAATGCATCTTGAAGATCAAATAGTGACATCGCATGTACAACTAGAAAACCAAGTAACCTAAAGAAAATCATGTACTCTGGCCAGAGATTTGTCACACTAATATCTCCTCAGATCGCATAGGATATCCATACTCGCAAGCGTGTGGTGAATCCTTGACAACAAAGCATTGACTCCTATATGTGTCGTAACTGTACCCAATCTCGACATCTGATGACCCTCATGGAGTCGATAAACGAGTCAAAGTACAGTACTTGCATATATAGTCTCCATGATGTTTCAAGTAGTAAGGACTAATGGTGTACAACCAAAACCACGGAATTATCCACTCAATTAGTGAAAACCACTTGGAAAGTCCGAGTAGGGTAGTTCGATCATCCATCCAATGAATATCCATTTGCATGCTTCGAACATCTCTATGTTCCATACCAATAAAACGTGGTACTCGACATCGCAAATGCCAGTCTCAATCTCGAGCGATCCTTATCATTATTGCGGACGACTCAATTGACTAAGAACTGGTTTAGAATATACAGTGCTTATAAGATGTGTTTCATGATAGTCATCCATATTCACTATCACATCTTACGTGCACTCTAGTATATTCAAGGTTTTTATCTAAATATCGTATAGTACATCACAACATAATAATATGATAAAAGATAAAGTAAATGCCAATAAAAAGTATAAATTATATTAAACAAATATTGTTTACAAATAGAGTCATAAAGACCCTTAGCCACAAGTTGGCTGACAGGGCACCCACACTTTCAATGCATGAAGTTATCGAGTAACTTTTTAAGATCACGACATAAAAGTTTATGAAAGGAATCATGATGTTTTGATGAATGTTTTATGGCATACAAGTCATACAAATATGGAATGTTATGATGAAATGATAATGATATGATATGAAAAATGAATGATATGTTGATGCATGAAAATATTTTGATGTCTTATGTGTCTTTGTGGTGGCAATACGGGAACGGTACTCCGGTTTGGGCTCCGGAGGGGCCCTCCCAAATATGGCTCAATGTACGGGTTAGGTACTCCGGGATGAGCTTCGGATGGGCCTACGAAAATGAATGAACAAATGTTACGAAGCGTAATGCCATATGATTGTTGATCAACAAGAAAAGATGAATGTGCCCATTATGATGGTTGCCACAATTTCGCATAATTCGTCACCAAATGATAAGTTTATGTTATGTTATATTATGTTATGTTATGTTATGTTATGTTACGTTTAAATGATAATTGAAATCTCATGATTTTTACTGCATAAACTTGCTAAGTCTTTAGACTCACTATACTTTAATGGTGCAGGTAATGAGGATGACATTTATGCATATGTCGACGACCAGGCATGAATAAGTGAAAGGAGTCGGACCGGCGGGCGATGCATGAGTGTGCTCTGTGATGAGTGTGTTATGTGTTAAGTGTGCTATGCTATGTCTTGAGTTATTTGCAACTTTATGATGTATTTTAAGGTTGTAAGCAAGTTTTATAAATTTTAAGGTTTGGATTTGGTTTGTAAACTATTCTGAAATGTTTTAAGTAAGGTTTGATGTATGCATACATCTTTCAAAAATTTTCTTTTCCCCGTCAGTTCTAAGGTCATGTTAGTTTTGTAACATCTTCATCGGTTGAGGGCGTTACAGTTTGGTATCAGAGCAGTTCGCTCTGGGTCTTCTTGAAACGCTCATGCATACTCGCCACGACTCCAACGCTCCGTCTTCATGTCTGTAAGTTATGAGTTTTATGTGATTATGTGAATGATAATGAGATGAGTTATATGTATACGACATGTATATTAAGTTTATCTATGTTGTAAATCATGACTGAGCGGTGTGGATAATGTTGGACTTTAGGACTATGGCATCTCGTAGGGGAAACAACGCCAATAACAATGACGACTGTGAACCGAATAATCAAAACAATCAGAACAACCAGTTTTTGGTGGGATTAACTGTCTTACTCCAAGAACAAAGTCGTGTTCAGGGAGCTCAGATCCAAAAGTTGCTTCAAGCCCAGACGACTAATGTTGGAAATAACCATACTGCACCTAATCAGAACCCTATCTACAAGAGGTTCTTAGAGTTGGGACCACCTGAGTTCAAAGGAGAGACTGATCCTTTGATAGCGAAACAATGGTTCCAAGCTATGGAGACTGCTTTTGAATTCATGCAGATCACGGATGCAGATAGATTGAGATGTGCTACCTATATGTTCCGCGATGATGCTCGTATTTGTTGGAATTGAGCCAAGGTATCGTTGAACCTAACTACCCTTACTTGGAATGGATTCAAGGATGTGTTCTATGGCAAATATTTCACAGTGAGCACCCGAACCCATTTGGCCAGAGAGTTTTTGGAAATCCGCCAAGGAAACATGTCGATTGCAGAGTATGTGAAAAAGTTTGAAAGGGGAAGATACTTTGTACCGATGATTGCTGGTGATCCTGCTGAAGAGTTGAAACACTTTAAGGAGGGGTTGAATGCCTCCATTAAAAAAAATGTTATACTAAGTGGAGCGCTCACTTACAAAGATGCGGTGGATCAGGCCATGTTGTCCGAAAAGAACAGAAATGACATTATCAGAGAGTCACAGGCAAAGAGGTCTAGTTATCAGGGTCGAGACCAGCAAGGAAGTTTTAGAAGAAATAGGCCATACCAAGCCCCACCCCAACACCGACCGTACCAACAGCAGCAACCTCGACCTCAGAGGCAGAAACAGTTGGCTCTACCATCACCAAAACCGGCAACTGCACCAACATCTTGTCAAAAATGTGGAAAACTTCACTCAAGTCAATGCATGGCAGGGACTGGAGTATGTTTTCTTTGCAAAAATCCAGGGCACTATTGAAAAGATTGCCCTCAATCCAAAGAACCGGTAAGAGGACGAGTTTTTGCAACGGCACGTGATCAAGTGGATCCGAATACAACCATCGTTACATGTATGATTAATGTTTCCAGTAATCCCGCTCGTGTCTTAATTGATACTGGAGCTACACATTCATTCATATATGTTGAATTTTTCGGGTTTGGTACCGGATAAGTCAATATCGGGATTTAGTATATCCTTGCCTTCAGGTGAAGAATTGAGTAGTGATTTGATTATCAGAGGATGCAGGGTCATGAGTTGCTCGCTGATCTTATTATCCTAAATATGTCTGACTTCGACGTGATATTTGGGATGGATTGGTTGTCTCGATACGAGGCTACCATAAACTGTAAACGAAGGACGGTTTCCTTGAAAACTAAGGATGGAGAATCGTTTCTATTCCATGCCACACCGAAAAAATAATTCATCTCTTTTAATTTCAGTGGGTAAGGCATGGCAACTATTGAATAAAGGATGTGCAGGTTTCCTTGCAAGTGTTACTTGCAACCAAGAATTACCTCGACCGAAACTTGAAGACGTCGAGGTAGTGAGAGATTTCTCAAAAGTATTTCCTGATGATATTGCAGGATTACCTCCAGTTAAGGAGGTAGAATTTGGGATTGAATTAATGCCCAAAACTCAACCAGTTTCCAAAGCACCATACAGGTTAGCACCGACTGAAATGAAGGAATTGAAGGAGCAGCTACAAGAGCTACTCAATAAAGGCTTCATTAGACCGAGTGTATCGCCTTGGGGTGCACCGGTATTGTTTTTCAAAAAGAAAGATGGGTCTATGAGACTGTGCATTGATTATAGAAAGCTGAACCGAGTAACAGTGAAAAACAAATACCCACTGCCTAGGATAGATGATTTGTTTGACCAGTTACAAGGGGCAGTAGTGTTCTCCAAGATTGATTTGAGATCAGGTTACCACCAATTGAAGGTGAAAGATGAAGATATTCATAAAACGGCTTTCAGGACTCGTTATGGCCACTACAAGTTATTAGTCATGCCGTTTGGAGTTACAAATGCACCGGAAGTATTTATGGATCTTATGAATAGAGTGTTCCAGACTTTCTTAGATCAGTTTGTCATAGTATTCATAGATGACATACTGATTTACTCTCGTAGTTTGGATGAACATCGTCAGCATCTAACTACAGTCTTGCAGATTCTGAAAGAAAAACAATTGTTTGCTAAGTTCAGTAAGTGTTAATTTTGGCTAGAACAGATTGCATTTTTGGGTCACATAGTTTCGGCAAAGGGAATAGAGGTTGATCCAGCAAAGATAGAAGCAATTAAAAAATTGGGCTACTCCAAAGAATGCTACAGAGATATGGAGTTTCTTGGGATTAGCGGGTTACTATAGGAGATTTATTCAGGATTTCTCCAAAATAGCGCGTCCACTAACGTCATTAACTCGCAAAAGTGTGAAGTTTGAATGGTCTAATCAGTGTGAGAAAAGCTTTCTGGAGTTGAAAGAAAAGTTGATGATAGCACCAATACTCGCCATACCAGAAGGCACAGGTCGATTCGTAATTTATACAGATGCTTCCAAGAGTGGATTAGGGGCTGTATTGATGCAAGATGGAAAGGTAATAGCATATTCTTCACGACAGTTGAAGATTCATGAAAAGAAATACCCTACCCATGACCTCGAATTGGCAGCAGTTGTCTTCGCGCTCAAACTGTGGAGACATTACCTTTATGGTGAAAAGTGTCAGATTTTCACTGATCATAAGAGTTTGAAATACTTCTTCACCCAGAAGGAGTTGAACAAGAAACAGAAGATGGCTCGAATTGGTGAAAAATTATGATTGTGATATTAGCTACCACCCGGGTAAAGCTAATGTAGTAGTTGATGCTTTGAGTCATAATTCTGCGACTTTGAATAGAATGACAACTCAACAGGAGTTGATTGCAGATTTTGAACAACTAGGATTGGAAGTAGTTGGGCCAATGGAAGTTTTTGCCTTATCAGCCTTAAAAATCGTTCCAAGTTTGCTCGACAAGATCCGAACGGGTCAGGCTTCAGACCAGCAATTATTAACTTGGAAACTTAAAGATGAAGCCAAAGGGGGTGCATTGTATACAGTGAAGGATGGGATCGTGCATCACAAAGGGTGAATGTGGGTACCAGCAGTAGATTCACTGAGAGAAGATGTGATGACTGAGGCCCACACTGTACCATATTCTATTCACCCAGGGAGTACAAAGATGTTCAAGGATTTACAGATGCTATACTTGTGGCCAGGTATGAAGAAAGACATCGTTAAGTTTGTTAACGAATGTTTGACATGTCAACAGGTGAAAGTGAAACATCAAAGGCCAGCAGGACTTCTGAAACCATTACCCATTCCCACATGGAAATGGGAATATGTCACCATGGACTTCGTGGTTGGATTGCCAATTACACCACGAAGAATGAATTCAATATGGGTGATAGTTGACAGATTGACAAAGTCAGCTCACTTCCTACTAGTCAGAAACAACTTCTCGATGAATCAATATGCAGAGTTGTATATTCGAGAGGTAGTATGATTGCATGGAATTCCAACAAGGATAGTCTCTGATAGGGATCCCAGGTTCACTTCAAATTTTTGGAAGAGTTTACATCATGGATTGGGAACAAAGCTAGCTTTTAGTATAACTTTTCATCCACAGACAGATGGACAATCTGAGCGGGTGATTCAGATATTGGAGGATTTACTCAGGGCTTACACGATTGACTTCGGAAGTAATTGGGAATCGAAGTTGCCTTTAGTGGAGTTCACATATAACAATAGTTATCAAGCTACTATTGGAATGACTCCTTATGAGGCTTTGTATGGGAGAAAGTGTAGGACTCCATTACATTGGGATGAAGTGGGAGAAAGAGCTGTATTAGGGCCAGAAATAGTGCAGCAGACAGTCGACATGATAGCAAAAGTCAAGGACAAAATGTTGACGGCTCAGAGTCGACAGAAAAGCTATGCCGATCAAAGGCGTAGAGATTTGGAGTTTCAGGTAGGTGATCACGTGTTTTTGAAGGTGTCCTCTTGGAAGGGAGTCTTAAGATTTGGGAAGAAAGGAAAACTGAGCCCAAGATATATAGGACCTTTCGAGATCCTAGACAAGGTTGGAACAAGAGCTTACCGAGTAGCATTGCCTCCAAACTTGGAAGGTGTACACAACGTATTCCATGTCTCGATGTTGAGAAAGTATATCTCAAATCCTTCCCACGT
Organism: Henckelia pumila; assembly: GCF_033568475.1. Classification (NCBI taxonomy): domain Eukaryota; kingdom Viridiplantae; phylum Streptophyta; class Magnoliopsida; order Lamiales; family Gesneriaceae; genus Henckelia; species Henckelia pumila. The sequence continues at coordinate 15,000,268 of NW_027331831.1, forward strand.
CATTCGCCACGAGCCAGTTCTATGGACACCAGACTTGTCTTATGAAGAAATACCTATCCAAATTTTGGATACACAAGTCCGGAAGCTAAGAAACAAAGAGATCAAGATGGTAAAGGTCTTATGGCGCAATCAATTAGTGGAAGAGGCTACTTGGGAGACCGAACAAGATATGCGTAGCCGATACCCATAATTATTTTGTGAGTTGAATTTCGAGGACGAAATTCTTTTAAGGAGGGTAGAGTTGTAAGGTCCGAATCCACTAAACTCGCTTACGATGATTTTAAAATAATTTTTAGTGATTTTATGTCCTTAATTATTTAAGTTATGATTTAATGATTATGATTTCATGATTATGTTTATTTTACGTTTAACCATTTTGATTAAGTAAATTATTTCAGGTCGAGTTGATTCTGGACTCACAGAATGAGACTAACCTATGAACGAGGTGTTAGAACGTATTTTTACGAGTGTTTTGAGTATAATATTGAAATGTTTTTGATAAATGAGTTGAGAGGTAGTAATTCTATCAGTACAAGTCGGGATGTGTGCTCTAATTGTTGGAACACTCGTTCTCGGATCAAAGATGTGATACCCGGTGCAGCAGAAGTTTAAAATTTTTATTTTCTTATATGAAACGATTCCATATCATGGGTATCAAATCGTAACGATTAAAATCAACATGTAAAATAATAATAACAATTAATATTTTACCTCTTCAAGCTATGTCTTGATTATGAAAACCAACAGATTAATCTGCTCTTGTTGTAAATCCCAGGAACTGATGACTCGCTCGATCAATCTCCTGAATTAGGTCCATGAACAGAAAACTAAAACCCTCTGATTGATTGCACTAGAAATCAATCAGATGTTTATCGAAGAGATTTACAGATTTGATCTGTCAATTCAGAATGTAATTTTCCAAAAATCACAAACTGAATTTTCTCTCAAAAAGGAGACAAAATTCGAAAATCTCCTTAGAACTGTTCTAGGATATTTCGAAAACTGTAGATGTGTGTGTTGCAGTATTTTCGAAAATTGCAAGACAATCAATTAGTCATTTTCGAAAACTGCACCATCTACTATATATAATTTATGTACTGGATTATGTTATATGTCTAATAGGACACTAACTCCTTAGGGCCCATTATCCATAACTTAAGCCCAACAAGCCAAGCCTGTTATTATAGAAATTAATATACAATTCATCTTGACTCCGACTGATAAACCGATTTCACCAATGTTCACAGAAACCATTTCTGCACCTTTAAAGTCAAGATAATTTTTCTGAATTCGAATTCAATGATTTTCAAAAATGCCCATCCCTATGTCATTTTAGGAAATTTCACTCCCTTTAGTTAAGAAGTCCAACTTCTCTTTCACTAAATTTAACTCTTTAAATTTAACTATCTCAACGGGGGATTAGTAATCCATTACTTGTGTGACCCTCAATGGTTCAGGGATACAGCTAGCCGTGGGCTCACAACTCCTTGTGACTCGGAACAACAATTTCCGACTTACCCATCGAATCATGGTAAGAGCGCCTAGCAACATCGCCCCATGATTTCCTAGGTATCACTGATAGTGCCTGCAAGAACCAGTAGGTTTTGGTTAGCGTATAGTACGGTCCCTTCATCCATATATCCCGATTGAATCAACAACCATTGGTACATCGAGAGTCGTTCGAGATTCGATAACTATGCAATGCATCTTGAATATCAAATAGTGACATTGCATGTGTTACTAGAAAACCAAGTAACCTAAATCACATCGAGTACTCTGGTCAGAGATTTGTCACACTAATATTTCCTCAGATCGTATATGATATCCACACTCTCAAGCGTGTGGTGAATCCTTGACAACAAAGCATCGACTCCTATATGTGTCGTAACTATACCCAATCCCGACACCTGATGACCCTCATAGAGTCGGTAAACGAGTCAAAGTATAGTACTAGCATATAGAGTCTCCATGATGTTTCAAGTAGTAAGGACTAATGGTGTACAACCAAAACCGCGGACTTATCCACTCAATTAATAATAACCACTTGGAAAGTCCGAATAGGGTAGTTCGATCATTCATCATATGAATATCCATTTGCATGCTTTGAACATCTCTATGTTCCATACCAATGAAACGTGGTACTTGGCATCGTAAATGCTAGTCTCAATCTCGAGCGATCCTTATCCTTATTTGCGGATGACTCAATTGACTAGGAACTGTTTAGAATATACAGTGACTATAAGATGTGTTTCATGATAGTGATCTCTCTTATTTACTATCTCATCTTACTTACACTATAGTATATTCAAGGTCTTTATCAAAACGACAATAGTATATCACAATATAAAATTATGAAGAAAGATAAAGAAAATGCCATTAATGAATATAAATTATATTAAACAAAAATTGTTTACAATAAGAGACTCTCAAAGCCCTTAGCCACAACTTGGCTAGCGGGGCATCAAATCTTTCAATCTCCCACTTGCCCTATAGCCAACTAGTCATACTACGTAGTCTCATTGTTTCGCGATGTTTGTCAAACAATGGTCCTGGTAAGGGCTTAGTAAGTGGATCAGCGATATTGTCTGTAGAGGCCACTCTCTCGACAGTGATGTCTCCTCTTTCCACGATCTCCCGGATGATGTGGTATTTTCTCAGTACGTGTTTGGATCTTTGATGAGACCTTGGTTCCTTTGCCTGAGCAACGGCACCAGTGTTGTCACAGTACACCAGGACTGGACCAACAGCTTCAGAAATTACACCCAACTCTTGGACGAAATTCCTCATCCAAACGGCATCTTTAGCAGCAGCTGATGCTGCAATGTATTCTGCCTCAGTGGTGGAATCCGCTGTGGTGTCCTGCTTGGAACTTTTCCAAGAGACAGTACCGCTATTGAGCATGAATACAAATCCAGAGGTTGATTTTGAGTCATCCACGTCGCTTTGGAAGATAGAGTCGGTATAGCCTTCCAATTTCAATTCTCTTCCTCCATAAACCATGAATACATTCTTAGTCCTTCTTAAGTACTTAAGAATATCCTTCACAGTTTTCCAATGCATTTGACGGGGATTAGCTTGGTATCTGCTCGTGACACTCAGAGCATAGGCCACATCCGATCTGGTAGATATCATCCCATACATGATACTACCTATGGCTGACGCATATGGTATGTGTGTCATTTTCTCTATCTCTTTGTCAGTCTTGGGAGACATAGATTTGGATAGAGAAACCCCATGACACATAGGTAGATGTCCTCTCTTGGAGTCATCCATAGAGAACCTCTTCAATATAGTGTCGATGTAGGTAGCTTGAGTGAGTCCTATCATTCTCTTAGATCTATCTCTATAGATCTGTATTCCTAGAATATAGGACGCCTCACCTAAGTCCTTCATTGAAAATCTACCTGATAACCATATCTTTGTTGACTGCAACATCCCTACATCATTCCCAATGAGTAGATGTCATCAACATAAAGCACTAAGAATGTCACAGCATCCTTAACTACTTTCTTGTACACGCATGGTTCCTCCGGGTTCTTGATGAAACCAAAGTCCTTTATTGTTTCATCAAATTTCTGGTTCCAACTTCTTGATGCCTGTTTGAAACCATAAATTGATCTCTGAAGCTTGCATATCTTATGCTCGCTTCCCATGGATGTGAATCCCTCAGGCTGCATCATATAAATCTCTTCCTTAATGTTTCCATTCAGAAATGCAGTCTTCACATCCATTTTCCATATCTCTTAGTCATACCAAGCTGCTATGACAATAAGGATTCTTATGGACTTGAACATTGCGACTGGTGAAAAAGTTTCATCATAGTCAACACCTTGTATTTGAGTATAACCTTTTGCTATCAATCGTGCCTTGTAGGTCAGTACCTTACCATCAGGCCCAAGTTTTTCTCTTGTAGATCCATTTACACCCTATTGGAACAATTCCATCGGGATGATCTACTAAATACCAAACTTGGTTTGTATGCATCGAGTCTATTTCTGACTGCATCGCTTCAAGCCATAAATTCGAATCAGCATCAGAAATTGCTTCCTTGAAGTTTCTTGGATCACATCCAATGTCGGGTTCACTTTGATCCCCTTCAAGAAGCTAACCATATCGAATAGGAGGTCTAGAAGTCCTCTCGGATCTTCTAGTAAGAGGCGTGTCGTTTAATGGTTCCTGAGGTGTAGGATCGTTTATTTTGTATCTCGGGTTCTTCTCGAATTTCTTCGAGTTCCATCATCTTGCCTTTCTTATCAAGTAAGAACTCCTTCTCCATGAAGGTGGCATTACTCGAAACAAACACTTTTGTCTCAGTAGGATGATAGAAATAATATCCGATTGAGTTCTTCGGATATCCTACAAAATAACATAAGGTGGATCGACTATCCAACTTATCTCCCACTGTCTGCTTCACGTAAGCTGGACATCCCCAAATCCTTAAGTATGAATACTTAAGAGCTTTGTCATTCCATAACTCGTACGGAGTTTTATTCACTGCTTTAGTGTGGACATTGTTCGACAACAGTACCGTCGTTTCAAGTGCATAGCCCCAAAACGAAGGAGGAAGCTCAGTGAAGCTCATCATAGATCGAACCATGTCCAACAAAGTTTGATTGCGACGCTCCGAAACACCATTTAGCTGAGTTGTCATAGGAGGAGTCCACTGAGAGAGAATCCCATTCTCTTTTAGATAGTTCAAAAACTCGGTACTTAAGTATTCTCCACCTCGATCCGATCGAAGTGCTTTAATACTTTTACCTAGTTTGTTTTCTACTTCAGCCTTGAATTCTTTGAACTTTTCAAATGATTCAGACTTATATTTCATCAAATATAAATACCCGAACCTAGAATAATCATCAGTAAAGGTAATGAAGTAGGTGTGACCAAATTTAGTACCAATACTAAATGGGCCGCAAACATCTGTATGGATCAAATCCAACAGATTTTGACTACGCTCAAGTTTTCCTTTGAAAGGATATTTAGTCATTTTTTCTTTTAGGCAGGATTCACAAGTAGGTAGAGAGTTAATATCAGACATATCAAACATGCCCTCTCCCACTAGCTTGTTCATTCTTCTTGTGGAAATATGACCTAGCCTAGCATACCAAAGGTTTGCCGGGTTTTGACTATCGTTTTTCCTTTTAATTGTTGTTGCCGGTTTATCAACATAATTAACTGAAACGTCTTTTAATTTTAAGTTATATAGATCATTTTTAAATTGTCCATTTCAAATCAAACATTCATTCTTGTAAATATTTCAAATCTCATTCGCAAAATTGCAAGAAAAACCATCTCTATCAAAAATAGAAATAGAAATAATGTATTAATGAAATCTTGGCACAAATAAAAAAAAATCTCTCTCAAAATATAGCTTAAAATTGTTTTGCTAAATTAAACAAATGTTTCCCATAGCTTTGGATTCAACTCTGGAACCATTCCCGAGCCTTAACTGAGTCTCACCCATCCTTAGCCTATTACTTCTTGTCATCATCTGCAACTCATTGCAAATGTGAGATCTACATCTGGTATCCTATACCCAAGAAGTAGTATTAAATAGAACATTTATTTCAGTAAAAAATATATCCTTTGCAGTTTGTAACTGCTCGATATATCCTTTGCTGTTGCGCTTCCAGTAACTGGGTTTCTTGCAGTGATGGCAAACTTTTTTAGACTTGTCCAGCTTTGTATGTAACATTTGGCCTTGAGATCATGGTCCTACCATTTCTCTAGTTCGGCCAACCTTTCCGAAGTTACATCAATCGGGGCTGTTTTTGGAGGAGCCTTTTCTAGCACGTAGAAAATCTTCTCCGAACTCAGGACAATCTTTTAACTTACGAAACCATTCCATATAGTTTGCGCCAGTCAGTTTGTTTTGTTCGAGAATTGAGACATGTGGATTACGAATATTCATCATAATGATATACTGAGATGAAAGCAGATAATTATCGGTGATTGCTTAATTAATTTACTAAGACATAAAATATGGCGAGATTTATTTTATGAATTTCACTCCCACTATTTTAACGATTTTACTACCCTCTAGTGAAAACGAGAAACTATTTTCTTTAGTGGGAACATGGAGTCCAATTAACAAATCATAGTCCCGAATAATATCAGCCAACCATAATTTTCAAAAGGTAGAGCCCAATTGCTTCCAAAGCAATCCCCATGTTTTTACCTCATGTCCAATAAGAGCCCAATAATATGACGCCGTTTATTGTGACATGTTAAGATGACCCATCAATATTAAGTTGTGATTGACGGTCGCCACGTGGATCCCCAATAATATGAGCCAATCCCATGGGAGTTCCACCCAACTTACAACATGTGTCGATTCAATGTACAACTTTCCGACAAACGAGCCCCCCCAATAATATGAGCCGGACCGTGCCCGCGGGTAGCATCTCATACATTGATCGTTGATGGAAGGTAGGAACATTTAAACAATATTTAAATTCTCTTTTGTTTATCTTGATATCAATTTTAAATCATATTAAAATGAGGGATTTTATTTTGAAAATTTGTCTCATCATTCAATCTTTGTATGCTTGCGGGATTCATGAAATTTAGTCTAAACATGCATACAACAATAATATCTTATATATTATTTAAAGGATGATCGATCCCAAGAACTAATCGACCCGTGGTTGCCAATCATGAGTCTAAGTCCAATCCTAGGTGATATGAAAGTATGCAATGCAATCCTATTACATTGAGCTTCCAATTTACATTTTTTCGGTCTTTTTTGTCTGTTGGGCCCACCATTGTCTTCAAATCTTTATCTCCCACTAAGTCTAATAAATTTACAATAAATTTCAATGACAAGTAGGAGATACATATTTAAGGATGAAAACGGGCCATAAACCAGACCCACTTTTTATTACAAATGACAATTCAAATTGGGCCATAAACCAAACCTATTAATAAAACCCAACAACAATAAAACCAAATATAAACAACCTAACATACACCTACGAAATTGGTCATGACAATCGATCATCCTTTTATCTAATAATTAATTCAATAATTAAATAATTGGATAACATGCAATGGCAATATAATTAAAAAGATAAAATCAAAATTTATCTAATATATTCATAAGATCATATCTTATCATCAATTGTACCAAAATAATTAATTTTATAAAATCTAATTTAACGGATAAAATTTATAAATTTTCCAAAAATTCAAATTTATCCAAAAATCAATTTTAAAAATTTCGGACTCAAACAATTTGATCCGATGCCTCGTGGACCAATCAAAACAATTTTCGATCGGACCAAAAACTAAAATTACAAAAATTTAAAATTCTTAAAAATAATTTTTTTAATTTTTCGGGCTGCCCGGACGTTCCTGGGCAGCCCCGCCCCCACGTGGGGCCCGGGCATGGGCAGCCCGTCGCTGCCCGTGTTGCCCTTCAAAAAATTTTAATTTAAAATTTTGTTTTGTTTAAAAAAATGAGGCTAAAAATTTTGTACAATCGATTAATTTTAATCGTTTGATCTGAGAACAACCTGTCTTTGACGCCACTGTTGGAACACTCGTTCTCGGATCAAAGATGTGATACCCGATGCAGCGAAAGTTTAAAATTTTTATTTTCTTATATGAAACGATTCCATATCATGGGTATCAAATCGTAACGATTAAAATCAACATGTAAAATAATAATAACAATTAATATTTTACCTCTTCAAGCTATGACTTGATTATGGACACCAACAGATTAATCTGCTCTTGTTGTAAATCCCAGGAACTGATGACTCGCTCGATCAATCTCCTGAATTAGGTCCACGAACAGAAAACTAAAACCCTCTGATTGATTGCACTAGAAATCAATCAGATGTTTATCGAAGAGATTTACAGATTTGATCTGTCAATTCAGAATGTAATTTTCCAAAAATCACAAACTGGATTTTCTCTCAAAAAGGAGACAGAATTCGAAAATCTCCTTAGAACTGTTCTAGGATATTTCGAAAACTGTAGATGTGTGTGTTGCAGTATTTTCGAAAATTGCAAGACAATCAATTAGTCATTTTTGAAAACTGCACCATCTACTATATATAATTTATGTACTGGATTATGTTATATGTCTAATAGGACACTAACTCCTTAGGGCCCATTATCCATAACTTAAACCCAACAAGCCAAGCCTGTTATTATAGAAATTAATATACAATTCATCTTGACTCCGATTGATAAACCGATTTCACCAATGTTCACAGAAACCATTTCTGCACCTTTTAAAGTCAAGATAATTTTTCTGAATTCGAATTCAGTGATTTCCAAAAATGTCCATCCCTATGTCATTTTAGGAAATTCACTCCCCTTAGTTAAGAAGTCCAACTTCTCTTTCGCTAAATTTAACTCTTTAAATTTAACTATCTCAATGAGGGATTAGTAATCCATTACTTGTGTGACCCTCAATGGTTCAGGGATACAGCTAGCCGTGGGCTCACGACTCCATGTGTCTCGGAACAACAATTTCCGACTTACCCATCGAATCATGGTAAGAGCTCCTAGCAACATCGCCCCATGATTCCCTAGGTATCACTGATAGTGCCTGCAAGAACCAGTAGGTTTTGGTTAGCGTACAGTACGGTCTCTTCATCCATATATCCCGATCGAATCAACAACCATTGGTACATCGAGAGTCGTTCGAGATTCGATAACTATGCAATGCATCTTGAAGATCAAATAGTGACATCGCATGTGCTACTAGGAAACCAAGTAACCTAAATCACATCGAGTACTCTGGCCAGAGATTTGTCACACTAATATCTCCTCAGATCGCATAGGATATCCACACTCGCAAGCGTGTGGTGAATCCTTGACAACAAAACATCGACTCCTATATGTGTCGTAACTGTACCCAATCCCGACACCTGATGACCCTTATAGAGTCGGTAAACGAGTCAAAGTATAGTACTAGCATATAGAGTCTCCATGATGTTTCAAGTAGTAAGGACTAATGGTGTACAACCAAAACCGCGGACTTATCCACTCAATTAATAATAACCACTTGGAAAGTCCGAATAGGGTAGTTCGATTATTCATCATATGAATATCCATTTGCATGCTTTGAACATCTCTATGTTCCATACCAATGAAACGTGGTACTTGGCATCGCAAATGTTAGTCTCAATCTCGAGCGATCTTTATCCTTATTTGCGGACGGCTCAATTGACTAGGACTGTTTAGAATATACAGTGACTATAAGATGTGTTTCATGATAGTGATCTCTCTTATTCACTATCTCATCTTACTTACACTATAGTATATTCAAGGTCTTTATCAAAACGACAATAGTATATCACAATATAACATTATGAAGAAAGATAAAGAAAATTCCATTAATGAATGTAAATTATATTAAACAAAGATTGTTTACAATAAGAAACTCTCAAAGCCCTTAGCCACAACTTGGCTAGCGGGGCATCAACTCTTTCACTGATCTTGTTTTATGTAGTCAACACACAATTTATATTGTTATTATATGTATCTACCCGGGTTCCCGCTCCATTAATTCCATGCTCCCATGTCCCCTTGACATTCATTGTTTTTCCCCTCATCTACACGGTTCCTCCCCCTTCTCTCTATTATCTCATCTTCTTCTTCTTCTTCTTCTTTTTTTCCTTGAATCTTCACGGTTCTTCAAAATTTGGTAAGCCAAAGTTCAAAATCTCGTTCTTTGCGTGGTTAGCTCGTTGCCAAGACTCTGAATCGACTCTGTCTCCATTTCAAGGCAAGTTTTTAAAGAATTTTAAACCACCATTCAAGATATATCTATTTTGATAAGAAATGATGTGTGTTGATGAGTTTTATGCATGATTTTAAAGATTTGAGAAGCATAAAAGCATGATGTTTATGATATCGTGATTTGTAAGTCGTTCTTGTGAAATTCTTGATAAATAATGTGTTGATAGATTCTTATGGTTTATAGTTGGCAAAGGACTGATTTTGAAGGTGTTTGTTGAATTTTGAAGTGTTGAGTTATTTTGAGTTAAAGCTTTGAAACGTTGCATGTGCTGGGTTGTCTCGGATTAGTGACACTTGTTGCAATTTTGTGGGTTAAGTCTATTTTAGTAATCCAAATAAGATGAGGCTAATTTTATTTGAAATATAACTCATTTATCTACAACTTTCATGTTTTGAGTTTTGTCAAAATCGTTTTGGATGTTTGGCCAAAATCGCCCCGAAGTGTGTCGGTTGTTTTGAATTTCTGTCAGTAACACATCTTGGGAGAATGAGCATACATTTTTACTGAAAAATCCAATTGAGGTGAGGTTTTCCGCATTAGAAATCCACGATCAAGTTCTATAACTTTTATGTTTACCACTTTTTCAAATTCAGAACGCAAAATAGAGTATAAGAACGAACAATCAGACCCATCAGCAGAGCATGCGTGCCCGTGCCCAAAAGGTGGCGCCCCCACGCATGACCTTCTGATTTGAAGTTTTTTTATGTTATTTTATGGTCCTAAATTCATGGTTATGATATTTCAAAGCTTCTAAAATATATTTAAGATATTTTATTCAAAAAGTTTCAAGTTTTACGTCAAGAACAAAAAGAACGACTTACGTAGACCGATTACGCTATGTGATGCATGTACCTATCTATGTTCATTCATGAAAGCTATGTTCAATATGAAAGTATGATTTTTAATCATCTATGATATGCATGAAGTTATCGAGTAAGTTTTTAAGATCACGACATAAAAGTTTATGAAAGGAATCATGATGCTTTGATGAATGTTTTATGGCATACAAGTCATACAAAGATGGAATGTTATGCTGAAATGATAATGATATGATATGAAAAATGAATGATATGTTGATGCATGAAAATATTTTGATGTCTTATGTGTCTTTGTGGTGGCAATACGGGAACGGTACTCCGGTTTGGGCTCCGGAGGGGCCCTCCCAAATACGGCTCAATGTACGGGTTAGGTACTCCGTGATGAGCTCCGAAGGGGCTTCCGAAAATGAATGAACAAATGTTACGAGGCGTAATGCCATATGATTGTTTATCAACAAGAAAGATGAATGTGCCCATTACGATGGTTGCCACAATTTCGCATAATTCGTCACCAAATGATAAGTTTATGTTATGTTATGTTACGTTTAAATGATAATTGAAATCTCATGATTTTTACTGCATAAACTTGCTGAGTCTTTAGACTCACTATACTTGAATGGTGCAGGTAATGAGGATGTCATTTATGCATACGTCGACGAGTTCAATGTCGGGCATGAAGAAGAGCAAGGAGTCGGACCGGCGGGCGATGCATGAGTGTGCTATGTGATGAGTGTGTTATGTGTTGAGTGTGCTATGCTATGTCTTGAGTTATTTGCAACTTTATGATGTATTTTAAGTAAGCAAGTTTTATAAATTTTAAGGTTTGGATTTGGTTTGTAAACTATTCTGAAATATTTTAAGTAAGGTTTGATGTATGCATACATCTTTCAAAAATTTTCTTTTCCGCGTCAGTTCGAAGGTCATGTTAGTTTTGTAACATCTTCATCGGTTGAGGGCGTTACATGTACTTTGATCAAGAGAGACAATGTTCGCGCTAATACTTCTCTTTTTTATAGATGATGGATATGAATAGAAGGAAGAAAAAATTTACATTCAAAGAAGATGCATAAAGAAGAAATAAAAGTTTTCATTTTTCGTTTGCTTGAGAAAAAAGAAAATATATAGATGTAAGAAAATTTGGTGGGAATTAAATTTGAATTGAGGATTTGTGCAATCTCAAAGATCAAATTGCTGCAAGTAATTATTGTGACTTATACACTCAAAAAAAAATATTTGTGAATAAGTCTCGAGGAGGCATTTGTAGACAATTAAATTTGTTGACCTTAAATACAAAATAATATTAAATATCAATAAAAAATATTAACTATTTATTGGGATATTAAATTTCTAAAAAAATAAATAGTTAATTAATTGATATTTTAATATATTTTGTGATCAAATCAAGATTTTAAATCAAGATTGTATCTTGCACAAATTGGAAGATAATATTAATATTTTTAGTATTTGAAATCAATCTTGAATCAAATGAAATTAAATACTAATATTTTTAGTATTTAAAATCAAATCTTGTGATTAATGGAAGATAATCACAAAATGAATCATGAGGAGCCAATCAAATTGCGACATCTCATCAAATCGAAATGGTAGGAATCTGCATCCTTCAGCTATAAATAGGGGCAGATGACCAACAAAAGACACAACATAGAAGACTGAAGCAAAATGAGTAGAAGAATTCATGAGTTTAAAGACACAACACAGAAGACTGAAGCAAAGGAGTATAAGAATTCAAGAGTTTTTTCTGTCAAATCAAGTTCAAGGAAATCAACAAAGATCAAAGCGCAATTTAAGGCATTCTTCTTCAAATTTATCAAATTCAAAAAGATCAATGCGTGATTCAAGGGATTATTTGCGTTCTTCTTCAAATATATTTAAATTCATTCAAATTCAAGAAGATCGTATTCTTCATCAAATTCAAGAAGATCGTGTTCTTCATCAAATTCAAGAAGTTCGTGTTCTTCATCAAATAAATCAAATTCAAGAAGATCGTATTCTTCATCAAATTCAAGAAGTTCGTGTTCTTCATCAAATAAATCAAATTCAAGAAGTTCGTGTTCTTCATCAAATTCAAGAAGTTCGTGTTCTTCATCAAATAAATCAAATTCAAGAAGATCGTGTTCTTCATCAAATTCAAGAAGTTCGTGTTCTTCATCAAATAAATCGAATTCAATAAGATCGTGTTCTCCATCAAATTCAAGATAACGAATTTCAAGGTGCGATTCAAGGAGTTCATCGCATTCTTCCCAAATTTTGAAGTTGAATTCGATATCAAGGTGTTAACCCATCGAATTAACTTTATCAAAACATCAAATCAAGACGTCAAATTGTCTTCCAAGAAGATCAAGTACTCAAGAAATTCAAATTCATCAAGAAATTGTCATTGAAGAAGAAAATCAAGGGATTATTCAGATATTGCATCCACCAATATTTATTTAATTTCTCAAATTCACTTTGTATCCATTTTTTATTTCTTAATTTCAAGAAATAAAGAATTTTACGCTACAAAGAGCACCCCGAATTACAAAACCCGACAAACTTTAAAATTTTTTTGGACCTTCAAATATGATGAAGGAAATAATGCATCAATAGGAACAAAAATTCTATGTATTTTCGAATTTTTGAATGTGTAACATCATTCCATTCCGACAAAGGATCTATTTATTGATATTTAAGTATTGAGAGAAGTTTTCGTTAATAGTTGTGTCCCTAGGTTCAAATTCAATCTCGTGCGTCCATTTGAATCGGACGATTCAGATCGCATCTCTCCACGATGATTACATCCCTTGGAAGCAACTAGAGCTGTCAAAACGAGTTGGCGAGGTGGGCCAACCCGCAACCTACCAAAACTTGCCAGTTGGTGGAGCGGGGTGGGGCGGGTCGACCTACCATTTAAGTGGGCTCGAAAATTATCAACTCAACCCATATATTTGGCAGTGCGGGAAGGGCCGAACTACCAATTTTTAGTTATATTTGGCAGGTTGGTGTGGGTTGACCCGCAACCCACCACAATCCACCACTTGATGAACCGGCCTACCATTTAGGCGGGTTGTAAATTTGTCAACCCAACTCGCCTATATAGCAGAGCGAAACGGGCCCAAACCATTTGACAGCTCTTGATGCAACCCTAGATGCATCACATCTCAACCACCTTGATCTAATGGTCCATATTTCATCCAACATTTACTTGCGAATCATCACAACCTTTCATCTTAACCCTTCAATCCAACGGTTATCAACCGCCTATGTCACACGTCCCAGTGGTGCATACTTGACCTCCATATCATCCAATCATTGCCACGTGTATGCTGATTGTACCACATGTCACGTCATCAAGCTCATTCCCAAATCACATAGATAAAATCACCTCTTTTCTCCTTGATGATGCGTAAGTGCTAAGTATCACATGGATCCGATCGATGCATAAAAACTCTCTCACCCTCGGTTGGTTGAGCACTCGATCTAAATACAAGAAAGCTCGTACTACACAACTCTATGGAAGTCAAAATCTACCATTGTGTAAGAAAATACCCTCATTTCTTTTAATACACTTAATTGAGTTTCAATTGTCAAACTTCAATAATTAATTTCTCCATTATCCGAAATTGGTTATGAGTAAAGGCAAAAACTCCTATAAGACGGTCTCATGGATCATTTTTGTGAGACGGGTCTGTTATTTGGGTAACCCATGAAAAAATATTACTTTTTATGCCAAAAGTATTACTTTTTATTGCAAATATGGGTAGGATTGACAGGAGACCTACTCATGAGTAAATTAATATTGTAAAATTATCTACCTGAAATGTAGATTCTAATTTTCAAGTAAATTTAAATTTTTATGAGTAACATTTCTGTGAGACGGTCTCATTCGTGAGACGGGTCAACCCTACCCATATTTATAATAACAAGTAATACTTTTGGCATAAATTGTAATACTTTTTAATGGATAACCCATACAAGAGATCCGTCTCATAAAAATGACCCTTGAGACCGTCTCATAGGAGTTTTTGCCAATTTTTATTGCACGTTTCATTCTCAATTACTTTTCGAAGATTAATAAGCCTCAAAACCCATTTTCTCCAATAGTTCTATTATCCTACGAATATTTTTGAGTTTTTCGAGCATGAGCTTGAGAAACTCCAGATTTTGAGTAAGTGAAGCCGGAGTTTAAAATTAAATACTCAAGAGCTCAAGTAGTATGATACTCGGACTTGACTCAACACGTTTGCATTCCTAGTTGTGATATATTTCACTGACACACAAATATAGATTATGATTTAATAACTTCGATTATATAAATTTTATACTTGTCAAAAAATGAAAATTAAGATGAGGGTCAGTCATGATAAAATACAAACAAAATCGAGATTAATTTCATTAGATTATAATGCAAGGCTGCAGGTTGGGATTTGTCTCAGCCACGAAATGGACAAACAAGAATGAATCATAAAATTTAACCCTCAATACATAACGAAGCAATCAGAAGAATCCGTAGCGAGGTCCAGGAACATCATTAAATAAAGACAAGAATCCCCAGTTCAAGAACAACAAAAACAAACTCGAATATGGACTGTATTTATTTTCCAACAAAAAATAAGGGGGGCAAATATGCAACTCCACGGAATCATATCAGTGCTGTGAGTGTCACTTAACCAAGCAAATCTTGATAATAGAAGAACTCCCGATCCGATGAAGGGCAACAATAGCGTCACCGGGCTGGCAAAGGCCTCTGCTTGTGGCGAATTTCATAGCACCTTCCAATATGACTTCAGTTGATTCAGCATCTGTGGCTTTTGCAGATCCTTCAGCAAGAACTGGAATCAATCCTCGGTATACCAGGCTCTGCCTTGCTGGGGTTTCGTCACTGATAGCCCAATCAAATGAATCAGTAGTCAAGACCGGGACAACAACTGATAAGATTGGGACCGCGGGTCTGTACTTGGCGACCAGTTTGGCAGTCGTTCCACCACGTGTCATCACGACAATGAGTTTTGCTCTAGCTTTATTTGCAGTTCGAACCGCAGAGGAAGCGAGTGATTCCAACGGGCTCATTGGTAGTGGGGTCGACTTGATCATTGATTTGAAGATGGCTCCATAGTCAAGAGAAGATTCTGCCTCAATGCAGATGCGCGCCATGATTTTCACAGCAAGTTCAGGATAGGCTCCAGCAGCACTTTCTCCACTAAGCATAACACAATCTGTGCCATCTAGGACAGCGTTTGCCACGTCAGTTGCCTCGGCACGTGTAGGCCTTGGAGACTTGATCATAGATTCGAGCATCTGAGTGGCAGTCACCACAGGCTTTCCAGCAATATTACACTTGTATATCATCATTTTTTGGGCCAAGAATATCTTCTCCACGGGAATTTCCATCCCGAGATCACCACGAGCAACCATGTATGAATCGGACTCGCGGAGGATTTCATCAAAGTTGATAACTCCCTCTTGATTCTCAATCTTGGATAAAAAGAAAGATTGATGGTTAAATAAATGTCAATAGATTTACAAGAAAATGTCATGGAATTCTCAAATGTTTCAAAAGAAAAACAGCGAACTGTTCGTTCGTGTGGGTTTCGCTGTTCGTTCGTGTGGGTTTAAGTACCACAAAAAATGAAAACAGAGGACTCATTATTTGTCTTTGTAGAAGTTAAAACCGTGATAACAATGTGAATCAAATATTCTGAATTGTACAACAGGCACATTTGATCGCTTAGCCACATAAACTGCCAAAAACAATAGGGCCAGTGGATTAATACTATTATATGGGAAAAGAATGAAAAATAATAGTTCTCAATACCTTTGACATTAACTGAATATGCTTGGCATTAGGACCCAGAAACTTTCGAACATTGACAAGATCAGAACCCTTACGAACAAAAGAAAGGGCAATCATGTCAATCTTATTTGGAACACCCCATTCAAGGATATCTTCTTTGTCCTTGTCCGTAAGTGTTGGAAGGTCTACGACAACACCAGGCAAATTCACATTTTTCCTCTCACTTAACATGGCCGTGTTTTCACAACGGCATCTCACGGTTCCATTGGCAGGATCACATGATAAAACCTTAAGTGTGATGGTACCGTCTGCACAAAGAATGGAATTTCCAGGTTTCAAGTCAACCGGCAATTTTTGGTAGCTCATCGAGATCATCTTTTCATCTCCTTTTATGCTGTAATCCGTGGTTACAGTGATTTCTTGGCCTTCCTTTAGTTGAATAGGTTTTGCATCCTTCAGGAAACCTGTTCGAATCTCGGGCCCCTGAGCGATAACACATGCAAATAATTGAATATTAAGAATTTCACAAAATGAAATTGCCATTTCAGACTTAATATTTTCGCTTTGACTGAGAAAAGTTAATGTCTCAAGACAAAGAGCTATCACAGCTGAATCAATGTAACACCAATTTTTCAGATGCAAGATCACAAAAATCAAGTCCGAGGAAACTAAAGTTTGGATGCAATGTACATTTTTTTATACAAATGCTGAAATAAACTCACCCAAAGTAGTAGCATCTACAAGTTAGTCAGAAAACTTCATTATATGCACGGTCTCCTGATAAATGCTTTGCACAGCGTGCTAATAAAGCTAAAGCATCTACAAGGACCAATAAGGAAATATATGTAAATCTGATCTCTATCTCAATTGTTTGAATATGGTAGCTATTGAGAAAAAGGACAAGCAATTGCATGCCAAGAATATACTTAACACCATTCCCCTCAGCCAATATCATTTTTGACAACTACGCTATTGGTAAAATATAAACATCAGAATCATAAGTTAAATACTGAAAAACAAAGACAAAAATCCCTAAGCAAACCACAAATCCACACAAAGAAACGAGTATAAATTTCGCAACGGACCTTCGTGTCAAGCATGACGGCGCAAAGGATTTGAGTATTATGCATTGCAATCTTCAGAGTTTCCAGAGTCTCCTGATGGTATTCGTGTGATCCATGAGAAAAGTTGAACCTCGCAACGTTCATGCCTGCCCGGAGAAGCTTCTCCAACATCTCTACCGACCTAGAAGCCGGCCCCAAAGTACACACAATTTTCGTCTTGGGGATCCGGCCATCTGAAGGAATATCCTTCAGGATTCCTTCAATGTCTATATTTGCCATTTCTCAATGCCACACTCTCTTCAAAGCTAAAAAGAAACATAATCCATCGAATCAACAACCTCAGAGGCGTTCACAACAAAATGTATATATTTACAGAAATAATTTCAAGAATATACTTTCCCAAATCCAAAAGTAAGCGGACACAAACAAGAGGCACAAATACATCCAAAAACACATTCTTTCACGTGAAACACACATCACCATTCTTTCATTTTCTTTTAACTAAATTGAAACACACACACACACGCACACAGTTGACTAAAGATGAAGAAAGAACCAGACCAAAAACGGCAATTTCAACAACAAAAAAAGATATGGGTTCCTCTGATTCATTAACTAGTTGAAAAACTAGAGATTTTTTTATCAGCAAAAAGCGATTATCTCATCACTGAAAACGTACTAAAACACGAACGGTTTGTCTGAAAACAAAAACCCAGCACATTCGAAACAACAATAAGACTTCAGATCCGCAACACTTGAAGATTATAGTGAACAAAAACCGGGGAAATAGAAGGAATCAGAGTTCATTCGAAGCTTGAAGAAGAAGATACCAACCACCTGGTGTCGCAAAAGCCTCTGTGTTGTGGCAGCTGGTTTTGTGTTTGTTGTAGTGTGTAGAAAAAACTCTGCAGCGTCAAATTTTAACAGCCTAGTCCAATCCATGTGTCGGAATTGATCTAATTATTATTAGTCGACTAATATTAACACAATAAATTTATTGAAACATTACAATTTAACTTGTTATTTCAAATAAATTTTTGTTCTCTCTGTTTTTTTAAAAAATATATATATATATGAAAAAATGGTTTTTATTTTCACTTACTTGTTCAATTTTGAGTTTTGATCTACAAAATTTTTAAGTTTTGGTTTTTTTACACTGACTTTTAATTTTTAGCTATTTTGATCGAATTGCTGACGTGATTTTAGAAAATGTTGTTTCGTCAATTTATAGTGTAACAATCGAATCATAAAAAGTTGAAATTAAAAATTAGAGTATTTAAACCAAACTTTGAAAATGAACAAATATCATTTCCCAAAAAAATAATCAATTTAATTTGGTTTAAAATCCAATTTTCTAGTATTCGATAGATACTTGGACCCAATCCAATATTTCTTTTGTTTTGGACATTTCTTGGTTTTCTTTCATGATTCACACACTGATATGGGGAACAAAAGGTTATACCAAGAGGTAAATAAACTATACTATTTAAACATATACCATCGATTATCGATCTCAACAAATTTTCCATTGAATTTTTTTTTTATTGATTGATGGTCAACCGTCAATGTAGTGAAAATCACAATGATGGCTATATTCCTATCTATAAAAAGCTTTAATTTTCTTATTCTTTTTTTTTAAAAAAAAAATTAAAACGAGCTTTAATTCTTAATTTTATATCCTTATTTTCCATTTTGCAAAAAAGGAGAGGGATGGCCTACATGATTGTGGCTGCCATTGGTTGAAGGATGGAATCCATTTGTACTTCGTACACGTGTTTCACATTTTCCCTTCTGATTTTATATAATTTTTTAAAAAAAACGTTAACCGATGCAAAGGTTCATTGACTTAAATGGAAGGATATACACGAAGAGAGAGCAACATGATCAACCCCAGAGCATAGCATATCCCATAATATTTCTACAGGTAATATGCACTACACAAGGATCGAACCCGCAACGCTGAAAAATCTTTTCTCACGTCATCTCAGACCAACTCGCTTATGAACATATGAGCAATTTTATATCTTATATATATATATATATATATATATATATATATATATATATATTTCTTTTATATTTGCTCTTCACGATTTGCAAGTTTTTTTAAGGAGTAAGTCAAGATTTGCAATTGGATGCCTCTCAAATGCAATTTAAATCTTTTCCCTTTAACTATACTTTAAAAAGAAAATCATTTTCGATTTGCATAATTAATTTGATACCTAGATCCTAACAAACTATGCACATATTTATGAATGCTTCGATGTTATACATAGTTCAGTATCTCAATTCTTAATTTAAAGAGTTGCAACATCATATCGCGTGACTTGTAACTCTTGGATCGACTTCAAATGATAGCATGAACAAATCCTCGATTTCTATTATTCTATTTTCGAAACCTTTTTGCATATGTACATATACATGCTTTCACGGGATTTATTATTTTTTTAAAAAAGGGAATAAACCAAAACTTAATCTAGATTTACTAAATTGGATCTTTTATGTATTTATTTCACAAACAAAACATTTTAATCGAGATAATAGTTAAACTGTTCTTGTTTATTTGCTTATTTTGTTGTGTGTGGATGATGGAAAAATATTCGATTTTGAGTTATAATCTTGTTATTTATAATGTATTTTCGTTTTTAGTCTTTTTTTATATATATAGTACTAAATACTAACATGGAATCGAATATGTCAATAATTTTTGACGCACGTAACACTTAAAAAAAAATCCAAGAACTAAATTGAATACTTGCAAAATCAACAAGACACTGTTTTCCCTTTACAATTCGCCACGTCGAGGTTCACTAATTTATGTCGCATTAACGTACATGCAATGATGCAAAGCCTGCACAAGTGACTAGTGAGGTGGTAGGTGTATTCTATTATGATATTATCCTCTCGAATATGCTTTGTATTGTCCTTGATTCTTTAAACATTATTATAAGATAAGATATTAAAACATAAAAGATATAGAAGGGATTGCGTGTAAAATATATATACTTCTAAATATAAAAATTTGAAAATATCTTATGGGACATGGGAGAGGGAGCCATCAAATTATGTTCACATAAAGTGCAAGTTTATCCTCCATACATATCAATACATTTTTCTCTTATATATATATATATATATATATATGTATATTATCTATATATGTATATTATTTAGTACATTATCTACATTTGCGTTTACCATCCAAATATTATACATATTAATAGAAAGATGCACATGCGTTTGCATGTATTAAAACAATGATCAAATCAAATGATTTTTACGAAAATGACGTGAAAAAAAAAAAAATAATCGATTTCTTCAATTTTAATTTTGAATTTCAAATTTGAAGTTAAATGTGATTACGTGAAAGGATGTGTATTTATTTTGACCATTTTACCTAGAGATAATATGAAGTAAAGTATAATTTTCTAAGGCATATTGGTAATTTAATTTTGGGGTAAGCAAGTCAGACCAAATCTATTTTTATGTGGGGCTGAAGTTTTCTAATATAGTAAAGATTATTCTTCGAACCAAATGATATCTAGATATTTAAATTTTCAAGTACAACACAAAAGAACCCACACTTAATCATAATTTTTTTTAAAAAAAAAAGAGTAATCATTTACATTTAAATAAATTTTCAAGTACAACACACAAGATCCCACACTTAATCATAATTTTTTTTTTTAAAAAAAGAGTAAGCATTTACATTTTAAAATTCTCGAAAAAACTGTTTCAAAAAAAAATCCTCGAACATAGCGTTTCTGGTTTGGCTCATAAACTTCAAATTTCAACAGTCTATTTCGAAGAGACACACTCGACTTCGCAAAATTTCGAGTACTCTTATCTTATGTTCCAAAGACCAACCATTACAACCCCCCAAATCAATCGAAGGATTCAAAGCCAAAGTATTTTTTCCATTTTACCGATTTAAAAAATTTGGAATTGTGATTACATAGAAGATCTTAATCCAAATAAAATACAGTGCCTCTGATATTACACAAAAAACACTTGCAAAGAATTCCGAATAAATAATAGATAGCACTATGTTTTGTTAAGAAAATGTCTAAATTCAATGAAAAACTATAGGATGAACAAAATATGAATGGCTTGGCTTATAGTCTACCTATGATGTATAGACACGAGAAGGTCACCGCGGGCAGAATGAACCGTGCACACTTACATGTTCGATCTCCGTTCCTCTATCTATACACAGAAAATTTAAGTCCAGAGTTGAGAAGATGAAATTTAAAGAATATTAGCAATCACAGGTGCCTGCTAGAGAGCAACCTATCCACAAGTTTATTTAGGGGATAGTAGCGATTTCAGTAAAATATAATGGCGCTAACAGAAAAGATTTGATGTGAAGATCGCAACAAAGTACTGAATGACTCGAGTAAGCTCATTGTTTCTATTACTTTCTAAGGGATAACACCTCTGCGGCGGACAAGCAAAAGAGAGAGTTTTGATAGGTGACAAGATTTGAATAAAATCTATTAATCACTACATCCAATTTCTTTTTAGGGTGCCATTAATAAATCCAGTTGATATTATAGGGATCTAAACAAAATTAATTGTTGAAAATTTATAACGAAATAGAATAACGTTGCAGGAAATGCCAGTTAAACTTCAGTCAGAGTAAAATTAGGGACAGACGGCCTAAACAGAGAAGATGGAGTAAAATAATTACTCACATAAAGATTGCCTGCACATTACTCGTTTTCCGCTAGCAAGATGAAAAGCTCCTCATCAGTTATTGCTCCCTTTTCCATAGTCCTTTCCAAAGCCGTGAAGCCCCCAGCATCCTTTATAGAGGCACGTGCACCTCTAATACCATGTATCAGACACAATATAGCATAATCAGATGAATGCATACCATTAGCTGCAAAGAACAGGAAGGTGCAGAATTACAGGATAAGGAAGTATATTGTTTGTTTCTTGGCTCTGTTTGAAATATTTTTAAACTTCTACAAGTTTCCACATATGTTGGAGATATTTCAATTCAGTTTCACACTATCATTTTAAACAGTCAAATCGGAAGAACTTTCTCAAACTCGAGTTGTTGGGAGAAAACTACTTCTCAAGCTAACATTAAACCTAGAGAGAGTAAATTCACCATTAATTACAGTTAAACCACCCTAAATGCAGGAGAAACCTGCCAACAAAATTATGCATATATTAGTAAATAATTGCCCACACAAAACAAAGAATATTAACTTTAAACCCAACATTCTTCATTTACGAAAACCTTAAGAACACAAAGCAAGAACTTCACTCAAACGTCAACCATTTAGTGTTTGTTAGGTTCCATTCATCAAAGTCCTGTACCAGTTTCAACTGAATATCAGGAAAAGTATAAAGACAAAGTTCACCAATAAACAGTCAGCATTCCCAAAATAAATGGCAAAAAAGGTTAAAAAAAGAAGCTCTTGCCTTTCTTTAATTGCCTAAGTAAGGAGAGCTATATATATATATATATATATGCATGTATATTCAATATCTTGAGAACAGACATGCTAAACAAAGGCTCATTCTTGCATCCGATTCCTCCTTTTATAGCATTAGGCATTCCATCATAATATATTTTCAGATAAATAGAAAATCATTTCTGGTAGAGCACATACATCTGCTGAAACTTTTTGTCTAAAAAAAGCTCGAGCTCATGGGAGACGACAAAATCTGTTAGAAATTGACTTGGACCTAACTCACCTCAAAAACTAGCTCAAGAGGGTTGCCCTTGTCTATATAAAGGGCTCTCAGGATATTTACCCAACCGATGTGCGACAAACTAATACACCAACACACCCCCTCTCACGTCAAGGAATGGAACGACTGGAACGTGGAGATATTAATGGGTGGCCAACTATGGGACGGGTGAGGCCAACTATGGGCCGTCCAACACATAACGGTGGACCTCGGGCTCTGATACCATGTTAGAAATTGACTTAGACTTAACTTACCTCAAAAGCTAGCTCAAGAAGTGAGGGTTGCCCTTGTATATATAAAAGGCTCCCAAAATATTTACCCAACCGATGTGGGACAAACTAATACACCAACAAAATCAATATTTTTTTTAGCATAGCCTGCATGTGTAGGAGAAATATGATGGAAATATGCCTGAAATTAATGCCCAATGCGTAAAACGTGCAAATCAGGCAACAAAGGTCACCTAATACCAACTTTAAGAAACAATTAGGGTTCTAGCACACAAGTATTTGAACTTGTCATCCTTTGGCTTTGATATCATTTTGGAATTTGCTTCTCTCAAATGCCCAAAGCCATGGGAGACAGCATATCATACTTTTCACAATGCCTAACACTAACATCTCAAGAGGAACTATTATCGTCAAAAGATTCATATCTAGATTATTTGGGATTGAAAGAGTCGATCAGAAGTGAATTTTACCTTCTAAGCAAAACCTTTGCAAGCTCATTGTTTCCTTTCAATATGCAATGTAGCAAAGGAGTTCTGCCATGGAAGTCACACTTGTTTATATCAGCACCCAACTGCAATAAAAGCTCAAACATAACCAGATTCCCACCATGGCATGCCAGATGTAATAATGAACAGCCCTGAAGGCAGTTTCCTGGATCATTTGATGAATTGATCTTCTCACAGGTTGCTGGGTCGAGTTCTTTATTTTCGAAACGATGAAAACTTTGTTGCGGACTTGGTTCACCAAGGTTCATTTCACAACCAATTACATCTTCATAGGTTATGTTTACTACATTAATGCTGGATGCTGCAGTGATGTGGTATACCTCCCGCAGATTGTTGGCCTTAACTGCTTCCCAGATTGCGGAAGGTGACAGATTCTTTGTTGATGTGGCTTCTTTGTTTATAAACAGTTTTCTAACATACTGAATGCAAGTACATAATGAGTTATGATTTTCTGACAAGAAGTCAAAGTTGAAGAAAATTTACGCGAACGGTGTGTAAAGGCAAAGAAGCTAGTCAAACATCTTCGATTTTCACAGATTAATTATCTCGCAATATTCTGTGGCGGGGAATATTATATAGAGAGAGTAATTGATGATGGCTGAAATTTCAAAAAATCATTTGCCTATGCAAATGTAACCAAAAGATCTTAAAAACCAATCCATTTTCTATAACACCACATTAAACATAGGCTGTAGCCAGTAAGAATCCTTATGCAAAGAAGCCAGGGAAGAAATTAAAAAGCAACAAACTTTGTAACAGAATTGATGTTAATTAAGCAATAAGAAATTTGTACAGAAATTTTAAAATAACAATAGGAAACCAACTTGTACAAGGTAATACGATCAAAATTTTCAAAATTGTACCTTTGCTTGAATGTACTTCTCCTTTTGATGAAATCCATCCTCAGGGCTTGGTTTGGTAACAGATGATATGGCTTCAGACTCCTGTTTTCTGCATATGATAGTTTCATATAGTAGAAGGCAATGGATACTGTTCTACCCCAAAATCATTAAATCAAAAGCACTGGAGGAAAATTGACAGAATTTATCGAAGCAATTGCATGAAAAGATGCAAGAACTGCAATTAATGAACTTATTCAACTGTCAACATGCAGTTATGGGATTTGCATCTCCATCACATTTGATTGTGATATCAAAAAGATGAAATTGAAAATTAAAGTCTGTCAGTCAGCAGACATGAATTTAGATCACGAAGTCTACATTTCCTTTTTTTATTACTATTATTTTTGGTTTATGGTGATCTATGCTTGCATAGGTTCCAAAGGTGCCCCCTGAAGCTTGGTTTGCTGGCAACAGGGGTAGCTCCTTTGTTCACAGAAGATTCAAAGAACATACATGACGTTGTGTGGTGGAAGCAACTCCTCCCATACGGAATTACAATATGAATTGCCCAGAGCCCGAAATAAGTCCAAAACAACAGGCTCCCAAACTTTCACATCTAATGTGACCGATCTGACCTGTGAGTTTTGGGAAAAATAAATGTTACTAGTGGGACATGACGATCATCACAACTCTTAACAATAAGTAATAGAAAGTTAAACACAAGCACATTCTTAATCATGCATACATAGACCTTATACGAGTAAAATAAATAAATGCCACAAATTTGAATATTACATTGTGGTTTTATGCCACATGAGCACAGTAAGCCAATTTTCAAACTCCTTAGTTCCTAAGCTGGTTAAAATTAACATTAGCATATCAACAGCACTTATTTGTTTTCAATATGATGTCTTTCGGTAGCCCAATATGCATTGCCATATATCATAAACAGTCTAAATAACTGAGCAGTAAAGCTATCTTTTCAATTTTAGTCACTCTGAGGTTATACAAGTCCTGTACTGCATATTTCACTTCATCCTAGTTTGTTACACTACATATATACTCTACGTCCAATGTTACCATCCTTGTAATGGATCCAAGAAAACTGAAAATTATTTAGATTTAGGCACAAACTCCACCCAACATGACTTTTCTCCCAAACTCTTAGTAGTATTAAAGTGGAAATGCATAAATGATTAAATTCATTCTCATTCGTAGTAAGCTTGAAATCCATCTCCTCTAAGATAGTCGCTATAATTCAAGCTCCTTATTGTTTCACCGGAGGTCTGGAGAAAGCTGCAATCAATAGGAATCCACTAATCCCCCTTCCTGAAAGGAAAAGCGTGAAATCCTTTTTCCTTTCTGCAGGGAGCCAGGGACCAAGAGATTGGATCACTAAATATTAGTTGGCGGTCAATAACAAAGTTATCATTTGACTTAGGTGCTTGGGGAGTACTAATGAATGTTTGCAACTTTCATGGAATTATCAACATTCAAGTTTTACTTTCTCAGAATATAGTCCAATCTTCATCCATACTAACTATTATATTCAAGCTAAACTGTTGGAAAATATAGCGTTCATATTTAGCGTGATTTAATAAGAATTGGCGTAATTACTTTGAGAATTTGATTCGATTTGTTTCCTCTTAAATGTAAACGCCGCTTGCATTTTTCATCAATAACATATCAAATGATATACACACATTTCAAGTTCTCTATTGTCCACATATTGATTTAAAAATAAAAGCACAGCAGAGAAAATGGAGGACCAACTTAGCAAATGATGTACAAGAATTTAAAAAAAAAAAAAAATCTTAGGTAAACATACAAACAGAATATGAGATAGCAGAGATGTCTTCTAAAATCCATTGTGTTCAAAGAAATTATACCTTAGAAATGTGAACACCGAGATTGCGATGAACGCCAGAGCACTCAATGCACATTAAGATGCCAAGATTCAGAGATGCCCAATCAGGTTCAGAAGCAGAACAATCAGCACAAAGGTCATTCCCAGAAAGTTCCCTCAGAATCCTAGGAACAGAATTAACTTGATTGACTCTCATGTCATCTGATGTACTTCCATCGGTGTCAAGCAGAGAAGTAATAGAAGCACCAGAGAGATCATGATTTTTAGCATTATCATTTCTTGTGACATCGAACTGCCAGTTATGAAAATGTACTTTTGTTAGAACAGGTTTTCTCTCAACAATTTCTCCACAAAGTCGAGTAAAGAACAAAGCTGACCTGATGCAAGTGGGAGGTCAAGAGGGATGTACTAACTCCAGTTATTTTGTTCATCCAATCAATTCTATCAGCTTCATTTTCGGCCTATCCAAAACAACTTAGAAAGGTTATAGTGGGTAACCTAGACATTATACTTCCAACATTCTGGCAAGTAAATAGGGAGGGGAATTAAACCTTGGAAGATTTAAGATATAGTAGATGCAAGTTTCTGGATACCAATAATGAAGACAACTGTGCATAATGTTATCACACCTAATATCGGAACTGCACATTACAGAGGCACGTCTTGGTCACTAAGAATTTTTTTTCTCAATGATCAAGGTCTGATACCATATCTATCTAGTAAACAGATATTGACACGAGGTATTGGTTGTTTGACAAACCTATACATTATCCCACCTGATATTGAAAATGTACATTACAGACACATCTTGGTCACTGAGAATTTTTTCTCAATGGTTAGAGTTCTGCTAACATCCATTTTTTTTTTTTATAAGAAACATACATATTAATAATAAAATAGGGAAATTCAATACAAGAGGTGGACCAGCGGTCCACAAAGTGCTCAAAACAAAACACACCAGACTAACTCAGCAATTAAACTAACTCAAAACCAAGCTCCAATCCCTATACAAATCAGAAATTGCAAAAGATTGAAATTCTGGAATATTATGAATCCAAGTTGAGGCTCTTAATTTAATCTTATCCCAAAGTTCATCCGCCGATTCTTCTACTTCTTCAAAGATCCTCTTGTTTCTTTCCAACCAAATGATCCAACAAACACAATGCACTACTATCCCCCAAAGTAATCTCCCTTTTTTCCCCAAAAGTCCCCCTAAATCTGCAGCGAAAAGATCCTTCGTAGTCTGCGGAGTTCTGCTAACATCTCTATCTAGTGAACAGATATTAACATGGTGTATTGGTTGTTTGACAAAATTATACATGTGGCAGTGCCTTTATTTCGACGAATTATGCATCCGAGGATGTAATATCAGCATATATATTACAGTGTGCAATGAAAAAAGTCAAAATTAACATATTCACTTCTTCATGCAATTTAGAATTACTTGAAATAAAATATCAGGAAGTAAAGTTAAAAATA
Organism: Henckelia pumila; assembly: GCF_033568475.1. Lineage (NCBI taxonomy): Eukaryota > Viridiplantae > Streptophyta > Magnoliopsida > Lamiales > Gesneriaceae > Henckelia > Henckelia pumila. The sequence continues at coordinate 15,028,328 of NW_027331831.1, forward strand.
ACAATAATCAAACAGAAAGAAAATATATTACTTGAAAATGGTAAAAATTGAATTTAAGGTGTTACCTAATAAATCTTTTTAAGCAAAAGTATATTACCTGCAAGGTGTAAGTTTTTGATGGAGAGATTATTCTGAAGCAAAGACGTAGATCGGAATCCTCTGCATCAATCTTAATTGTGGAGGTGCGCAAATCAACAGTACTACATCCTAAATTTTCGTCACCAACTGATGATGCTTGACGGTGCCGAGACCGAAATTTACCAAATACTCGACTATTATGTTCTGATGAATGGGCAGAATGAAGTGAGGGAGAACCCTGTGAAACAGAGTAAGTTAGGCTCATCTCATCAATCTTTTGAAGAAGGATATACTCCACTAATATACTATTTGGCCAACTAAACAAAATTACTCATGGTTTCCTCGATAGGTTTCACGCGAAGATATTCGTTGTAAGGGGAAACTTTGAAAGATGGTGTGTTACGATATCCCACATTGAAATATTAAACTAATAAAGAGTTATTTATCAACTCATGAGGCAACCCCACCCAATAGGCAAGCCTTTTGGGATGGACACCTCATGAGTTTATAACCTAACATTTGGTGCTCTCGTTGAGAGTCGGCGTAGCGGAAGGGGCGACCTAGGAAAGGGCTACCACCAAGAAGAAAGGTGAGTGAAAGCCGTCTAGAGTGGGCCACCGTGCGGAAGGGGCGACCTAGGAAAGGGCTACCACAAAAAAGAAAGGTGAGTGAAAGCCGTCTAGAGTGGGCCGCCGCGGACGTTGGCTTCTCAAGGGGTCGGCAATGTTACGATATCCCACATTGAAATGTTAAACTTAAACTAATAAAGAGTTATTTATAAACTCATGAGGCAACCCCACCCAATAGGCAAGCCTTTTGGGATGGATATTTATAAACTCATGAGACAACCCCACCCAATAGGCAAGCCTTTTGGGATGGACACCTCATGATTTATAACCTAACATTTCAATGTGGGATATCGTAACATTGCCGACCCCTTGAGAAGCCGACGTCCGCGGCGGCCCACTCTAGACGGCTTTCACTCACCTTTCTTTTTTGTGGTAGCCCTTTCCTAGGTCGCCCCTTCCGCACGGTGGCCCACTCTAGACGGTTTTCACTCACCTTTCTTCTTGGTGGTAGCCCTTTCCTAGGTCGCCCCTTCCGCTACGCCGACTCTCAACGAGAGCACCAAATGTTAGGTTATAAACTCATGAGAAGTCCATCCCAAAAGGCTTGCCTATTGGGTAGGGTTGCCTCATGAGTTTATAAATAACTCTTTATTAGTTTAATATTTCAATGTGGGATATCGTAACATGGTGCCTCAATGAAAAACTATCATCAGCAAAGACCAAGATCTAAAGTTCCGTTGGCACACATAAAACTTAACCCAAAAGAGTGATTAGCTAGAACACAATATATCAGTAATATATAGTGTCTATCGGAGGTCAAAACTAAGACAATCGTGGAAGAGCCTATAAAGAGGAAAAAATTACACGAGGTAATACACAGATGATTTGTGCTTTTTAAATGGTGTGAGGTTCTTGCTGCTGTACATCGATTAAGTTTCTCAACAGTTTAAGGTTCTAGAAAGTTAAAAGGACACAAAGTTATAGAAATTCCCGACAGGTTCAAAATCCTAGTAACCATAAAATAATGGTGTTAAAGGCAATGCATATTAAGGTCCAATGAGAAGTTCAAAGAAAAATAACAATAATGCTCCAGTAGTGGACAGATTGAAAGGCAGTAAAAGTTGATCTATCAGAAATGCAAGTAACCAAATTGACCTGATATAAAAGTATAGCTTACCCCTGGTTTGGCACCTTTGTTTCGGTAATAATACAAATTCCCCAGACTGTCAAGTATAAAGAATCTCCTTTTCCAATCTGCTCTCAGACTTGAAGATCTTTTCAAAAGATACCCTTGCTTGATTGTTTGGACCTATTGGAATGAATAAAGTTTCATAAGCCACTGGATTCTAGTCGACCAATAATCCTATATAGACTTGTAGAAATTATGATTTCCAAAATTTTGATGAATGAAATTATCCATGATATCAAACAATTCTTCCTCGTTTCCACGATGATTCTTTTAAAAGATGTTTGACTAAGCTTATTAAAAACATCTAATAAGTTCCTAGGAGCTTATAAGTTGTTTTAGGAGCTTATAAGTTGTCAGATCTTATTTTAAAAATAAGTTGTTAAAGTATTTGAATAAACTTATTTTAAACAACTTAAAGATATTGATATGTTTGTTATTATAAGATATTTTTATTGTCAAAATTACCAAAAAGAGTATAATACTATGAAAGTAATATAAATAGTAATATATACACTAAAATAGTTTTAAAGTTATCATAAATGTTAAAAATAAATTAAAAAATAAAAATATTTTAAATTTTAATTTATAAAAAAATTTGATAAATTATGTACAAAAAATGGACAGGGGACATGGTAGGAATTTAATAAAATATATAAGGATAATATGAAGAATTAAAATATCAAAATAAAATCTTTTCTAACCCTACTTTTTTAAAAACAGCTTATAAGCTGTCAAACTGCTTATTTTGACAGTTTATAAGTTGTTTGACAAAAAACATTTCAAACAAATTTAAAGAGCTTATAAGTTGTTTCCAAGAGCTTATAAGCTCTGCCAAACACCCTCTTTAATCTTGATGTGCCATAAAATTCACTACTCATCCAGTATGGAAAATTTTACGCAGTTCTAAAATTGCACAGAGAACATTTGAACTCCTACTTGGAAATGTGTGCCTAGGCAGGCAGCAGTGACATCTATAAATCTTAGCCTAGGTACTTTACTTTGACAAACTTCCAACTATCTAATGCTCTTCCAAGTTCCTGTTACCGATGCTTCAGTGCCTAAGTCTTGGTCACGACTTTATACATACCATCTCGATCCAATCTAAACTTTTACGGAAATTTAAACATAGATAACTGTAAGCACAAACTATTGTTTAGTGCAAAATTTGTGCATCCAAATTCCATTTGCCGGCTGCCTCATACTGTTTCAGCTTATTTTATTTGTTTTATTCGCAGTTATTGCAATTCAAGAAGCATATTTTCTATCAAGACAACTGGGATGGAAATGTAACAAGCCATACTCTTTTCTTGAACCTTGTACCAATGGAAACATAATCCTTCATCAATCAGAGGGCACACTAAAACCTTTGCAACAAAGAACTCACCTCACCTTTCGTAGTAGACTGCATGATTGCCTCCATACTTTTGTAAGCACTCATGCCCAATGCATTTGTGCCCATTGGACTTGCAGATGCTGCCAAATTATTGGAAGCCTGCAAATGAGCCAGCTCTGATTGTGTCCTAAATTCTTGAATCCTTTTTGCAAGTCTATCTTGTTCAATATTTGCCTGCTCCTTTGATTGTTGCGCATAAGTCAAAACCTGAACTTGTAGCAAAAACAAGGCATCAGATACACCATTTGGAAGAATTGAAACTGAAGTCATAATTTACTGTTTTATTGCAAACTTTTTTCTAAAGAAGAGGACATTGAAAAGCGCAACAACTCAAAAGAAAAAGGCAAATCATAGCTACAAATATGCTATCCATCGCATAACATATCACTGCTAGCAGAACCCTAAAAATAATTAGCAGTTGATCAATGTAAGCATTCTAATGAAAATAAATTGATAAATAACTAGTTCTTCTAATCAGAAACATTTCAAAAAAATTTATACGAGCAGAAGCATAAAGCTGGCACCACATCACACCCCGGAACCATGGAATAAGGGCCACAAGGGTGAGTAAAGTGCAGTGATCTTTACTAGCAGTCACTTCACATTACCAAAGTGGGCAACCTAAAGTTTTTAAGTTCATTAAGCCACAGATACACTGTGTACAAATTTTGCCGACAAGCAACGGCGACATCACAACTACCCCCTTTAAAGCATGTATTCTTGGTATTCCTTCAACAATTCAGTCGTTGAGAGCTGCCTCACAATTTCCTTGGCCAACAGAGCCCACGGGAAGAAATTACAAGCTGGAACCAAACATATTGAACTTCAATAGCAATTTCTTTGCGAGTAGGTTAAACCAACATGCTATTTCATCTAACACACTCATAAACTGATCCGAACATTGTCCCAAAACATATGTACACCAACAAAGATAAAAGTTAAACAGACTACAGAATATAGAGAAGAAATATATTTTATTCGAACTAAAGAATACACAGAGGAACAAAATATTAAGAACAGTAAAAATCGCCTTAAATTTGAATTACTAGTCCCAACACTTCTTGTTTGGGGTAGTACCAATTTTGTTTATTTTTCATAAGTTGCAATCAAGCAGTCAAGGTTACTATTCCTTAATTTTTCTGCATGTCAATAGCTCCTCAGTCACACTTACAATCATATCTTCTTCACTCAAAGTAATGTTAAACAAGAAGTTAGAAACTATTGATGTACCTGGTGAATGAAAGGCTCCATTTGGCTCAATAAGTCATAACCCTAAACAGTAAAGTGATGAGTTAGATGTACAGGTGTCATCAATCATTTTCAAAAGATTTCAAACACATAATTCAAAAACACACCAATTTAAAATATCTCAGATGAGCATCCATGATTGCACTAAATGATTCCAAGAACTCAAATTTCTTTTTTGCTTCAATACTCATAAGCGCATTTACCTGAAATTCTTAATATCAGGGAAACGTAATTACAACTTAAAGATTGGATGCAAAAAAAAAATTACAACACAAAAGAAGGGTCACTATCGCATCACTGGTACCAAATTAAAGCGGCTTCTCTCGAATGCTGACTTCGAATTTTGCAGCTCCTGCCATATAATGACCAGATAAGTTTCCAAAGTTTTAAAAAAATAAAACAATATCATACAACTGAAAGGGAAATTTATTCAACATTGTTCGAAATAGTTCTAATAGAAGCTCGCAATACAGTTTCAAACACAAAGAAAAAAGGCCAGACATAAATTATTACATTTGATTAATACGAGAAAGAAAAATACTAAAGACCATGGACCATGACACCACAAAATTGTCAAGCATAGCATGACATGTCGCAGGGAATTTGAAACTTGCCAAAAATGGTCAAATTTAAAAAACTAATTTGAAGCATCAAGCAGAGGCAATGGAATATCAAATTCATTTGTCCAGCACCACCGAAACAGAAATATTTGATTTCACAATTCACAACAAAACATAACATGAATATTTCCCTGACATCTAAGTGGTGATTCACCGTCAAAGTATAAAACTATTGGTTGTATGTACCCTCCGAGATTGAGCTTTTGGGAATGAACCATTTCAATATGGTATCATAGTCAGGAGGTCAAATGTTCAAGACCCCTGGAGCATAAAATCCCATGTATTGTATTAAATTGGTCTGGATGGCCTTCTTTATCTAATATTCGATCTAACTTGCATGCTCGGAGCACGTTATAGTACAGATAAACTAAGGTACCGCCTCCATGAGTTCGAACTCTTGGGACAAACAGTTTCAGTGATTACGTTTCATGAGCATAATAAAGAAAATATTAACACTAGCTCCAAATGTATGCATGAGCTCACAACAGTCACACGAAGTTTGTATATACCACGGGACTTTTGGCATGCTATTAGGAAATCAGAGAACGAAGACAAAATAATGATACTGTGAAAAAAAATGAAAATAATTGTAATGATGAATCCAAATCAGAACATAAGTTCAACAAGCAAGGTGGTTAATATTATATTATGGACAATAATAAGCTTCAAAGTTATATTAATTACTTGACAAACTTAATCATGGTAAAAAAAAGGGAATGGGAATCGAAATATACTTCTTCTAGTTCAGCAACAACTTCATCACGAGTGGTCTTCTTTAAAGAAGAAAATTTCTCTCGTGCCTGCCACAACAACTTATACATTAGAGGCATGAAAGATCGTACGAAATATAAAGTAGCTCGTGTGTCCAAAGAAACAATTTGTATCATTCTGGGTCAATCATGAAACAGGGAACCAGCATGATTCAACAAATAGATCAAACAAGATGACAAAAGGATAAGTTTTATTCAACACATCCCCATAAATCAGGGATTCAATTAACCGAACCGGGAATTGATTTGATTTTTTAAGATTTAATACTTATCCTCGTAATTATTGTTATTCAAACTAAGAGACGCCGACAACATTTTTGCTCTGTGTGTATTTCTCTCTTCATCAACTCCCAGCTATTTCAAAATCCAATGGTAGTTATACTCACTTAGACCAAGAAATGCATGGTTGAGAAGACAGGAAAGACTCAACAAAGAGAATTTGTTGCAGATGGATTCTGTCAGGGCAAACGAATGTAAGATACTTCCATCATTCTTTGATAAGCGAAAAGTTACTTTCCTAAGCAGCATAAACAGAGGGTATCTAGAACCAGAGTTGAATTCTCAAGTAACTAAGCTGTGTGCACCGTTAGTCCTTTCTCTCCATGTAGGTTAAATTATTTTTCCAGTCATAATTCCTCAATATATTCTATCATTGGATTTAGATTCTTAAACCAATGATTGATGATCTAATTGAGAATTACATACCAGCAGAAAAATAGATACCTGATCATATGAGCCCATGGCCTTGTCGAATCTGCGACGTGATTCCTACAGGAGATAAATGATAACTATCACACAACATGATACAGATAACTATATTTTCTCCCGAATGTTTTCCAGAGATGCCAAATCATGCAATCATGACAATCGACATCATTGACTAAGAGCTGCACAGGGAGAAGGAGAACTAGAGGCAAAAACATCGAGGTAACTGCTGCTTAAAATAGCAAACCTCCCTTGAGTGCCATTGCATGCGTGAAACCAGGGCTGCATTATCTATAGTTGTCTCATTTGAATAGTCTTGTAAAAATACCATCCTATATGTGGTTTAAAAAAATTAAACTTTCTTAGCATTATGTGCACTGTTTTAAAACAATTTGATGTGATAATGTCTATTATTAGTTTTATCTGCGTTAATGCCCATAACAAAACAATGAAATCATCTACGTCCCTTAAATTGTCAAATTCATCAAGAACAGAAGCAAATAATACATCAATGAATCATGACCAAAAGGAAAAGGAATGAAAGAAACATGAAGAGTACAAATGAAACTAAAGATGAGAAAGTTAATAAGGATTAAAAAATTTTCATGGTATGACAAATGAAATTCCATATCCAATATTTCAATATTATCTAAAGAGTAAAAGTGGTGATTCTTTGGCTTATTACGGCTGCAACGATGGACCTACCTTTGCACCTTGCAAATCAGTGGTCAAAAACTGAGATAGGCGATCGACAAGAACATGCTCAACCTGCAGACAAGAAATTTATCATATTTCCGGAGGAAAAGGCCTTCAAGTAAAATTTGGAGTATAAGATTTGAATATATTTTCTCCAAATAGATTTAAACTCAATGGTTAAAAATCAAGCCTCTAGGGATGAGCCATCGTCAAGGTAGACCAAATTTCAATGGATATATTTAGTTTCACACAACTATATAATATATAATATGGAGGCTAAAGAGTAAGAGGAAGTAAAATGTGACTAGATTACCAAAATAGTGGCATGTGTAGAGAGTGCTTAATTCGTAAAAACATGGTGACTGACATCAAAGAGTTTAATGAACGTTCATACGTTTTCAAATGCAACAAACTCACTTGAGAGCGAAGAAATTCCTTGTACGTAGAAAGCTCACGTAATGCGTTGGTAAATTTTGATACTACTGGACCTGTTGACATGCAAAGAGAAATATCATTATTATACAAGTCTTAATTCCAAAGTACGGTATGCTTTGTGAATCCCCATTCTCCATTGAACTCTCTCTGATTTTAAGATTTTTGCTCATTTCCAAATCACAAGAGCCACACAAGTGAAGAGAAGCAAAAATGAAAAATAACTCCAGAAAATGTTGGATTCAGATTAGTGCAAGTTCGGGATTTAACTAGTAAATTTCACATGCTTTATTTACAAACTGTTGAAAAGTGTTTGTTGGCTCAAGTGAGTTAAAAATCATTTATGCGATGAGTGGTAGGATAAGGGTAGTAGGCTGATAGTCTTGGTGCACAATGCCGTACAAGGGCTTGAGACACTGTTTTGACAAAACTTTACAGGCAAATGCCCAAACTTGCACTAATCTGAATCAACGAGAGTGAGCATGTTGTGTGCATGCCTTTCATCAAACTTCAGCAGATAGCAAAACAAAAAAATTAAGATCAATAGATACTCCGTGAAATGAAAGAATAAGTCCTGCATTATACTATGTTGCAAATTACAACTAGAAGAAAAATTGAAAATTTTCAAAATGACAATCAAAAGCAATTTGATCAATTTCAACTCTTAACTCCCATTCAAAACTGTTGCATTGGTGCAGAAAAATTTTTATAGTGCAATGTTATGCCACTTAGTACCTCCAATTGAAACACCGAGAGGGTCATCAAGGCCACCACTAAATGCCTCCAATGATTCAGCAAAACCCATGTCTCCATTGCAAGCTTCTCCAAGCACCTCTCTGGATCATAAAAAAGCATACCTGATGTTCAAATGTTGAAAAGCTATATCCCCTAAAATCTAACAAATAAAAAATGTAAAGTATCATTGATTCATTTCATAGTTCTTCTTTCTCAGGTACATTAGTTAGTCAACATGTTCATATAAGAATAAAAAGTGCCCCTATTATACATCGCCAGATGTATCCCCATGCAATACTATACATAAATCATGCTGAAGCGAAATAAATCAAAAGTAATCAATTATAATTAACTCATCTTGCAGATCCCATATTTTTTATTACTTGTGTTGTCCATGTAATGAAGTAGCAACTACCAAGATCTTAAAAGTCACTCCTTTTTCCTACAACAAATTTTGGATAGGATGCTAAAATGCACTTTTTTTTTTATAAAAAACGATAATATAATATATATGTAAAAGATAATAGTACAAAAAGCGGAAAAGAGATCCGCGAGCGACAAAAGAAAATACCAACTCCCTAATCAAATCAGCAGTAAACAAATGCGCAATCCCTTGATAAATCTGAACTTGAAACATTCTTAAACTCTTAATGTGATCTGCTCCAAGTAGTAGATCTAATCTTGACCTTCTCAACATTCTTCTATTGACTCTTCAATATCTTCGAAGATTCTTTTGCTCCTCTCCAACTACACCGACCAACAAATACCATGAACCACAATCGTCCAAAAGATTCTCCCTCTATTGCCAAGAAGATGTCCAAATTCCAATATCTGTGGCAAATAAATCCTGTGTTGATCTTGGTGTTACCCAAACTAATCTCATTTCCACCAAAGCTCTAGCCCACAATCCGCTCGTGAAGGGACAATGTGTTAGCATGTGATCCTGAGTTTTCCTTTCTTTCCGACACAACACACACCAATTTGGGCTCAAAGCACACGAAGTCCATCGCCTCTGCATCAAATCCGAAGTCGATAATTTACCAACACGGCTGACCACGAGAAGGCTTGAATCTTGGTTGGAATCGGAGCTTTCCAAATAACATTAAAAGGGAGAACAAAGTGGAAAAGACTTAATGTCATATGGTTGTGGACTCAGTTAATGTCGTGGTGTTACTCATCAACTTTTGGATGAAGTTTAGACAAGTTGTTAAGTGAATTGGAAGAGTTCTTATAGCAACATGTATAGACACTTTTCGAGAATGGAATAAATGTGAACTAGTTTGAAATGGATTTTCACATGAGATGAGTTTAGAGTTGCCTTAGCGTTGATGAAATGAGCTTGCCAAAGAATTTAGGATTCTACTATCAGAAACCAAGAACAAATGAAAATAGCTATAAGACAAACCCAAGATCCTAAAGATTCACCAGTGAGTTCCACATCATGGGCCTAGCGAGACAATTGGCCATTTAGCAGATGTGGGTGAGTCAATGATACGACAAGATATGGGGGGTCGGCATAAAAGAAGAGAAATTGGCATACAAGAGGAGAAACCAAATATAACTAGACGTATGTGGAAGTTAGAGGGAGTTAGTAGTTAGGAAAGTGGTTAGAGAAAATGTATAAATACAACAATTCCATGTAACTCAAGAAGAATATGAATATGAACAGAATTTCTTCTTCTTCTTCTTCTCTTGATTCTCTCTGCTATCTTCTCTTTTCTCTCTAGTTCTACTCCTCTCAACTTCTCTGCTATTTTCTGGAGGTTGGCTGCCTCGAACAAGCCTTTACTTCTATCATTGGTGCTCTCGTTTATTTTTCCGGACATTTTGAAATTGTGTTGTTCTAGTTGAATTTTTCAGTTCGTGAAAGGGTTGATTCTTTCATCAATCGCATGGCAGCAGAAATGGGTCTCACAAAATTGGATGAAATTCTTGCCAAACTCACGACACTACAAGAAAATCAAGCGAGATGGATACATAAGCAGAACAATACCATCTTAATTCTCAATAATTCAGTCACTGCGTGCACGTCTGGGCTTCAAAGTCTGGGTGAGTCGGTTGTTCAAGGTAACCGATCCACTCAACAGATTTCATCGGAGCTTCTTGCCAATCTCCCGATTCAACTTCAATTGCAGCCCCAGGTCCCAAATTCACAGCTTGTTTCTCTCAAATCATTCGAATCCAGGCGCCCAGAAGCACAACGATTCTCGGGCGACAATCCTTCTGTATGGATTTCACAAATGCACAGGTATTTCGATTATTTTAATACCCCGGCGCATCGACGATTGATCATTGCTTCGTTTTATTTGGATGGTCATGCATTAAATTGGTACGAGCATAACAGACATTTACTTCATGGTTGGAATGAATTTTTGTTGGCGCTTGAGAATCGATTTGGCCCGTTAGAAAATCAAAAGTCTTTTAGCAAATCAAGTAACTGGGTGCAAAGTGGTGCAGTAGGGGAATGTAACCACATGTTTGATCAATTGCCCCGTAAGATTGTTGGTACTCCAGAGCCTAAGGATGAGAATTTCATACCAGATTATTGGACCGTCCAAGCGGAGACACAAGACATCAGTGATGAAGAAACTAATGCAGGGGATATTCAGAATACAGAATCGTTGGATAATAGTGACAGATTAATAGCAAGTGAATTGATTAGAGACACTTATGCGGTGGAATTTCATGATGACACAAAGGCAGAAAACAAGAATTATTTGCCAATTTTCGGTAAAGATAGGCAGGAAAGTTTTGTTGAGAGTCCTATTGGGAAACATGCAAATATTAATGATGATGAGACACAAGGTTTTTTGTCCAAGAAGATGGTGAAAATTCATGAGTCCAAAGCTACTAAGAAATGTTCCGATGAGCAGGAGCATATCATTGAAGGGAAACCACATTTTGTAGAAAAATCTATGATTTTGATGAATAATATGGAGGACAGTGTGGAAAATAAGAATTTGAGGAACTTGACAAATAGAGATGTCGTGGACCCAACTAAATGGAGTTTTGAAAAGTACGCGAAGTCCATCAAAAAAGAAGAAGATGGGTTAGACAACGACCAAATCTTTCTTGACCACGAGAATTATGCTAGCCAAATGGATCCACCAGTGTGGGAGGATACGACATCAAGGGAAGGGAAATCAAGGGCTGGACATGCTGATATTAGGAAGCAAGGCTCTAATGTGAGTTTGCGATGGTTCAACATAGAGTTAATTAAACGTTATAGTGGAAGGAAGGCAATAAATCCAAGTTCTAATATTCTCCTGTCAGCGGCTCCGCTTGCAAATCTATCAATGTTTACTTTTTTCGTCGCTTTTATCCTTTGGGCAAATAAACACAAGGTTTGGAGAGGGGTCACACAAATATTGGTGCAGTGGGACGGGTTTTCGGTGGAAGACACTTCTTGAGATGAACTTACAAATTTCAGTGCACTTACTCCGACTTCCACCTTGAGGACAAGGTGTTTCTTGACGGGGTGGGTAATGATACGACAAGATATGGGGAGTCGGCATAAAAGAAGAGAAATTGGCATACAAGAGGAGAAACCAAATATAACTAGACGTATGTGGAAGTTAGAGGGAGTTGGTAGTTAGGAAAGTGGTTAGAGAAAATGTATAAATACAACAATACCATGTAACTCAAGAGGAATATGAATATGAACAGAATTTCTTCTTCTTCTCTTGATTCTCTCTGCTATCTTCTCTTTTCTCTCTAGTTCTACTCCTCTCAACTTCTCTGCTATTTTCTGGCTGCCTCGAACAAGCCTTTACTTCTATCAGTCAACCATATACTTAGACTTCCATACCCAGGAAATATGGTTTATCACATAAAGAGGACCTGAACTATGATGGTAATTTCACTTGTAAAAGGAAAACCTTGCCAAGCTGTCTTTCATTTCTTCTTGATAAAGCAAGCGTATATGAACTTTCCTCAGACTATGATGGACTAAGAGGTTCACTGGAACGGCAAATACACTCATGGAAAAAGGAAATCACGAAGAGTTGACTGAGAAGACAAGCAAAAAGAAAACAGCAAGAGTGTTAAAGCCTTGCAAAAGTGAGCAGCTTTCTTGAGCAAAATCCATGCAATGCATGTCGAAATCATTCAGCCATCGATAGAAGATCCAAACAATAAATCTATCATACTTTCCAAGTAAAAATAAATGAAAAGGTATCACATGAGCTGTACAGTAACATCAGAGCTACATGATTAACACTTATTCAGCAAAGCGTACTCACGTATATTTCTTACAGCCTTTATATAACCTCTGGCACCGATCTCTGAGCTCATCTGCCGTGTGCTCTACGGATCGCACCTAAATTTCATAATCAACAAACAACACAATAAACAAAAGACGAATGCAATTATGTGATGAATAAATCGACAAAAAAAAAGGATTATGCAGAGATATTACCTGCTTTTGGAACGCGGGAGAATCCTCGAGCTTCATGAACCAAGCCATTTTCTTCTTCGTCCAGATTTAGATTCCAAGTGAACTGAGATTTAGATCGAACCCAGGTGGTGTTCCATACGACGCCGTTAATGGCAATTTTTTCCCGAGTAAAATTTCAACGGTGAGTGGAGCTAGAAATGACGAGTGAACACTTTAATAGTTTAATATTTGAAAATTTATTTGGTCTTCATTTATATTCTGTTGGGCCAATAGATACTTAGACAGTTCATAAATATCAACTTTTTCGTGATAAAATTTTGTGAAAATTGAGTAGTACTTTCTATAAAACTCTCTCAAATATTACTTTATTCGAGTCTGTGTATTCAATTTTAGCGATTATAAATTTTGTCATCATAAAATAATAATAATAATAATAATAATAATAATAAAATATACAATATATTTGATACCCCGGAAGGAGATTAGCTCAGCTCATCGATGACCCTAAGCTCCAAAGGCTATTATTTGACAAGCTACAACAGGGATAGGGAGCTCGGCCTCGGCAGCTCGGGAGGTTGGGACCTAATCCAAGCCCTTTGTTGTAGTTCCCAGGTCAGGTAGGGGCCTTGGGAGTTCGGGAGATCGGCCAAGCTCCCCCACTATAATTACCAGCTCGGGTCGGCAGCTCAGCCTCGGAAGCTCGGGAGCTCGGCCAAGCTCCCCCATTATAATTACCAGCTCGGGTCGGGAGCTCGGCCAAACTCCCCCACCATAATTCCCAGCTCGGGTCGGGAGCTCGGGAGCTCGGCCAAGCTCCCCCACCATAATTCCCAGCTCGGGGTCGGGAGCTCGGGAGCTCGGCCAAGCTCTCCCACCATAATTCCCAGCTTGGGTCGGGAGCTCAGCTCGGCCCTGATGTCAGTAGGGAGTTAGATTGGTAGATTGGTTTGGCAACTTTGGGAGAGCAGCAATATAGAGTCCTAGTGATGACAGTTCAGCTCGGAATAGATGTACAGGTCAATATTTCCTTTATCGAATGAGATTCGAACGAGATCTTCGCCTATATATTCGGGATCGTGATCCCAAAATTCTCGGGTTCTTGACTAGGAAGGTAAGCGTAAGATCTGGAGCCCTCTCCTATAAATACCAGGTTTATTTTAATTGTTTGGATCCTAATTTTTCACTCGTGTGCACACACCACTCTCTATATTTCGTTATCCTAGCATCTGACTTGAGCGTCGGAGGAGATACACCGGAACACCTTCTGCCCCCCCTTAACACTCTTGTTTGTGGTTTCAGGCCAGCAGCAGCTCATCATTCATTGGAGGAGTTTCGTTAGCTCATCCAGGGAGATCACTTTATTGAGGTATATCAATTGGCGCCGTCTGTGAAAAACTTTAAGATAAGGCGTAGATATGGCGGGAAGAGGAAGAGGAAGAGGAAGAGGAAGGGGAGGAGAGAATGTGGCAAACATGACTGTAGATCAGCTCAGCCAGTTCATCACTCAAATGGTGCAAACGGCCATGGGTCAGAATCCACCACCTCCTCCCCCTCCACCCGGAGGTCAGCCAAACCAAATGGATGCGGTGTGGGAAGAGATTAGGAGATTGGGTCGGCAAGTTGGAGGCCGGCCTGGGCCTATACAGAGGGAAAGCCCTTTTGCTCGGGCTATTCTAGATGAAGAACTCCCTGCGAATTTTAAGCAACCCACTTTAGGGGAATATGATGGGAGCTCAGATCCAGAGGAACATTTGGGAAGATTTGAAAATGCAGCCCTGTTGCATAGATATTCGGATGCAATTAAATGTCGGGTCTTTCTCACTACTCTGGTGAGGTCAGCTCAGCAATGGTTCAACCTCTTACAGCCTGGTAGCATCCGGAGTTTCAATGACTTTAGCTCAGCCTTTTTACACCAATTTGCGAGTAGCAAAAAATATTTGAAGACTTCTCTCAGTTTGTTTAATCTGAAGCAATCTGAGGTGAAACCCTTAAGGGAGTATGTTCAGCGCTTCAATACAGCAGCTCTGGAACTACCTGCTGCCACTGCTGACACTTTGGTAAACTCTTTCACTCAAGGGTTGAGGGGAGGAGAGTTTTTCAAGTCCTTGGTCAAGAATCCTCCTTTGACTTATGATGATCTACTTAGTCGAGCTGAGAAATATGTGAATTTGGAGGATGCACAAAGGCAAAGGAGACAGGAAGGAACATCTGGGAGTAAGCCAAGTAGCAAGTTAGGAGCAAAGGTAGAGGGGAAGGCAGAAGTAGGAAGAAAGAGGGTTGCAAAAGATAAACAGGGCTAAGGGACCTTACCCTTACGTACCACTCTCGGTAAGCCTGGAGAAGGCAATGCAAGTATGTGAGGATAGACGAGCACTTGTGAGGCCCCGAAATGCTGAGAAAGGCCCGCGGTTACCGTCATCTGACAAGTTTTGCGAATTTCATCAGGAGTATGAGCATATCACTAATGATTGCCAGAGGCTAGGTGAGGAGGTTCAGAGGATTATGTATGATGATCCTCGAATCAGAGCTGAGCTGACTCGAAGAGCAAATCCTCCTCGCCAAGGCCGAGCTCCACAATGGAGGAATCAGAGGAATGAAGTTGGAGGGAATCAAGGTGATCATCAAGGAAGAGCTCCTCAAAATGGTCAGGAAGAGAGGGTTCAACAAATTGCAAATCACCCTCATAGGGGTATGATCCATATGATTTCAGGGGGCACTACGGATGGAGATTTAGGAAGGGCTCGCAAAGCTCACGGGCGTAGGTTGGAAAATTTTGAGGTGAATTCTCAGCTCAGCTGTCCTACTGATCCGAACATCAGTTTTGGAAGGGAAGATTTAAAGGATGTGGTGGTACCTCATAATGATCCCTTATTGGTCACCTTGACCATAGCCAATTATGATGTGGCTCGCATCTTTGTGGATACTGGGAGCTTAGTGAACATTATCTTCAAAGAAACCCTTGACCAAATGAAATTGGAAGGATTTGAGTTGGACCCAATCACCACGGAGTTATATGGGTTCACGGGTCATGCTTTGCAACCGTTGGGACATATAGTGCTCCCATTATCTCTTGGAAATGGAGAGCAGAGAGTAACCAAAATGGCTTGCTTCACTGTGGTGGATGCACCATCCTCTTTCAATGGAATATTGGGACGCCCTGCCCTGAGTTATTTTCGAGCCATGGCATCCACCTATCATCAGAAGTTGAAGTTTCCAAGTGGAAGAGAAGTGGGGGTCGTTCGGGGTGATCAAAAGGTAGCTCGGTTGTGCTATGTGAATGAGGTAAAGATTGATGCGAAGAAGAAGAGGAGGGAGGTAGGAATGGTTTCAGTAGGCAAGGCACCGAGGGTGTTTGGTCAGAAGGTGCTTCTGATGTCTGAAGAAGGTCATGAGAAGGTGGAGTTAAGCCCGGGAGCTCAGGTCGTTAAACTAGCTGTTGATCTCAACCCGTCGGTGAAGAAAAGTTTGGTTGATTGCTTGAAGAAAAACAAAGACTTTTTTGCTTGGTCTATATCAGAGCTCACAGGGGTTAGTGCAGAAATTATGGTTCATCGACTCAACACTCTTGTGGGAGTGAGGCCGATAAAACAGAAGAAGAGACACTTTGGATCAGAAAAGGATAAGGTCATTAAGAAAGAGGTGGATGAGCTCCTTAAGTCAGGACACATTAGGGAAGTGCAGTTCCCTACTTGGTTATCAAATGTGGTCTTGGTCCCTAAGAGCTCAGGCAAGTGGAGGATGTGTGTTGATTTCAGAGATTTGAATAAAGCATGCCCTAAATATTGCTATCCACTGCTTCGAATTGATCAGCTGGTTGACTCTACAGCAGGTCATCAGTACTTGTGCTATCCGCATATCAAGGGTATCACCAAATTCCTTTGGCGGAGGAAGATCAGGACAAAGTAAGTTTCACTACCTCTCATGGAACTTTTTGTTACAAAGTGATGCCTTTTGGTTTGAAGAATGCAGGGGTTACTTATCACAGGCTCATGGACAGAGTGTTCGCCTCCCAAATTAGCAGAAATGTGAAAGTTTATGTGAATGATATCCTTGTGAAGTCTCAGGATGATGTGAGGTTGGTGGCCGACCTTGAGGAGACTTTCTCAACTTTGAGGAATTATCGGGTGAAACTCAATCCGGAGAAGTGTGTATTTGGAGTCAGGGGAGGTAAGTTTTTGGGATACATGGTTACTGAGAGGGGGATTGAGGCTAACCCGGAGAAAGTGCAAGCCATCCGGTCCATGTCTCCTCCTCGCAATTTGCAGGAAGTTCAGAGGTTGGCAGGAAGGATAGCGGCTTTATCTCGATTCATATCAAGATCAGCTCATAGAAGTTTACCTTTCTTCAAGGTGCTTCGTAAAGCCAAGAAATTCGAGTGGGATGATGAATGTGAGAAAGCATTTGATGACCTAAAAAATTACTTAGCTGAACTCCTTGTGTTGGCTAAGGCAGTTCCGGGTGAACCATTGTATATCTACTTATCAGCTTTAGAAGCGGCAGTCAGTTCAGTGCTTATTTGGCAAGAGGTAACAACCCAACACCCTATTTATTTCTTCTCACATGCCCTTAAGGGTGCTGAGCTTCGGTATTCGGAGGTGGAAAAGTTAGCATTGACATTGGTTATGACAGCTAGGAAGCTCAGGACTTATTTCCTATCACACCCCATTGTGGTGCTAACTAATAGCCCTATTGGAAGGATATTGACTCGAGCTGATATTTCTGGAAGATTGGTGAAGTGGACTACGGAGCTCAATGAGTATGACATTCAGTATGAGCCAAGGTCAGCCATTAAAGCCCAAGCATTGGCCGATTTACTGGCCAAGACAAGACATATGGAAGGAGAGGATTTGTGGAAAGTATATGTTGATGGCTCTTCTAATAGTGAACGATGTGGAGTGGGGGTGCTTTTGATCTCCCCTCGAGGGGATGAGATCAGATTGGCAGTTAGGTTGGATTTTCAAACTTCCAACAACGAGTCAGAGTATGAGGCTGTATTAATCGGTCTCCGAGCAGCTAAGCAAGCTGGGGCAGCTCGGGTGCACCTTTACTCTGATTCACAGCTGGTAACTCAGCAGGTGAATGGATCGTATGAAGTCAAAAGTGAAAAGTTGAAGGAATACATGAGGGCGATAGAGGAAGCTCGGGGTCTCTTCGATAAGGTAATGTTTGAACAAATTCCGAGGGAAAACAATGAAAAAGCATATTCTCTTGCCAAGATGGATAGCTCACTTCATAACTGGAAGACCAGGGAAGTAGTCGTGCAAGTGGAATTGACACACTCTACTAAGCTCGCACCATTAGCTCAGGAAGGAGGATAGTGACTGGAGAAAAGAGCTCTTGGAATACATGGAGAAGGGTGAGTTACCGAGGGATCCGAAGAAGGCATATCGGTTGAAGCAGATGAGTATCCGCTTTGTGATGGTGGAGGGAGTTCTTTACAAGAGGTCATTCTCTGGACCTCTTCTCAAATGCTTGGGTCCTAAGGAGTCTAGCTATATTCTGAGAGAGATACATGAGGGGTGTTGTGGCAATCATTTAGGCTATTACTCTCTAGCCCGCAAGGCGCTCTTAGCAGGATACTTTTGGCCTACTATTTTAAAAGATGCTCTAGCCTTGGTGACCTCTTGTGATAGTTACCAATGGCATAACAGACTCCAACACCAACCAACAACATTGATGAAAGGGATAGTGGCTGCATGTCCCTTTGACCAGTGGGGAATTGATATTGTGGATCCTTTTCCTCCAGCCCCATCTCAGAAAAAATTCTTATTGGTTGCCATTGATTATTTCTCCAAGTGGGTAGAGGCGGAGGCCTTGGCGCGAATTACTGAAGGGGAAGTTCTGAAATTTCTATGGAAGAATATCGTGTGCAGGTTTGGGGTACCTAGAAAGCTCATTTCTGACAATGGAAGACAATTTCAGGGAGTTTGGGTACAAGCCTGGTGTAAAGAGATGAAAATTCAACAGCACTTCACATCTGTCCATTATCCTCAAAGCAATGGTCAAGTGGAGGTGACTAACCGGTCTTTGGTGCAAAGCTTGAAGACGCGCTTGGGAGAAGCCCAAGGAAATTGAGTGGAAGAGCTCCCTAGTGTGTTATGGTCATATCGTACTACACCGAGAATTGGGACTGGAGAGACTCCATTTAGTCTGGTGTATGGAAATGAGGCAGTCCTACCAGCAGAAATTGGAGAAGAGTCAGCTCGGATCATTTTCTATGATGAGAAAAATGGAGAAAGGAGAATGGAAGACTTAGAATTTTTTGGATGAAAAGAGAGAAGCTGCTGCCATTAGAATGGAGGCATACAAAAGCAGGATAGCTCGGTCCTATAATCGTCGGGTGCACAGGAAGGGATTCCAGGTAGGAGATTTGGTACTCAAAAGAGTTCAAGATGCGGATGTAGGGAAGATCGACCCTAAATGGGAAAGACCATACAAGGTGGTGATGAGGCAGAGTTCAGATTCTTACTACCTAGAAGATTCAAAGGGGAAGATGTTGAAGAGACCTTGGAGTGCTTACAATTTACGCAAATATTATTCTTAAATGTTGCAAGAACAATTTTCCTTTAAGTTGTAATTCATGCAAGCTACATTTTACTTTTATCTATAAGCAGTTACTCTTTCAAAAATATTGATGTAAACATGCCTCAGCTCATCACCTTAGTCACGTCTCTTAGGCCCCTGACTTTGGTTCAGCTCACTACCTTAGTCACGCCTCTTAGGCCCCTGACTTTGGCTCAGCTCATTACCTTAGTCACGCCTCTTAGGCCCCTAACTTTGGCTCAGCTCATTACCTTAGTCACGCCTCTTAGGCCCCTGACTTTGGGTCAGCTCACTACCTTAGTCACGCATATTAGGCCACTGACTTTGGCTCAGCTCACTACCTTAGTCACGCCTCTTAGGCCCCTGACTTTGGATCAGCTCACTACCTTAGTCACGCCTCTTAGGCCCCTGACTTTGGCTCAGCTCATTACCTTAGTCACGCCTCTTAGGCCCCGGACTTTGGTTCAGCTCATCACCTTAGTCACACCTTCTAGGCCCCTGACTTTGGTTCAGCTCGTCACCTTAGTCGTGCCTCTTAGGCCCCTAACTTTGGTTCAAGCTCATTATCCTAGCAAGCTCAACCAAACACAATCATTTTAACTTGAGCACATCTAGTACTTGGAGCAGGGGAAGATTAGGTCGGGAGCTCATTCAAGCTCTCGGGTAACATAAACCAGGTCAGGTCCGGAGCTCATTCAAGCTCTCGGATAACATAAGCCAGATCAGGTCCGGAGCTCATTCAAGCTCTCGGATAACATAAGTCAGGTCAGGACAGGAGCTCATTCAAGCTCTCGGGTAACATAAGCCAGGTTAGGTCGGGAGCTCATTCAAGCTCTCGAATAACATAAGCCAGATCAGGTCGGGAGCTCATTCAAGCTCTTGGGTAACATAAGTCAGGTCAGGTCGGGAGCTTGGACGTCGGAGCTCGGGAGCTTGGACGTCGGAGCTCAGGAGCTTGGCTAAGACTCCCCAGCATATTTGACAGCTCGGCTTGATAGCTCAGCTCGGGAGTTTGGCAGCTCGGCCATCTAAAGCTCATCTCAGCTAACCTTCGGGTGTTAGTTAATTTTTAAATATTTATCTTGCCTCCCTTCAGGAGCTCAGCTCAGCTCACCTTTGGGAGTTAGTTAATTTTTAAGTATTTATCTTGCCTCCCTTCAGGAGCTCAGCTCAGCTCACCTTCGGGAGTTAGTTAATTTTTAAATATTTATCTTGCCTCCCTTCAGGAGCTCAGCTCAGCTCACCTTCGGGAGTTAGTTAATTTTTAAGTATTTATCTTGCCTCCCTTCAGGAGCTCAGCTCAGCTCACCTTCGGGGGTTAGTTAATTTTTAAGTATTTATCTTGCCTCCCTTCAGGAGCTCAGCTCAGCTCACCTTTGGGAGTTGGTTAATTTTAAAATATTTATCTTGCCTCCCTTCAGGAGCTCAGCTCAGCTCACCTTCGGGAGTTCGTTAATTTTTAAGTATTTATCTTGCCTCCCTTCAGGAGCTCAGCTCAGCTCACCTTCGGAGGTTAGTTAATTTTTAAGTATTTATCTTGCCTTCCTTCAGGAGCTCAGCTCAGCTCAGCTCACCTTTGGGTGTTAGTTTATTTTTAAGTATGTATCTTGCCTCCCTTGGGGAGCTCAGCTCACCTTCGGGTGTTGGAATTATTTTCAATGTCTATTATGCCTACCTCAGGGTGCTCAGATCTCCTTCGAATGAATTGTTTCCAGTATTTATGGTGCCTCCCTTCGGGGAGCCCAGTTCATTTTCAGGTTAGCTCGGATGTGATTACGAAGGAAAAATAAGAGCATTCATAAAATAAAGAGAAAAAAAATGTGTGTTTACACCAGCAAATATACAAAACTTA
The DNA here is from genome assembly GCF_033568475.1 of Henckelia pumila. Lineage (NCBI taxonomy): Eukaryota > Viridiplantae > Streptophyta > Magnoliopsida > Lamiales > Gesneriaceae > Henckelia > Henckelia pumila. The sequence continues at coordinate 15,049,554 of NW_027331831.1, forward strand.
ATTGTTTTCATTTTCACCCTCCCCCTCCTTATCCTCCTCACCTGTGGTGGAGCCCAGGGCACACTTCTCCATATTCAGAAAGTGAAGGGGAGTCCCTTCAGGAGGGTAGCCGGCATCCTGGAACTGCTTGGTGCATCCTTCGAAACCTATAGCCAGGTAGCCATAAGATTTTTCAGCGATTGTGTCCATGAACTCCTATGATTCCATGAAGGCCGCCTTGAAGCCCTCTACTCCTTTTGCTAGCTCGGCCCGAGCTCCCTCTAGTTCCTGGGTAGCTTGGCCAAGCTGATCTTGAGATCCTTTGAGCTCCCCCTGCAGAGCCTCCTTTTGAGCTTCAGAGATCCGAAGGTCATTTTGGTGCTTTAGCCTCTCCGCTTGGAAGCCCATCCGCATCTCCTCCATCTGAGCTCGGAGGTTGGCTGCCTCTTTGTCATAAGAAAGGTTAAGGTCCTCTAGTTTCTGGTTCAGCTCAGCAACGTGAGCTTCATAACCCCGGGTGTCCCTAATGAGTTACTTCCTAGCAATGGAAGCTCGGAGAGACACCTCGGAATTTAGGGCGGCAGCCTAGCATAAAAAAAGACCAAGTAAACGAAGTTAAGAGCTGAGTGTAAAAATGCTGAGCATAAGGTATGTAGAATCCAGATCACCTCAGCGGAAGCAGTGTTCGAGCACTGCATGAGCTCAGCCCAGCCAAGGCTCTTAACATAATCGGCATCAGCTTGAGAAAGCATGTCCCGAAGGACTGAGCCGACTGTTGGAGTTGGGCCCACTCCCACGATTCGGAGCTCATCATGATACATTTCAAAGAAGTTGGATCGACACCGCACCACGGGGGTTTGGGGTTTCTCTGACCTGAACTGCCTTAGGGGAATTACCTCGGGAATGCTAGACTTCCCAAACTCTAGCTCCACCACCTTGGGGTGGGGACTCGATGTAGCATGCCTTTTTGAGCCCTTAGAAGGGGCGGATGAAGGCTCAGATGTGGTAGCAGCTCGGGGCAAAGGGGCCTTTGATTTGGCTGAGCTCCCTTCAGCCTTGCCCCCCGATGGGGCAACTGTCTTCTTCTTCTTGAAAATTCTCTTCAGGGCAGCGTCCATAACTCTTTTTTCTGGGAAAATAGGAGGGAAAGTCAGTTAAATGATAATAATGCCAATAAATGGGAGCAAGGCCGGGGGAAGGACCATACCTAAATTGCCGCGGACAGAAACATCCGCCGAGCTAAGCCCGTGGTGGCAGAGCAGATCTTCTGCCATAAGGGCAGAAATATCGAAGCACCTTCCCCCTATGGTCCTTTGGGCTCCTGTGAACAATTTCCCCTATCGGAAGCCCGGGGCAGGAACAGGCAAGAGGGGGGGAGTGTCCCTTCATCGGGAGCATATATCCCAATCATCAGTGGGGTGAAAAAAAAAAAAAGAGCTCTTCAAATTTTTGTTGGAACTAGGAGAGCCTTTGAAAAATTTACAATTGGGTCGGCATGAAAAATAAAAGGGGCCCTCCTCATGACGCTTGGGGAGTAAAAAATTACAGATGGTGAAACAACTCACTTCAAAACCTAAGGTCCTAAAAAGAACTATGAAGCTACAAAGAGTTCGAAAAGAGTTAGGGGTGAACTGCCCTAAGTGGAGCTCATAATAGCGGCTAAGCTGTTGAAAGATCAAGGGGAGGGGGAACCTCAGACCAGCTTCCAGCTGATCTATATAAAAGGTGTAATAGCCCATCGGAGGATGGTCGGCTCGGTCATCCAGATCAGGGATGATGAACTCATAGTCCTCGGGGGCGTGGGATAGAGCTCTTATTTTCTCCTCATCCGAAGCGTCTAGCTCAGAAGGGTACATCTCATACCATGGTACTGCGGGGGCCTCGGGGTCGTTGCCCAGGTCATCATCCCTAGCCGAAGCTGATGCGGGAGCAGGGTCCTTGCCCTTATGCTCTCCTGCTGGGGTGATTGCAAGGGAATCATAATGATCCACCTCAGCAAACACCCCATCCGAGCTCTCAGCGTGAGGGAGGGGTGAGGAAGCCATTAAAACGAGATAAGTGCCAACTTACGAGGGAGTCTCGGGAGAGAAAGCTAGAAAGAGAAAATGTGCAAGGGGAGCAAAAGTGAAAGTGAAAATAATTTTTACAGCGAGGCCTATTTATAGAAAGCCCAGATCAATTTAGGCCGTTCATTTTAGGACAGATGGACGGCTCATATTCTCTGGAATTCAAAAAGATACCGTTTCATAGTACTTGTCAGAATGACAGCGGGGCTCGAGGCTCGGCAGGACACCTTAGCTCGGCATTAGCTTAGGGTCATCTCAGAATAAAAACAACGAATTTCGAGTCTTTAACCTCAGTTCGACTTTCAAGGGGGGGACTTGTGATACCCCGGGAGGAGATTAGCTCAGCTCATCGATGACCCTAAGCTCCAAAGGCTATTATTTGACAAGCTACGATAGGGATAGGGATAGGGAGCTCGGCCTCGGCAGCTCGAGAGGTTGGGACCTAATCCAAGCCCTTTGTTGTAGTTCCCATGTCAGGTATGGGCCTTGGGAGTTCGGGAGATCGGCCAAGCTCCCCCACTATAATTACCAGCTCGGTTCTGGAGCTCGGCCTCGGGAGATCGAGAGCTCGACCAAGCTCCCCCACTATAATTACCAGCTCGGGTCGGGAGCTCGGCCAAGCTCCCCCACCATAATTCCCAGCTCTGGTCGGGAGCTCGAGAGCTCGGCCAAGCTCTCCCACCATAATTCCCAGCTCGGGAGTTTGGGAGCTCAGCTCGGCCCTTATGTCAGTAGGGAGTTAGATTGGTAGATTGGTTCAGCAACTTTGGGAGAGCAGCAATATAGAGTCCTAGTGATGAAAGTTCAGCTCGGAATAGATGTACAGGTCAATATTTCCTTTATCGAATGAGATTCTGACGAGATCTTCGCCTATATATTCGGGATCGTGATCCCGGAATTCTCGGGTTCTTGATTAGGAAGGTAAGCGTAAGATCCGGAGCCCTCTCCTATAAATATCAGGTTTATTTTCATTGTTTGGATCCTAATTTTTCACTCGTGTGCACACACCACTCTCTATATTTTGCTATCCTAGCATCTGACTTGAGAGTCGAAGGGGATACGCCAGAACACTTTCCGGCCTCCCTTAACACTCTTGTTCGTGGTTTCAGGCCAGAAGCAGCTCATCATTCATTGGAGGAGTTTTGTTAGCTCATCCAGGGAGATCACTTTATTGAGGTATATCAATATTATATCAATATGTCTGTTGGGAATGAATAAAATGGGACATAGAGTTGTCTAATATTGGAAGTCAAACCAAGTTTTCTCTTTCTTATTAGTTCGAAGTTTGGATTATGGGTTGGGTCAATAGGGCACAGGAAGTTTTTGAAAGGGGAGGACACCTATGAGGCTGGGTCTAGGGGTGAGCAAAATATCGGTAAAACCGAGAAAACCGACCGAACCAAAAAAAATCGGAAATTCGGTTTGTTTTATTCGGTTGGTCGGTTATTTTTAAAAAAAAATATTGGTTATATCGGTTTAATCGGTTTGGTTCCCCTTTTTTTCAAAAAATATCGGTTTAACCGATTAAACCGATATTTATTTATATATTTAAAAAATACATATTGGGCCTTAACTTTGATATCCAACTTTTTTATTTTTGTTAGGCTTTAGTATAATATACCCAATTTTATTTAATCCAACCCAACTAGAAAATATATCTAGGACTTTTTGGATCATTTCAATTTTCAAATTTTTCCAAATTTATTTATATAATTTTGTTTTTATTTTTAAAATGGATTTTAAAAGGTTTATTTTAAAAATAAAAATAATAATCAGTTATTTCGGTCGAAAACCAAAATAACCGATTTTTAATCGGTTCGGTTTTAGTCGATTTTGTTATAAAATTTGGTCGGTTCGGTTTGTTAAAAAACTTGATCGGTCGGTTCGGTTTTCATACTTTCGGTTCGGTCGGTTCGGTTATAACCGATTGCACACCCCTGGCTGGGTCTTGGTAGAATAAATACGTGTAGCCAGTGCGATGAGGTGAGGTCTCTTTACAATATTATTCTTTTTACACAAAAATTGTTTGGAAAATAAGATAATATTCATTATTATTTTATTTCAAAAATAATATTTAATAATATTATTTGTTATTTTCAAGAAAGAAAAGGAAAAAAATGTATTAAAGTCTCAAAGTTTGAAGTCTACTTTGCACCTATTTGTTCGAACCGGTGTGTCATTGGGCTTGTCGCATAAGGTTGTGTTTGTACCCAAAAGGTTGCGTCCTTTCTTTGCAACCGATGAAGACATTAAACAAGTCCCCTTGTCTGCATTCATAACTCACTTTTGTTCTGCATCATTTCCTTCTTCTTCGAGCTTGAGAGTTCTGCATATATATAGTTTGCTTATATCATGGGATTTGTAGTGTTGTTATCTCTTTATTTGAAGTAGTCGTATCTCAGAGATGATTTTTACCACCGTAAAAGCACTGATACAAGATAATTTGTCTTGCGGATAGAGAGTATCTTGCCTTGACTTATCTTACACTACAACCTTTTTCTTCAAAATATAGATCACCAGTATTCTTCCATATAACAATCGCAAGACGATTTTTTGTATATCTCGTGTTCCGCTTCATTCTGGAAATTTAGATTGCGTTGTTCACTCCCCTGGCTACAAAATTCGTCCAAATTTTATAGTGCTGAATTCAGATTTTAATTTTTTTTAGGAAATCCTTCTATTGTGGCGGGGGTTAGGCGGACCCCTACCCATTTATTGCAATTAAAAAAACATACAAGAGAGGGAGACCAAACCAAACCTCTCGAGAAATAAACAAATTACGAAGAATACTGAGAAGTTCTAATATAAGCCAGTCCACTAATGTCCAGCCTACATAATCCTTTGAGCCTCCCCTGAATCTGCTCTGGACGTATAGTGGCCGCCCCAAACTCCAGTCCCAAGTTGGCCAATTCATCTGCCACTGCATTGACCTCCTTGTATATTTGAGATTTCAGCACCTGGTGATCCTGCAATGAATAAGTATCAGAGTTGTACTAAGATTCCAACAAGTCCAATCAGAGTTGATAATCTCTAGCGCCACCATAGAGTCCACCTCCAGACATAGCAGGAAGAAATTATAAAGTTTGCAGAATTGAAGCTCCTTCATAATAGCACATAATTTAGCTCGAATAGAGTTTCCCCGACCAATGTAGTTATGGTAAACAAAAACCTGCTTTCCTACATCGTCCCTAACGATACCTCCAATCCCTGATTCTTGCTCATGTTTTGCACATCCATCTGTGTTGTGTTTAAAACAACCACTAGGTGGTCGAATCCATTTAACCACTCGAATCTGAACCACTCGAGTGATTTGATGGTCGATACCCATCACCGTCGCCATATCACCATCGCCCCTCCAGTGAGCTGGGTTGAGCACCCCAACTTTATCCAGCTCCAGAATATAATTATGAATATCCCGAATTATATGTTCCATTTTCAGCCATCTATTCCTGTGCTTTTGGTCATTCGTCATCTACCATAAAACCATATGATCAAAAATTGGATGATTTATCGAACATGGCCAGAGCTCATCCATTTTGCACTTGTCTGCTAGTTTTTGAAAATGATCGGGTTCTGGACTCCAAAAAGCTTGAAAAAAATTCCAAACAGAAGACGCGGTAGCATTGTAGAAGAAAATATGATGGAACGATTCCTACCCCTGCATCAATGGCATTTCGAATCCAAGGAGATCCCACGAGCTTGAATGATATCGTCCACTAGATTTCGCTTATAGAACCATCTCCAACGAAAAGTAGAGATCATTGGATGCAATAATTTAGACCAACGACCTTCAAACCATTTATTCTCAACCCTCTTACTACGCACCACCTCGTAAGCAAATTTGACAGTTAACAGACCATTAAAAGTATGCTTCCAGACCGCCCTATCCGTAGCAACAGGATGAATAGGCACTTCCATAATTTGATAAGCAATATCCTCCGGCACAAATTCAAGCAGACGTTGCAAGTTCCAGCACCGACCATCTAGGAACCATTTAACCTTCAGATTATCAGGGCCATGGGCAGGGGCCAAAAGCACTAGAGGTCCATTCAAGAGCCAAGAGTCGAACCAAAAACTGACATCACCCTCACCAATGTTCCAACCAATACAATTTTCAACCTGGTTTTGGATTTTTAGCATTCTTCGCCATGTAGGAGAAACCATCTGTTTCATCTGTACCGCTGTAGGAGGTGTCTTTTTACAATAAAGCATATTCAAAAAGTTGCTCCAAATATTCTTCTCCGATTTGAATCTATACCAAAGTTTAAAGGAGAAAGTTGTCACACATTCTTTGAGACGCCTAATCCCAAGACCACCTTCCGAGACAGGCAAGCAAACTTTCTCCCATGCGAGCCAATGTGTTTTATTTTCTCCCAACTTTGTTCCCCACAAGAATTTAGCGCAAACCATCTCAAATCTATGCAGCACTGTTCCAAGAGGTTGCAACAGTTTGAATAGATAGATAGGCATAGAGCAAAGCACACTCTTAATCAGGACCAATCAATTACTTTTGAAACTTACACCAGAAACCAAAACACAATAGGAACAATAACCAAGCTCACGGAAGCAACAGCAAACCAAAAACACTTTGATAAATGAACACAACCAACAAGAACAGACACACACAAAATCGATGAAGACATAGAGATTTACTTGGTTCGGATTATCAAAATCCTAAATCCAAGGTTATGGGATTATTCCCATATGAATTCACTAATCACCAATATCTTCAAGTTTGATTCAATCTCTTTAGTACATATATCAACCATAAGCTATAACAGAAACTTAGGCTAATACAATCAAGAACAAATTTACAAGGGTTCCCTGAAGTTCGAGCTCAATCAAGATGATCTTAGAACTTGAATGTTCAATCCAGATGCAAGCCCCTTTGTGTTCTTCAAGATATGATCGAAAAAGAAGAGAGAAAAAAGCTATCGAGTTCTTATGTAGATCTATTAAGAGAGTCTAAGCCCCTTTGCTATTAATTCCCTTAAAACAGATATAACCCCCTTAACTGCCATAACTAACACAAGATCCAATCCTAGTCGTTGGATCCTGGCTAATATAAGAACTAATATTCATCATCCATTTGTAACTAATTGTCAAGTCAACATTTAGCTTTCACAAATCTTCATCTTTGACTGAATTGGTTGTACATAATGAATTCATCTGAGTTCCCAGTAAAATGAAGTTCAATCACTCCATCATGTTGACCATACCCAATGCTTGATTGATTTTGCTCATTGGTACAACTTTTGTTAACATTTCTGCCAAGTTAATCATAGTATCTATCTTCTGGACCTTCACCAAGCCCCTAGATATTATTTCCCTCACAAAATGCAGTCTAACATCTATGTGTTTTGACCTTTCATAAAAAACAGAATTCTTGGACAAGTGAATTGCACTTTGTGAGTCACAAAGATGATGACATCCTTCTGATTTAAACCCATTTCATTAACAAAACCAGCAATCCATAGACCTTATTTTACTGCCTCAGTTAGGCTAATGTATTCAGCTTCAGTTATGGATAAGACAACAACACTTTGCAGGCTTGATTTCCAACTCACCACATTGTCACCAACTATGAATACATATCTTGAAATTGATCTTCTCTTTTCAGGATCAGCCGCATAATCAGAGTCACAATAACCAGTGACTTCACAAGTGTTTGCAGTGGACTTTGAGTATTGTAACTTCAGCTTTGTAGTTCCTTTCAAGTATCTCAATAGCCATCGAATTTTTCGCCAATTCTCTCGACTTGGTTTACTCATTAATCTACTTACAAAACCTAGAGCATATGTGATATCTGGTCTTGTTGAGACCATCATGTACATAATACTCCCTACTCATTTGAGTAAGGAATATTTTTCATATGAACAGCATCAAGTTCCTTTTGATCTCTTTCACTGCCATTAACATGAAATGTGCACCAATAGGAGTGCTTACTGCCCTTACATCAGTCATTTTAAAGAAATTTAAAACCTTGTTTATGTACCTTTCTTGTGACAAAGACAGAGTTCTCAGCTTTATGTCTCTTATTATCTCAATTCCTAAGATTTTTTTTGCTACACCAAGATCATTCATCTCAAATTCAAAGTTAAGTTGATGTTTTAGCTTTTAAATCTCCTCAAGATCTTTACAAGCTATGAGCATATCATCAACATAAATCAACAGGTAGATGAAGGACTGATTTTGAAGCTTCCTGTAGTACACACAACTGTCAAACTTTGATCTAACATATCCTTGTTGTAGCATGAAGTCATCAAAACTTTTATATCATTGCCTACGTGAGTGTTTTAGGCCATAGAGAGATTTTTTTAGCATACAAACTTTTCCAGCTTGAGGATCAATCTCAAAACCTTTTAGTTGAGTCATCAGAATCTTTTCTTCAAGAATTCCATGTAGGAAAGCTGTTTTAACATCCAATTTCTCAAGTTCTAAGTCATGTATTGTTGTGATTGCCAATAGGATTCGAATGGACTGGAGAAAACACTTCATCGTAGTTAATTCATTCTATATGTGAGAATCCCTTGGCCACCAATCTGCCCTTGAATCTTGGCTCTTCAACTTCTGAAACTCCTTGTTTCTTCTTAAATATCCATTTACAGTCTATCACTCTTTTATTCTTTGGTTTATCCACTAACACCCAAGTGTTGTTCTTGATTAGTGATCTAAATTCATCTTTCATGGCTCTCAACCATTGTGCACTGTCCTTACTTTTCATTGCCTCTTCATAAGAAGAGGGTTCTTCCTGATCCATCAATTCAGCCACATTGAGAGAAAATGCTATAAATTCAGATGATGCAAACCTTGATGGTAATTTGATCTCCCTTTTGACCCTATCTCTTCCAAGAAAATAATCTTCCAGATGTTGGTCATGAATTGTGTCATCTCTTTGATCATCTCTGATTTCATCTAATGTATCAGTAGGTTGATGTGATTTCTCATTTTCTGCATAACTCATATCATAGAAGTCTTCAGGTAGATCATGATCAGCTCCAACTACTCCTTATTCTTTTCATTGCTGTGAGATTGAGGCTGATCCATGTCCTGCAAATTTTTCTCAGTTTTTTTAGAGCTGGCTGATTCTAGAACATTTTTGTTAGCTTTGTAAAACTCAGATTCATTGAAGATCCCATCTCTACTGATAATGCATTTAAGATCATCTAAAATCCAAACCTTGTACTCTTTTACACCAGTAGGATAACCAAGGAAAATGCCCTTCTTTGCTCTAGGGTTTAACTTACCTTGGTTGGCATAAATGTACACAACACAGCCAAAGGTTCTGAGATGTTTATAATTCGGTTTTAAGCTAGACCATTTAAATTCTGGAACCATGAACTCAATGGCAGAGGATGCTGATAGATTAATAAGATAACATGTAGTAGAAGCTGCCTCTGCCCAGAACTTAGGTGGCAATCCACTCTCACTGAGCATGCATCTCACTTTATTCATGATAGTTATATTCATTCGTTCAGCAACTCCATTTTGTTGTGGTGTATATGTGTATGTCTTATGTCTAGCAATGCCATACTTAGCACAATACTCATCAAACTCATCGTTTCAAAGATCCAATCCATTATCTGTTCTCAAAGTTTTTATTTTATTTCCAGATTGATTCTCAACTAATGTTTTACATTCCACAAACTTATTAAAAGCTTTGTATTTAGTTTCATAAAGTATATCCAAACCTTCCTAGAATAATAATCAATCAATGAAAGAAAATATTGACATTTAGATAGTGATTGAGGTACCTTAGACGACCACCAGAGATCTGCATGTATATAGTCCAGGGGTGACTTTGTCTTGTGAGTTGCTGTGTTGAATCTTAGCCTATGAGTCTTGCCAAGAACACAGTTCTCACAAAAATTCAGATTGGTAATCTGTTTGGTGTCCAGAAAACCTTGTTTAATAGCTCTTGAAGGCCCTTTAGGCTCATATGGCCGAGTCTTTGATGCCATAATAATGTGTTATTCTTTTCTGATACAGTCACATTAGTTTCTGAAGATAAGGTTGTTCCTTGAAGTACATAGAGGCCCTGTTTCATAATTGTCTTCATAATAACCAGCGAGACCTTTACCACTTTGAGTGTGTCACCTTGTTCTTTGTAGATTAGACCCTTCTGATCTAAGGTGCCGAAAGAGATTAAGTTCCTCTTTAGATCAGGAATATATCTTACATAAAAAATATCTTCACTAAGCCATCCCACATTTTTAACTTTATTGATCCAATAACATGAATTTTACATGATTCATTGTTTCCCAGCAACACATGACCGGTTTGTGCTTCTTCAAAGTTTGAGGACAAGTCCTTTCTTGGAGACATATGATAAGTACATCTCGAGTCTAGTATCCACTCTTATTTTGGATCATCAGTTGAGATGGTTAAGACCTCAGCCTCTTCATATCCTTCCAGCACATTTGCTGCATTAGTGGTGGTGGATTGTTCCTGTCCTTGATTAACCTTCCTTAGAGGGCAAAATCTTCTTATATGACCTTTCTTCTTGCAAGACCAGCAAGTTATTTTTTGTGAGGACCTCGATTCAAATCATCTAATCTCGAAATAATAAAATCAATTGCCGACAAAACAAGGAACCAAAACCAATTTTTTTTTTTTTTAAAAAAAGGGTACCCCGCGCGGTCGTACCCATAAAGCAACGCGGGCGCGCGAGACGCCCTGCTCAAGGGGAACGGGCCACGCAGCCGCGCCTCTTGGGCAGCACAGGCACGCGGGCGTCCCTACCCATCGCTCGGGAGCGGTGTGATAAGTACATTTTGTATGCATTAGTTTGTGTTATTTTTATATTTATTTTGTGTTTATGTGTTTTAGTGCATGTGTGTGCTTTGGTCGAAAAATCATTTTTAATTTTAGAGAGATCCAAATCCGATCTTACATTCAGAATAAAGTTCAAGATGTTTTGAAGTTGCTGTCCAAATTTCAGGTCGATCCGACGGCTAGAACTCAAGATATGAATTTTTCAAAATTGTCGCGCGGAACAGGTTGAAAGTTGCGCTGTTGGGGAATGATGATGCGCGATTTCACAAGTGTTTAGAACTAGGAGAAGCGCAAACGCGCTTTGGAGGATAGGAACAGCGCATGGTGATGCGCTAAAGACCAAGGAAGAAGCGCAATCGCGCAAGGGCTGTGTGTGAGTTGTTTTTCGGGCAGAAACATGCTCGCTCGAGCGAGAGTTTGTGCTTGCTCGAGCGAGAAATACGGGAGAAAAAATTCTTCGAAGCAGAGAGTTGCTCGCTCGAGCGAGACTTGTGTTCGCTCGAGCGAGATGTCAGGAATCAGAAAAAATCAGAATTTCGGAAATTAAAAAGTCTTATTTTACGTGCTATTTTTCATGGACTTTTTAAACTCATATTTAAGGGACTTATTCAGACGTGAGAAAGGGTTCCAGAGTTCGAGATTTTCAGACGCAAGGCGGCTTGGGAGAAGAATTATTTTCTTATTCTTTTATTTTCTTTTATCAATTCATGATTAAAACTTTGTTTGAATTATGAATTTGATTCTTGAGTAGTTTTTCTTTTTCGATCAAGGCCACGTGATTGAGCCAGATAATTTATGTACAAAACTTGATTTGTATTGAGATTTTTACACTTGGTTTGATTTTATTGATTATCGAATTTGTATTTGTCTTGTGAATTTCCTGGCCAGTTATTTGTTTGAATGTTAATTGATACCAATTCGACAGAGGAGGTTTTGATTTTGATCACTTCGATATTCAACATAGTGTAAAACTGACTAGAAATAGAATTCGGTTTCATTATGCGGTTTGGGTGTAAAATAAATTTTCACAGTTATTCATGCATTCAAATTTGATTAGAATTACGAAAGATTAGTTCATAAATATTTGAGTAGGTTTGATTGTTCTAGAAATAGTCCTTTGAACAAATTAGGAAAATTCTCGCGAATTAAGATTAAGTCTGATGTCTTAGATCGACTGCTTGTTACATGAATTGTCTAGTACCTACGTGAGTCCTTGATCGAACTTTTCCCATATATGAATTAATCCAAATTTTCTAGCTATGTTTTAATTAATTTAATTTTATTTGCATTTTTAATTATTAGTTTAAAATCTGAATCGCTCTTATTTATTAGTCTAGATTAAGTAGAAATAAATATATTCTGGTAGTCATAATTATACAGTCCCTGTGGGTTCGACATTCGAATTTTATTCACTATATTATAACTTGACCTGGTACGTTTGCCAATTGATTTTAATCAAACCAATTTAGCCGGTCACGGCACGGCCGCGCTCTCTAGGCCGCGCGGGCGCGCTGATCCGGTTGCTTCGACTCCAAAAAATTCAACTCAAAAGATATCCAACACCCGGAAAAGATCCGAAATGAAACAAACGAACAATCTTACAAAAACAAGAAGTCCGCATACATTAAAAGAGTTGAAATACATCAATTTCTCTAGACATCAAAGTTCGACATTCACAAAACAAGTTCATCAACTTGACGACTAGTACAAAACGAACTCATATATGCTATACGATTTATTACATCGATGTCTCACGTCTATCATTCATTCCCAGATAATCATGACACCTCTGACTCGATCATGCCCCACCTATTGCCAAGTACACATACAAAAACAAGACAACAGTCGGATAACTTCGGTGAGAATAATATTCCCAATAAAAGCAACATAAACATGCAATAACATAAATTATATCAATATCATGATATAACAAGAATATTCTTTGACAATAAATAAATATGAAATGCATGTCTTTAAAATCGGGATTATCAAATCAAATAATCAAAGGAATCGAGTTTCTTCTTTTGGGATCCCAAGGACAAGATCTCGTAACAAACCCACCTACGTTTCCAATCGGGGTGGTGTCACGTATCTCAATCCCCTAGCCTTTGGTGCAACTAATTCAAAACTAGGCAACGCAGCCCTGTCAAAACAAGAATATATGCTCAATATGAATGAAATTATGAATAAAAAATGCATTCAACTAAACCATGTAATACAAAACAGATAAAATCATATAAGAGCATATATTCAATCAATATCAAATAATCATGCAAGTATGTGATTTAGGAAACTCGAGAACTAAATCCATTTCGAGTGTTCATCCCTTTCTAATTCCATGTCAGCCTTTACCTTATTCTCGATTCAAAGCTCCAACTCGGGACAAGCTTGAACAATTTTGATTGATTCGAATTCTGGATTCTCGATCTCAAAACACTTCAATATCAATCTGAAATCATGAGAATATGGATTCAAGATCAATCATTCAACTCAATCCAATATCAAAACTCAATCAAACTTCCAAAAACTCATAAATTCTCAAACCGACGGCATAACAACTATAAACTGAAAATCCTGACATCAACTATGTCGATATATCTATCAACACAAATCAATTCCTCAACACTTCAGCATATAGCAATCAACAAACCCATCAAGATCAAGATGCTCAATTTCAAAAATTGCTTCAAAATTCATAACAAATCCAAAAGTCGTTCTTTTCCCGATCCGTCTTGGAATATACAATCTAAGCTAGCTCAACAACATATATATCCAATAAATTTCTGATTCCATCAACATCCAAAAATTGAAGTAGGTTGGATCGAAATAAAACTTACGGTATAACGAAGCCCTCGCAGTTGTGATCGCAAATATACGATAAAATCTGAATTTTTCCGGACGGATCGTGCAAATCAGAAAATCCAAAAGCTCAAAATCTCGATTTGGGGAAGAAGAATGGAGGAGGAGGCGTGTTGGAGGAGGTGAAGGAGAAAAATGATACAAACACACACATACAAGATATAAATATCAAGGCCATGTGTCAATTTTTGCAACTAAATCATTTCTTCCTTCCAAATTGAGATTTGGTCCCTGCTAAAAGTTCAAGACTTCCAATTTAATCCTCGAATTTCTTAAATCTCAGAATAAAAATATAAATCTAAATTAATATTAAATTAAGATAATTTTGGGGCGTTAAAATTCTCCCCCTCTTAGAACTGATTTCGTCCTCGAAATCGCATACAATTCGATCACATAAGATAAAAGATAGAATCAAAGACTGCAATAAGAACTCACATAACAGAAATAACTCTGGAAATTGTCGTATCATATCGACTACTATCTCCCGATTCGATTCTTCAACTCCGTGTCAACTCCACTGACCTTTCACTAACTGAATCGACTTGTTTCTAAACTTCTTTTATTTTCGATCAAGAATCTGAATAGATAGTTCGAATTAGCTCAATGTCTCATCGAGTTTTGCTTCATCAGGCTGAAGAACCTGAGAATGATCTGGGTGGTATTTCCGCAACATAGAAACATGAAATACATCGTGAATACCATAAAGAGATGGAGTAAGTGCAAGTATATAGGCAAGATCGCCTATCTTCTCAAGAATCTCATACGGTCCGATGAATCTCGGAGACAACTTTCCTATCTTCCCAAATCTTATAGTGCCTCTAAAAGGAAAAATCTTCAGAAATACTCGGTCTCCTTGATCAAAAACAGAGGTCTACGTCTGATATTCGCATCCTGGTCTGTCTATCTTGAGCTGTCTTCAATCTTATCTGAATAATCTTCACATGCTCAACCATATCTGGTCCCAAGTCAGGTGACATAGAAATATCATCACAATATATAGGAGATCTTCATTTCTTTCCGTACAACGCTTCGAAAGGTGCCATCCCGATACTCGTATGATAGCTGTTGTTGTACGAAAACTCAACAAGAGGTAAAGAATCTTGTCAACTAGTGCCAAAGTCTAGCACTATGGCTCGCAGCATATCCTCTAAAGTCTGAATCGTCCGCTCTAACTGTCCGTCGGTCTAAGAATGATATGATGTACTCAGATGCAATCGAGTATCAAAAGCCTCCTAAATACTGTGACAAAAGTGAGAAGTAAACCGAGGGTCTCGGTCTGAAACAATAGATCTCGGCACACCATGCAATCTAACAACATCTCTGACCTATATCTCGGCCATCTGATCGTGTCGATATGTCATTCTTTACGGAATAAATCAAGCATATTTCATCTATCAGTCAATAACTACCCAAATAGCATCGCAACCTCGGACTGATCGTGGTAGCTTTGTGACTAAATCCATTGAAATGTGATCCCATTTCCATTCAGGAACAGATAAAATGTGCAACAGACCACCTGGTCTCTTTCTCTCTGCTTTCACCTGTTGACAGTTCAAACATCGGGATACATACCTCGTAACATCACTCTTCATCTTCTTCCACAAGAACTGATTTCTCAAATCGTTGTACATCTTTCAAACACTTGGAGGGATGCTGAATCGACTGCAATGTGCCTCTCAAAAAATTCGCTGTCTCAACTCAGAAACATCTGGCACAACAATACGATTATTCACAAATAACGCATCATCACTGACCTGAAATTCAGACTGATGTCTAGATTTGACTTTCTCTATCAAACTCTGAATACTCTGATCAGATTTCTGAGCCTCTTTGAACTTTACTAACAACTCTGGTTCAACTTGAATAGCAAAACTCTGGTAGATCTCCTATATGTCTCAAACTCTAAACCGGAAGTACAACAATCATCAATCAAATGAGAAACACCAATAGAAGATAAATATAGAGAACAAATCTTTCGGCTCAAGGCATCAGCAGCTGCATTGGATTTCCCCGGATAGTACTTGATTTCATAGACAAAATATTTCAGCAGATCTAACCATCTCCTCTGTCTCATATTCAATTCAGAATGCGAAAACAATTACTTCAAGATTTTGTGATCAGAAAATATTTTGAAAGTCTCACCATACAAATAGTTACGCCAGATCTTCAAGGCAAACACAATAGCTGCAAGCTCAAGATCATGAATCGGATATCTGGTCTCGTGCGATTTCAGCTGCATTGATGCATATGCTATGTAGTAGCCCGTGCCCTAATTGAGTAATTAAAGGATTAATGCTAATTAATTGAATTAGGCATCGGACGGATCGGAAGCTCCGAAGGCACGATCGGAAGCTCCGAACAGGATCGGAAGCTCCGATGAGCGATCGGAGGCACCGATGTTATTACGTCAGGCATGACGTGTGGTTGGATCGGAAGCTCCGATCAGGACCGGAAGCTCCGATCACCCCTATCCGGAGTCAACAAGTGATATTTTGACACGTGGCAGATCAGGATCTTCGGAAGCTCCGATGGCAGGATCGGACGTTCCGATCGAGGTTCGGACGTTCCGATCAGGGATCGGAAGTTCCGATCGTTGTCTATAAATAGAAGGCCGAGACTTCACTTTCATTTGCCAATTCCGAGTTCTCCTTTCCTTTCTAGTCCTTTTGGAGCTGTTCTGATCTTCTTAGGCTTGGTCCGGAGGTCGGAGAGGCGTTCGGTAGTCGTAGCGGAGTTGTGCCCAAGTTCTGGAGGCATCGACATCAAAGGGCTAACGACGGACGAAGGTATAGCTTTTGCTTCCTATAAATATTTAGGAGTATGCAATAGCTTAGTTAAGGCTTTTAGAGCACTTTGATGATAGTAGTATCATTTGGCAGTGTAGAGCAGACTATAGGCGTGGACCTAGAGTTGGTAGAGCTTGCACTGTATTGAGGTACGAAAGTACTGTTCGAGATATCCTGACTGAGTATGCATGTATTATGTGACTGCATGATTTATATGCCATGATATTATGCTGCATTCATTTGCATCTTGTTGTATCTCCTTCGAGATGTCTGTTAGTAGGGTTGTACCCTATCCTGTTAGTGGATGGACTTCCATCGATTTGGGTCCGACGTATCCACGATTATCTCGGTATGGGAGCCACCTCCTGAAGCGACGGCACAGCGTGCTACATACCAGGGCCCGGTCTGTCTCTGTTATCTGATCCTTGACCTCGAGTCTATAGGGAGTTCACTTTGCATGCATGTATACTCATACTCTCGCACTGAGCGTTTTATGCTCACGTCTCGTACTCTGTATTTTCTGGACACCCTATTCCATGGGACAGGTTTGCGATTGGACGAGGAGGGTGGATCTAGGAGGGGCTAGTCAGTGGTTGGCCAGCTGGAGCTTCGTCTAGGTTTTATTACTGTTGTTTGGGTTTATACAGCTATTCGATTTGGTTGTATGATATTGGATAATTACAGATTCCTTTACTTGGGATTGTATAATGTTATTGGATTCCGCAGTTTTATTCTGATATCTGTTTAATTAAGTTAATTGCATGCCTAAGTTCTGTTTAGTAGGTGATCTGGGTAAGGGTCACTACATTTATGGTATCAGAGCATGCAAAAGATTTCTTGGGATTTAGTCTCATCTTGAGGTATTTTTGTAGATGTCAAATCGTGACGACCAGAGTTCTCATGGCAGTGTTGGTGGGCGTTGGGGTGATGCCGACCGGGAGCCTCGTCGAGAACGGCGTCATCGTCACCATGACGACGAGCGTTTTACTTTGCGTCGATTCTTAGCTATGGGTCCCAAGCCCTTAGTTGGAGGAGAGTCTCCGGAGGATGCGGAGAACTGGTTAGACCGCATGGAGACGACTTTTCAGACTTTCCAATGCACCGATGAGCAGAAGGTGGAGACCCTTGGCTATCTTCTGGATGGGCGTGCGCGCAGGTGGTGGAGGTTTACTTCTACACCTTTTGTTGCGGCGAGAGGAGTGGCCACCTGGGCCGAGTTCCGCACAGCTTTCCAAAAGCGGTATTTTCCTCCTGCACTCCGACAGTCGAAGGCAGGCGAGCTACTGAGTCTGCGACAGGGAACCATGTCTATCGATGAGTATCAGCAGAGGTTCTTTGATCTGCTATCCTATTGCCCCGAGATTGCTGATAGCTCAGAGATGAAGTATAATCTGTTCCTTCAGGGCCTTAACCCTGAGATCCATGACCGTGTGGCGGTTGGTGACGACATGTCCTACGAGGGTTTGGTGAGCCGTTGTCACCAGGCGGAGGACAGCATTCGGCGGAACAGGTCTTTCCCTCAGTCGAGGCCTGCTAGTTCTTTGGGTCCCCGTGCCCAAACTTTCAAGAAGTCTGGATCTTCTTCTTCCTCTGGTTCTGGAGGTATTGTCCGTTTCGGTAAGAAGGAGAAGTGTGATCACTGTGGGAAGAACCATCCATCCGACAAGTGTCGTAGAGCTTCTGGAGCTTGTTTCTGTTGTGGAGAGACTGGTCATATCCGGAGAGATTGTCCAATGTCTGGGGGAGGTGGTTCTGGTTCTGGTTCAGGATCGGGTTCTCAGGCTACCGTACAGCAGAGGTCGCAGGGACAGTCTGCTGGGAGTTCTCATTTGAGGCCACGAGCTTCTGGCCAGGTGTTTGCCCTGAGACATGATCAGGCTATGGAGGAGAATGAGAAAGTCATCGCAGGTACATTTATGCTTTATGGTATACCTGCTCTTGTAATTATTGACACTGGTTCATCTCATTCCTTCATTTCTGCACGTTTTGTTAAGAGGCATAAGTTACCATGCATTGCACTAGACGTAGTGATGTCTGTTTCTACTCCGACGGGCCAATCTGCTTTGGCTAAGCGTCTAGTGATGGGTTGCCCTTTAGAGTTCGAAGGGAACATTCTGTTAGCGAATCTCATGGTCCTGGCGATGGACGACTTTGATTGCATTCTGGGAATAGATGTGCTGACTACCTATCGAGCTTCAGTGGACTGCTATCAGAGATTAGTACGCTTTCATCCGGAAGGGAGTGAGAGTTGGTTTTTCTATGGTGAGGGAGCGCGACCCCCGATGCCTTTGGTATCAGCTTTGAGAGCCTGTCGAGCTCTAGAGTCTGGCGGGGAAGGCTACCTTATCTATGCAGTTGATTTGTCCGCTGAGAGTATTGGGATAGAGAGCATTCATGTTGTGGATGAATTTCCAGATGTATTTCCTGATGAGATTCCGGGTTTTCCTCCTGCTAGGGAAGTCGAGTTTGGCATAGAGTTGATGCCGGGTACTTCGCCTATTTCTAGAGCACCGTATCGTCTGGCACCATCAGAGATGCGTGAGTTGAAGAATCAGCTGCAGGATCTTTTGGACAAGGGGTACATTCGTCCTAGTGTATCTCCTTGGGGAGCTCCTGTTCTCTTCGTGAAAAAGAAGGATGGGTCGATGCGGCTGTGCATTGACTATCGGCAGCTGAATCGAGTGACTGTGAAAAACAAGTATCTGTTGCCTCGTGTTGATGACTTGTTTGACCAGCTGCAGGGCACATCAATTTACTCCAAGATTGACTTGAGATCTGGGTATCATCAGTTGAGAGTCCGTGATCAGGACGTAGCCAAGACTGCATTCCGTACTCGCTATGGGCATTACGAGTTCCTAGTGATGCCATTTGGTTTGACCAATGCGCCGGCTATATTCATGGATTTGATGAACCGTGTCTTCAGGGAGTATTTGGACAAGTTTGTCGTGGTCTTCATTGACGACATCTTGGTGTATTCACGTAATACGGAAGAGCATGTTTCTCACTTGCGGTTGGTACTGCAGACTCTTCGAGATGAGCAATTGTACGCCAAGCTGAGCAAGTGTGAGTTCTGGATGGATAGAGTGGTTTTTCTTGGCCATATCATATCCAGGGAGGGGATTTCTGTTGATCCAAGCAAGATTGAAGCGGTACTTAATTGGTCGCGTCCGACGACAGTTGCTGAGATCCGTAGTTTTCTAGGTCTAGCAGGGTATTATCGTCGCTTCATTCTGAACTTCTCTCAGTTAGCTCGACCGTTGACGCAGCTTACCCACAAGGGTGTGGATTTTGAGTGGTCCTCCGAGTGTGAGGAGAATTTCCGTGAGCTTCGACGGCGGTTGACTTCTGCGCCGGTGTTAGCATTACCGTCAGGATCTGGAGGGTATGTAGTTTACACGGATGCTTCTCTTCAGGGGTTAGGTTGTGTCCTGACTCAGAATGGGCATGTGATCGCATACGCTTCTAGACAGCTGAAGCTTCACGAGGACAATTACCCAGTCCATGATTTGGAATTGGCAGCCATTGTGTTCGCTTTGAAGATCTGGCGTCATTATCTTTATGGCGAGAAATTTGAGATCTTCACCGACCATAAGAGTCTCAAGTATTTGTTCACTCAGGCAGAATTGAACATGAGACAGAGACGCTGGATGGACTTGCTTAAGGACTATGATTGCGAGATTAAGTACCATCCGGGAGCTGCTAATCTCACCGCTGATGCTTTGAGTCGCAAGGTGCGACTATCCGCACTTCAGACTTGTTCGATGTCTAGTGCGATCAGTGACTGTTGTACTTCAGGTTTTACCTTCAAGCATAAGAAAGGTATGCAGAGTATCCAGATGTTTGCGATATTATCTGAGCCAGCCTTGTATTCGCGGATCCGAGATGCTCAGATGTCTGATTCGAAGACCAGCGGTTAGCCCGTCTAGCTAACGAGGGTAGCTCGTCTGGATTTCATTATCAGTCAGATGACTTTCTGTGTTTGTCTGGTAGGCTTGTGATTCCACATGATGAAGAGTTGCGAGAGGAGATTTTATCTCAGGCACATCGCACTAAGTTGAGTATTCATCCTGGGAGCAACAAGATGTACAAGGATCTACGTACTCGTTTCTGGTGGAAGGGAATGAAACGCAGTGTTTATCAGTTTGTTTCGAGATGTTTGGTGTGTCAACAGGTCAAGGCAGAGCACCGACGACCTGGAGGATTGCTTCACAGTCTGCCTATTCCTGAATAAAAATGGGAGTTTATCACTATGGACTTTGTGACCCATTTGCCGGTATCCCCGAGGAACTGTGATGCTATCTGGGTTGTGGTGGACCGACTCACCAAGTCAGCGCATTTCATTGCCTATAGCCGAGAGTACTCTGTGGATCGCATGGCACGGATGTACATTCAGGAGATCGTCCGACTTCATAGAGTGCCTGTGAGCATTGTCAGCGATCGGGACCCCAGGTTTACTTCTAGATTCTGGGGGAGTGTTTAGCGTGCGATGGGTACTACTCTTAGTTTGAGTACAGCCTATCATCCGGAGACTGATGGTCAGTCAGAGCGCACTATCCGTACGTTAGAGGATATGCTTAGAGCGTGCGTCATGGATTTTGGTTCAGCCTGGCAGGATCATTTGCCGTTGATCGAGTTCGCTTACAACAACAGCTATCACACTAGTATTGGGATGGCACCTTTTGAAGCGTTGTATGGGCGACGTTGTCGTACTCCACTCTTCTGGGAAGAAGTGGGGGAGAGACAGGCTGAAGGACCGGAGTTTATCCA
This sequence comes from Henckelia pumila, assembly GCF_033568475.1. Lineage (NCBI taxonomy): Eukaryota > Viridiplantae > Streptophyta > Magnoliopsida > Lamiales > Gesneriaceae > Henckelia > Henckelia pumila. The sequence goes on from NW_027331831.1 coordinate 15,070,786, forward strand.
GCAGGCGATAGACATTGTTGATCAGATCAAGAAACGGATTAAGACTGCACAGGATCGTCAGGCCAGCTATGCTAATATCAGGCGTAGGCCTTTGCAGTTCGAGGTCGGGGAGAAAGTGTTTCTGAGAGTGTCACCTTTCCGCAAGATTCTCAGATTTGGCCTTAAGGGCAAGTTGTCTCCCAGATTTATCGGTCCGTTTGAGATCTTGGAGAGTATTGGCGATTTGGCTTATCGACTAGCATTGCCACCGCATCTATCCAGTATTCACGACGTGTTCCACGTATCTCTGTTGCGACGGTATGTGGCGGATGAATCTCATATTCTGCAGCGATCTGAGGTTCAGGTAGACAAGGATTTGACTTATGTTGAGAAACCTCTTCGCATCCTTGATTATAAGGATAAGGTTTTACGGAACAAAGTCATTCCTTTGGTTTTAGTTCAGTGGCAGCGCCGAGGCACTGAGGAAGCCACTTGGGAGCTTGAGGACAGGATGCGTAAAGACCATCCTGAGTTGTTTTGATTTCATTATTTAAGTTGTATTCAGTTGCAAACTCTGTAAACGTTTGATTGAATAAAGAATGTTTCTGATTTCTGTATTTGAATTCGGTACTTAAGATCTGATTTCGAGGACGAAATATCTTAAGTGGGGGAGAATGTAGTAGCCCGTGCCCTAATTGAGTAATTAAAGGATTAATGCTAATTAATTGAATTAGGCATCGGACGGATCGGAAGCTCCGAAGGCACGATCGGAAGCTCCGAACAGGATCGGAAGCTCCGATGAGCGATCGGAGGCACCGATGTTATTACGTCAGGCATGACGTGTGGTTGGATCGGAAGCTCCGATCAACCCTATCCGGAGTCAACAAGTGATATTTTGACACGTGGCAGATCAGGATCTTTGGAAGCTCCGATGGCAGGATCGGACGTTCCGATCGAGGTTCGGACGTTCCGATCAGGGATCGGAAGTTCCGAGCGTTGTCTATAAATAGAAGGCCGAGACTTCACTTTCATTTGCCAATTCCGAGTTCTCCTTTCCTTTCTAGTCCTTTTGGAGCTGTTCTGGTCTTCTTAGGCTTGGTCCGGAGGTCGGAGGGCGTTCGGTAGTCGTAGCGGAGTTGTGCCCAAGTTCTGGAGGCATCGACATCAAAGGGCTAACGACGGACGAAGGTATAGCTTTTGCTTCCTATAAATATTTAGGAGTATGCAATAGCTTAGTTAAGGCTTTTAGAGCACTTTGATGATAGTAGTATCATTTGGCAGTGTAGAGCAGACTATAGGCGTGGACCTAGAGTTGGTAGAGCTTGCACTGTATTGAGGTACGAAAGTACTGTTCGAGATATCCTGACTGAGTATGCATGTATTATGTGACTGCATGATTTATATGCCATGATATTATGCTGCATTCATTTGCATCTTGTTGTATCTCCTTCGAGATGTCTGTTAGTAGGGTTGTACCCTATCCTGTTAGTGGATGGACTTCCATCGATTTGGGTCCGGCGTATCCACGATTATCTCGGTATGGGAGCTACCTCCTGAAGCGACGGCACAGCGTGCTACATACCAGGGCCCGGTCTGTCTCTGTTATCTGATCCTTGACCTCGAGTCTATAGGGAGTTCACTTTGCATGCATGTATACTCATACTCTCGCACTGAGCGTTTTATGCTCACGTCTCGTACTCTGTATTTTCTGGACACCCTATTCCATGGGGCAGGTTTGCGATTGGACGAGGAGGGTGGATCCAGGAGGGGCTAGTCAGTGGTTGGCCAGCTGGAGCTTCGTCTAGGTTTTATTACTGTTGTTTGGGTTTATACAGCTATTCGATTTGGTTGTATGATATTGGATAATTACAGATTCCTTTACTTGGGATTGTATAATGTTATTGGATTCCGCAGTTTTATTCTGATATCTGTTTAATTAAGTTAATTGCATGCCTAAGTTCTGTTTAGTAGGTGATCTGGGTAAGGGTCACTACATGCTATCACGTGCTTCCTCTGCATAAGAACACATCCCAAACATCTCTGAGAAGAATCACAATAAACTATAAAATCACCAGTACCTAAATGAATAGATAAAACTGGAGCACTGGTCAACCGCTTCTTCAAGTCAATAAAACTGGCCTCACAAGCTTCGGTCCAGACAAAAGGCGCATTCTTCTGAGTTAGCTGTGTGATCGGCTTCGCAATAGAGGAGAAACCCTCGATGAATCTGCGATAGTAACCCGCTAAACTCATAAAACTTTGAATATCAGGCACATATGTTGGTCTAGGCCAATTCATAACCGCTTCAATCTTGCTGGGATCAACAGAAATCACATCTCCGGAGATAATATGACCGAGAAAGACCACTCGATCCAACCAAAATTCGCACTTCGACAACTTAGCAAACAACTGTTCAGCATGCAAGGTCTGCAAAAAGACTCTCAAATGTTCTGCATGATCAGTACGATTCTTCGAATAGATAAGAATATCATCAATAAAAATAATCACAAACTCATCCAGATATATCAGAAAGACTCGGTTCATAAGACCCATAAAAACTGCTGGAGCGTTCGTCAATCCAAACGACATGACTATAAATTCAAAATGTCCATACCTCGTTTTGAGTGCGGTCTTTGGAACATCTTCCTCTCGAACTCTCAGCTGATGATATCCTGACCTCAGATCAATCTTCGAATAAATAGATGAACCATGCAATTGATCAAACAGATCATCTATTTGAGGCAATGGATACTTGTTCATTACCGTAGCTTGATTCAATTGAAGGTAGTCGATACAAAGTCGCATGGATCCATCTTTCTTTCTCTCAAAAAGAACTGGAGTGCCCCAAGGTGAAATACTAGGTTTGATGTAACCCTTGGCAATAAAATCCTCGAGTTGTTCTTTCAATTCTTTCATTTCAACAGGTGTCATTTGATAAGGAGCTTTCGATATCGGTTGAGTACCTGACATCAATTCGATGCTGAACTCGATCTCACGAATTGGAGGCAATCTAGGAATCTCATCCGGAACGTCAGCAAACTCTCTAACCACTGATATATCAACCAATTCGGTGCTAGATTTCAATACATCAACTGCATATACTAAGAATCCTTCTGCACTTTTCTGTAACAAATGGTTCATCGAAAAAATAGATATCAAATGAATCTTGGATCGAGAACCCTTACCCAAAAATTTCCACTCATCTGCCATTTCGGGTCTGAATCTGACAACTTTCTGGAAACAATCCACAGTTGCCATGTACTTGGTTAAGACATCTATACCAACAATGCAATCAAAAACTGATAACCCAAGTACAATACAGTCCAGTTCAATCATATTCCCATAAAATCGAAGTTCACAATTTCGGACTAATCTCACAGAAACAATTCCTCCACCCAAAGTTGAAGTAATAAAAACAACAGCAGTCAAAGGCTCAGATGGAAAATAATGCATCATAACAAATTTTTTGGATATAAAGAAATGAGATGCACCAATATCTATCAATACAAGAGCAGGATAACCAAAGATCGAACAGTTACCTGCTATGAAATCATCAGGTGCAGCCTGAGCCTGATCCTCGGTAAGAGCAAATACTTGTGCATGTTGCATCGGAGGTGGATTCATGTTCTGATTACCTCCTCGTCGATTCTGCTGCGGTGGCTGAAATGAGTGAACTACAGAAGCTTGCCTTTCAAGCTGAGCTATCGGTCTAAAAGAACTACCAATCTGAGATCATTCAGAACCACGCTGAGGGCACACCCTAGAAAAGTGTCCAGTCTGATGGCAGAAATGACAGCTTCCCAGAGTCCCTCGACACTGTTCACTGAGGTGACGACCTCCACACTTGCTGCAGAAAAAACCTGAGGAACTAGGACTCTGTCTCGAACCAAACTGTTTCGAGCCACTGGAACTAGAAGAACTACTCCCTGGCTTCTAGAATTGTTTCCCTCCGGTCGGAAATAAACTCTTCTGCTATTACCACTATATTTGGACGATTGTTGGAACGGAACTGCTGATGAAATTCAAATTTAAACAAACTCCAAGAAATAATCATACTTTGATTCTCTAAGGCTTTCTTCGTTGAAATCCACCAACTTTTTGCAATACCCTGAAGTTGATGCACAACTAACCAGATTCGACGGTCATCTGTGTAGTCAAGAGAGTCAAACAACTGATCGATCTCATCTACCCAACTTTCACACACAAAAGCATTTTCGGTACTCTTCAGAGTCGATGGTTTGAAAGACTGAAACATCATCAACAAGGTTTCCATTGGTGTCAGAATGACATCCATTTTATCAGTCTCAGTACTCTCCTGTTAATTCAGAGGGGTTGCTGCTGGTTGTTTCCTGTTCAAAACTCGACGAGGAGACATATCCTTTATTCAAGAGGATTAGGACAGAAATATCTCATAATATTAATCTGAGCAATTCGGTGCCCATCAACCTCTGTTCGACATACTCATTCAATCTCGGAAGTATTCAAATTCGGAACAAGTCTAATTCGGATTCTGATCTCAAGTTTTCTTTTTCCTTTATCTATTGGAAGAACTTCCTTAAGATAGCTTAATATTTCATTACTATGTCTTTCTTGTTCTATTATTAATCTGGTCGTATCTAAATCAATATATTCTTTGAAATTTCTTTCTAATTCTTGTATTATTAAATTGATCTTTTCAATTTTATTCTATAATTCTCCTAGATCTTTTTCTAATTTTGTTAAGGATGTCATTATGAGGTTGATTCAGTAACAATGAATTGTTTAATTTTAAGGATATTTTGATTCATGGTTCCAATCTTTTCAAGAATATCTTCATCATTTCTAGCTAATGATGACGATCTTCTTGGAAAAGAATGTTTCGTTATTTGGAGGTCATCTGAACTTCATTTTTTTTTACAAAAATCTATTTCTTCAATAAATGCCTTTCGGGGTGTTCAATTCTTGTAATATTTTCAAACATTCTTTCAACATAAATGGTTGGTTTTGTTGAAATTATTCCTGTTTGAGAATTATTACTCATTGCTAAACTAACAACATAGTTTATGTTGATCGGATGATTTCCTGTTAACATAAGATTATTTCTATAAAAACAATAATCTAGTGTTAAAGCATCATTTATGTTTTTTTTTATCAAAAAGAGATATATTGTATTGTGGATAAATACAAAATTTCATTTTTTTTGTAACATAAGTTTCCTATAATTTTTCCAAGGATTGAATCCTCAAGATTACGTATCCTTTTGTCACGAACTGTGATTTTAATTGGTGTATCTATTCCTTCTCGGTAGTGAGCTGATACAATTATTTCAATTCCTCCGATATGAACATATTTTAGTTCAGATCTTTCTTTTTCACTGGCTTTTGCCATGATGGTATCAATATCTTGAGTTGTTAATAACTTCAGTGTGTTAGATCTTAGTTCGTTGTTTATTTTACATGATCGTTCTTTTGTTCGTATCAAATAATAGATTAAATTCTTTTTGGAATTAAGAAGATTTGAAATTTTATTTAATATTCTAGGTTGATTTATTAAATTTGTTTTTTAATTAGAAAATCCTATTTTTTGTATTTCAGCAAACTTACTTTGATTGAATATAATATTCAAATTATACTTTTGATGCTCTTCAGATTCATCAATCTGAATGTTTTGATTTAAAGTTATTATCTCTGTCATTTTAACAGATGATAGAACTTCTTAATTTTCTTAAAGCTATTAAAAGTCTTTTTGTTGATTCTATTTGTTTTAATAGATTTTGAAAATCTTCGAAATTATCAATTGAAGATTGACAATTTTTGAGATGTTTCAAATTGTTTTCACAATTTTCTATATCAAAATTTATATTTTGGGAATATAAATTAAAGATATTTGCTTTTGTATTTTCATACATTTTTCATTTAGTAAAAATTATTATTTTTACTCTTTTATTTTTGTTGACCGGGTTTCGATAATAAAGCTTGTTCTTATTCATAACAGATTGTTATCTCTTCAATTTCTTCATTCTCAGAAATTTGAATTATCATTTTCCAGTTGCTTGAAAAATGTTTCTTTTTATGATTTTTGAAATAAAGGGTTTGAATATCTTTTATTATATTCCATAATTGATTTATTTGACGTAAATCTTTTAGTAAGATTATTTTATCAAATAAATTTTTAATCTCAATATCTAAAGTTAATCCAGACATTAATAATTTGCTTTATTTAACCGCTCTGATACCAGGTTGCGGAACTTTTCTTATTCATTAGTTTACACATCGATTTATAGTTCTGATTCATTTGTAACAGATAAATGATTTAATCCAAATTTGATTCCATTCATTCATTACTATTACAATTTTTAGTTGATAAACTGATTCGAATATAGTTAAATCAAAATTATTTATGTGGTATTCATGAAATGTATCATATTCATGATCATCCTCTGTTTCAAACCAGTTTTTAATTATTAATCTTCCATTTCTTATAAAGGATGATGACATGATTAATATGTTTTGAATATTTCTTTAATTATTATTTTCATTATCAATTTCATTATATATTTCCTTTATATTGTGTTCACCAAATCGAACAATTATATAAGTTTTGACAATGAATAATCGTTGATTTATTTTATTCATTTTGTTATAGATCTGAATGTAGAGTGGATCTGTATTTTCTAGATTTTGAATTTTATTCCTCGGATCTTGAAACTTTTTATTTAATATGAGTACTTATTGCTTCAGAGTCATTCCAGACATGATAGAGTTTTGAATAATTTTTTTAAATTAAGGGCAGCAGGAGGTCCAGGAAGGTTACTTTAATTGATTGATTCTTGGTTTTGAGCAGAGGCCAAATCATTGCTTTCCCTTAAAGATCTACTGATCGAATGGTACTTGCTTTCTAGATCTTCAGGTTTACTCTAACCATGGATCTTCAATTATCAGCTTTCAGCCTTGTCACTCCTTTCGCCCTGTTTGCTTAGTTATTAGCCATAAGGCTTAATTTTTGTTTCTGATTTTTATGTTTCTTAGTTTCTGATAGTTTTCACACGTCTTGTATGAACCAGATTGTAAGAAACTTAAGAAGAGAGAGAGATACTCAAACTTCACTTATCCATTTACAACACAAACATCTCCTTTTATAGGCGTGGAGAAACACATACAAAATTAAAATAAAGGAAAAGAGGGGGGGCCACTCGACACTACATAATGGAAAACAATTCATTTTACATATGAGTGGATTCCTTTCACATGTGGTGTGGTCCACGATTTCTTTTGTTTTTACATTGTGTCACTATCTGAATCACTGGCACATTCGGACCATTTCTTTATTGGTTTGTATTCTTTGACAGCTGCTTCTTCTGTCTGAATTGATTGGCAATGTCCACATTTGTGAGTGAAAATTATTGTTCTTAGTCTTTGACATAACATTTGTTGAGTTTCTCTGGTCATGTCAACTCTTGCTTCATAGATTGGGGCTTCGAATTGAGCTAACATGGCTTGATCTTTCTTTTGGATTGTCTCCTTGTGTCCAGTGGTTAATAAAATTTTACTAATTGCAAAATTTATTTTAACCTTTGAATTTCCATCAATTTTTCCTGTCTTTGAGATCATGTCAATCAATGTCTTTATTCTTATCTCATGAAGTGTTGAGATATCCATTACTTGTTTCTCTTCATTTGATCCTTCAAATAAGAATTTGTCTTTATTTTTGCGACATTGAATGTATATCATCGGTTGATAGAATTTGTCATTTTCCCAATCTGGAAGGGTTGAATGAATACTCAATGTTAATACTGGATCATCTTTGAAGACTGCTTTCTTGAACTGGATGATACTATTTCTCACTTGATATGGAAATAGTTCTATCTCTTGATTGTTGGGATTGACTTCTAATCCACTTAATAATCCATTTGAAAAGAATCTTGCGACTTCATGCGCTGGAGCACCCTGCAGTGTTCTTGCTCTTGATATGATTTGTGTGTCACAAGTTTGTAGCCAAGATCCTGCAAATGGTTTGGCTATTTTCAAATAGTTTAGTGTTTCAAAGAATTCAGTCTTGAGTTTTTCTGGAAAAATTGTTTTTTCAAAAATAGGTTTTTGTGGTCGCAAATTGACCATCTTTCTTTCTCTTGTTTCGAGGGCGCTTTTAAACGTCCTTTCTTCTTTTTCATTTTTCTCGGTGTTGGCTGTGACCACCGGTTCTTTTTTCATTTCTTTTTCTTTGTTGTCAGTGTTGGCTGTAAACACTGAATTTTTCTCATTCATCTCCATTATTTTATCAAATGGAGTTGCTATCTTTTTTGGTGTTCTTGGTGAGGATGATGATGACGAGGTTGTCATCTTCTCTTTTATCCTCTGAATTTTTCCGATTACATTCTTTTCTTTTTGTTGAAGAATTTGATTTTCTTCCTGTATATCAATCAATATTTCCTCTAATTAATTTAGTTTGTCCATCCTGCACAAGAAATATATATATATATATATATATATATTTATAGAAATGGTTAGAAATTTAACTCTTTATCGTGAGTAATTCGGATAGTTTTATTATGCGTATCATTGCATTTATGAATTCCTTTGCAAGAATTGAACCAATATTTATGAGATTGATTATTTTACTCATAGAGTAATTCATGTTTCTGAATATAAATCTCATTTCATCAATTTATATTCCCCATGCTTTCTGAGGCATGTTCGGATGACTTGAAGCCATAAAATAATTCATGTTTCTGAATATAAATCTCATTTCATCAATTTATATTCCCCATGCTTTCTAAGGCATGTTCGGATGACTCGCAGTCATTTTCTGGATCACTTAGGATCTCCTTTGTTATTCCGTTACTACGGATGGTATAATTTGGATGAAGTTCTCTGGTTAATGCGTTGGGTAATGAATTATCCGTTCCTTTGACATGCTGGATCTCGAACTGATAATGGTTCAATTCCAATTGCCATCTAATTAACCTTGCTGCATTTCTTCCTGCATTTCTTGATATTTTCCTTGTCTTGAAATATGTTAAATTCATATTATCTGTTCTTACTAGAAATGGTTTAGAGATAAGATAAATTTCATAAATTCTGATTGTAAATATTGAAGCTAATAATTCTCTTTCATTTGAGTGATAATTTAGTTGTGCACTTTGAAAAGTCCCTGATGTATAATTACATAATTCTTCATTATTCCTGGTAGATGTTTTAGTAAGTTCTTCTAAATTACCAAGATGAACTATCATCTTCTCACGCCATAGATTGAAGTTGTTCTTCCCATCAGATTTCTCCACCTCAAATCTCGACGTGGACATTGCTAAAGAATGCACCTAGCCAATAAACATTCTTATCAAGAAATCCTCAAAGAGAGTAGAGACAGAGATCTAGTATAAGAAGATTTGATGCAGCAAGATTCGAACCCTTGAGCCCAAGATTTTAAATCTCAGGCTCTGATACCATTTGTTGAAACAGAGTTCTAGTATAAGAAGATTTGATGCAGCAAGATTCAAACCCTTGAGCCCAAGATTTTAAATCTCAGGCTCTGATACCACTTGTTGAAACTTACACACCAGAAACCAAAACACAACAGGAACAATAACCAAGCTCACGGAAGCAACAAAAAACCAAAAACACTTTGATAAATGCACACAACCAACAAGAACATACACACACACACAAGCGATGAAGACACAGAGATTTACTTGGTTAGGATTACCAAAATCCTACATCCAAGGTTCTGAGATTATTCCCATATGAATTCACTAATCACCAATATCATCAAGTTTGATACAATCTCTTCAATACACATATCAACCATAATCTATAACAAACTTAGGCTAATACAATCAAGAACAGATATACAAGGGTTCCCTGAAGTTCCATCTCAATCAAGATGATCTTCGACCTTGAATGTTCAATCCAAATGCAAGCCTCTTTGTGTTCGTCAATAAATGATCGAAAGAGAAGAGATAAAGAAGCTATTGAGTTCTTCTGTAGATCTGTTAAGATATTCTAAGCCCCTTTGCTATTAGTTCCCTTAAAACAGATGTAACCCCCTTAACAGCCATAACTAACCCAAGATCCAATCCTAGCCATTGGATCATGGCTAATATAAGAACTAATCTTGACCATCCATTTGCAACTAATTGCCAAGTCAACATGTAGCTTTCACAAATACCATTGGATAGGATATGAGTATCCCACCTTTAAAGATTTTTATTAGCATTAGCCACAATGTGAGCAAAATAGGAGCTTTTCTCGGGACCCAGAAATAATGGCGCTCCCAAATAAGGGATAGAAAGAATCTCTTTAGCATATCCAAAGATCGAATGCAACTGTCCTCTACGCTCTGGAGGGCATGATTTGGAAAAAATGATAGTACTCTTGGCATTGCTGATAAGTTGACCAGAACATTCTTCATAATGATAAAGAAACTGTCTCAACTTCTTGACACTGGCCAAAGATCCATTGGAGAACAAGATAACACCATCTGCATAGGCTAAATGCGACAATCTAAAAGACCTTCGAGTATGATACTTAAGGCTTTTATTTCTGTCAAATAGATCATCCAACCCTCTACATAAATATTTTGCCGCAATCACAAATAAAAGAGGCGATAAAGGGTCTCCCTGCCGCAATCCTCGATGCAAAGCAAAGAAGCCTGAAAGAGTCCCATTTATGCTCACTAAAAACCAACAATTCCTAACACATCAACTGATCAAGCTGTACATCCCCTCAAAAAATCCGAAAGCCAGAAAGCATCTGATTCAAGAAGTCCCATCGAACTCTGTCATAGGCCTTAGCCATGTCCAGTTTCAAAATTATATTCCCTCATTGGTGTTTTCCCCCTAGACAATCCACTTAGCCGCCGCTTTTTGTTTCCAGAATCTCTTTTACATGGACAGCCCGTGAGCAATATTTGCTTGAGCCAAAGAGAGGGTTGTACGATGACTATCTGAAGGTCCCATATCGAATTTAGTTTCTGTTTTCGCCGCGATATCATTAAGCTTGCGAATATTGTCATGGATATTCCCAAAAACCTCCAGATTCCACCACTTCAAATGATTTTTAAGTCTCTTCAATTTAACCCCTAAGGAGGTGCTCTACTTTGAAATAATTGAAAAAATTCCCCCAAGAAGCCGAAATCAAGACCCTATCCAGACGTTCACAAATTTTCAAGTTGGTCCAAGTGAACCTGGAGCCCACAAAACCTGCATCAGTCAGCCCCGTCGAAATAATAAAATCTGAGAAATCATGCATACCACCTGGCCGACTAATGTTACCCATATATTGCTCTGTCGGGCTAACAATTTCGTTAAAATATCCACCCACAATCCATGGACACCCATCATCTGGTTTACACCCTAAGAGCCCTTCCCACAGTTGAACTCTACCACTCCTTTGACATTTAGAAATAGACTAGGGAAACAAAAATCTCTGTCGGGAACTATGGAGAAGATAATTTCACGTGGAAGAATTGTTCATGATCCCCCAACACATCAATAATAGTATATGAGTTAAAGAACATCCAAATCTAATTGTTATTATTTACAATCACGTTATGGAACCCAAAATAAGATGTTCTGTTCACCCGATCCAGTTGCTTCATAAGCTCTAGAATCATCAAGAAAAAAAAATTTTAACTTCAATAAGAAATTTCAATCTACGCTAGGCTGCTTTATTAACAATTCCTCGAACATTCCAAATGATACAATTCATTGGGATATATGAGGTAGAGTGACATCTTGATTTTTAATGTTACCTCCGATTCCCGAAACTGGAACTGAAGTAGTTCTTTTTGGAGGCCTTCCATGCCCCTCTTTTGAGAATTTTCAACCCTTGCCACTTGCTCGCTCACAGTATCAGTAAGCTTAATCCAAACACATTTCTCCACGTCTGAAACTGGTTTAGGATCAACCATATCCTCATTTATCCCTTCTGGTCCATCGTTTACCAACTCTGTGTCACCGAATCAACGTGAGTTCCATGAAAGTCCACAATGTCGTCCCCTTCATGATAACCCAACTGGTCACCTGAACCCCATTAAAGACCCTCACTGCACTCAACCTCCTCACCTAATATCATATCTTTAGTGATATTTGGCTCCACCCCCTTCGGCTATGACGTGGTGATATTTTCTTATGTTTAATTGGATTAAATTGTTATGATTAGGTGCATTCAGAGTGATTAAATTGGTTTTTTATATATAGTTGCTAATCATTGTTTGCGGTTTGATATAGGTAAAAGAGAAGAAGTTGAGCAAAAGAGGAGAAAAAGTGAAGAAAAACAGAAGAAAAGCAGAAGTATTGGCGCTCGAGCATGCAAATATTACCGCTCGTGCGCGCAAAAAAAAAGAATTTTTGATGCAAAACAAAAGTATTCGCGCTCGAGCCATTAAATATACTCGCTCGAGCACGCCGAAGTGAAGAGAAAAGAGAGACAGGGGCGCTACCCAACGGCGCAGCTATGCCGCGAGAAAGAGACGTGCAGCGCCCAGGGAGAAAATAGACAGCGCAGCGCTGTGGACTGGCGCTACTGCGCCACCTGTATGCGAAGAAAATAATGGGCAGAAATTTCCGCACTCTAGCGGGAACTTTTACCCGCTCGAGCGCGCCCGCGATAAGGAAAATATATTTTTTAAAAAGAAATAAATATTGGAAGGACTCTAGGTTATTTGTATAGATGAAAACTCACAAAATTCAGCAGTTAGAAAAGGCAGAAAGCGTGGAACACATCTTTGGCGGCTAGGTTTCTCTCCCTTATTCTTACATTATTTTTGTTCATCAATTTTTCTAGAGATTTCATGGCCTTTCGTGGCTAAATTTTAATTCTTGGTTGAGGAAGACTGTGACGCCTAGAATTTCTTAATTTAATTTTCATGCCTATATTAGTCTTTAATATTTATGATCTTAATTATTTTAATTTTCTGTGTTAATTGGCTAAATATTATATTTTTTCCCGCGCATTAGAATTTATTATTTTTTTAACTTTTGCAAAAAAAAAAAAATAGCATTTTAATTCTCGGGCTAGTAAAAATCAAATTTTATATTTTAAGTTAGGATTTTTTTTAAGCTTGCATTTTTTTCATTTATTTAGTGCGACTTAATTTTTAGTCTTAATTGTTGTTAAGGTGTAGCACGTTTCCATGAAATTCTTAACACTCTCATTTTTCTAGAGTTATACCTACACTTATGCACTTGGACCCAAAAGTTGAACCCTAGCCTCCAACACTTTACACTTCATTTTCACCCTAAGTTCATGCACACACTGACACACACAAGAACTTCACGATTTTTTCCCCTGTTCTTCCCATGGAGGCATCGGCTTCATTCCCCATCTTCTCTTAGCATCTGTATCTTCAATACTTCTCCGGTGGATCGCTCCTAGCTAGCTGGACGAACTGGTTCACCCTTTTTGGAGCTCGGTTTCAGCTCATATTGGCTTCTAGCAGCTCACGCCCTAGCTCTTTGAGCTCCCCTCTGTCCCTTCGAGTTTTGTAGCTAGGCAAGGATATTAGTTTCATTCTTCACTATGTGGATTATATTAGTTCGTATGTTGCATTTTTCAGGAAGTTTTGAAATTCATTCTCGATTGTTTGCCCTGATTCGAGAATGCCTGCTCAACGATATTTATTTATTTTTTCCCAGAAAATCGTGCATATTTGCTTGGCTCGGATTGTTGCTGAGATTTTTCAAATTTATGTGTTGCACTTAATTGGTAGCTGTTCATAAGCATGTAGTTCGATTATTTCGCGGCTTTTCTTCGCACATGTGTTCGAATTCTTGGTTCAAATTTTTACAGGGCTTGGATCGATTTTTTCCCAGCTTTCCCTTTTGCTTGTGGTGTTCAAAGTTTTCTGAGTTATTTATAACATTGAGTTCGAACCATTTCCAGATTTTATACTTCATGATATGTGATCGAATTCTCGGATTTTGTTGCTTGTGGTTCGATTCAAGTTTTCCAGATTATGTACATGTTTTCGAATTCGAGCACTTGGTGTTTTGTTGTGTCGATTCGGATGGTGATTTAGAGCTACCATGGGTGATATGTAGTTCACATGGTAGCAACTAGGATGTCTTGAAGATAGCTTGTGGGATGGAGTTGTGTTGCACTCAAAATTTTGGAGGATATGAGCGTGGGTATGATAGGCTTTGAAAGGGCTACTTTCAAGCTGGGTTTAAGGTGATTCAAGGTGAGTGGAAAGGGCTGGAAATGAGGTGGTATATTGGTCTTGGTCCTAGGATTAGAGACTTGGGAGATTGGAGGATTTATAGCTAAGTTTTGGTTAAGTTTGGAAACAAGTTATGAGCAAATTTTTGTAAAGTGAGTGGGCTATCCGGAAATCGATTTTTAAACAGGGGTTAACTCGGGTTTTGGCCAAGGGCTTGGGTCGGAAATTATTCTAGGATGTTGGGAATATGTTGGTTCAAGAGGGAATCAATTCGGTTAAGTTTGGGGCGAGTTTTGGATCGTTAAATGTTAAGGTGCAGAATTTTGTTGAACACAAAGGGGCTGCTGCCAGGAAATCGTCCTTTTGAAAAATGATCGCTTAGGAAATAAATTCCGAGGATGATATCCCTACTTAGTTCTAAGTGTCGTGGAGTCGTGGTTTCAAGAGAAATCTTTTTTGGTAAAAAACAAGCAAGTTATAAATTTTACGGGCTAACCGCTTGCATTAGTCGTAAGTGCAAATTATGGGTTAAATCTTCCATCCTTTGGTTTAGTTCCTAAATCATTATCCCGGTCATTCTTCTGTGAGTCATATGCATGATTATCGATCAACATTTACATGTACATCATATTTACATATGCATGCTAAGTCTCATATTTATGAATGAAAGAAAGAATTTTACGAACGAAGTGAGATGATTGTGACTACAGTAACATTCATGTGTTTGGACGGGCTGGGAGACGTCTTAGATTCCCTTATCGAAATTCATGTGTATGGACGGGCTAGGAGAAACTTGGATTCCCATACCAACCATAGGGCAAGACGGGTTGGGTGTTATCCTGACTTCCTGGCGTCATAGTGCACTGTAGCCATGATCATGATCGAAACTCATAGAGTCACAATTCATGGATCTAAGTTCACAGTTTCAGTTCAAGTCATTTATATACATGTTCAGTTCAGTATATTCAGTTTCATTGTCAATGTTTGACTTAGCCATGCATATGTTACATTCATATTCATTTCATTTATTCAAAAAACATCTTTTTTAAGTTTAAGGGCACAAAGTATTTTATTATAAGTTATTTTTAATTTATCTGTGTTTGTATTTACGTAGTACTCGTTATCCCCCCCCCCCCATATTCTTGCTGAGTCCTTTAGACTCACTACACTTATTGTTTTCAGGTGATGACTATTACGTTGAGGCTGAGGGGCAGGATCCTCAGGGCGAGGTCACCGGTGGTGCAGGCCCTTGACTGACGTGCTTTCAGTTGATCCGAAAACTCTGATGTTGCCCTTTTTATTTATGAGTTGAAATATTTTCATACACTGTCAGTCATTTGCATGATGTGTTTTCCCTGCTTTAGAATTTTTGGCATGTAAACTTAATAGTTTATTATTCCACAACTGTGTGGGATTAACTCCCCTTTTTAGATTCTATGATTATCGTATTTGGATTTTTAACTTGTGTTTATTTTATTTTAATTTGAATTGCTGACTGTGTCAGTTGAGCTTACAATATTTTAAAGCGAGTCATGGCAAAAATTTTGTTAATTCCGCAAATACTTTATTTATTTATTTTTATTATTTTAGAGGGTTTCGGTCGTTTCAAAGACGAATCCTTGAAGTTTTATTTTCCTTGTGAGATTTTGATACGTTTGTTGTTTGATTTATGGTTTGAGTATCAAGAGTTGTTTGGATTTAATTATTAAGCTTGTGTGTTTGATTATTGGCTTGATCACCTAGTAATTTTTTATACAATCTAAAGCTAATTAGAAATCAAATCCGTAATTATTTGATCTCTCTAATTTGCGAAGCAACTATGATTAATAATTTATGCTTTAGAATTTATTAATGCGTAGGAACATCTCTTGACTATATTAAATACAACCGCTTGTGTTTGTGTTATTTAGATTCATCAATCTTACTAGTTTGAATACTATCTTGGATTTAAACTTTAATATCTTGTATATTGGTTGATTCATTGGTAAGAGTTAATAATAGAACTCTTGCTTCTATTTAAATTAAAATTAAGATGATATAGAAATTAGATTTTCAATGATGAATATTCAAATATGGATTGATTATTTTTAGAGAATCGGTGATCAAACAAATAAAATTCAAGGGCGTATTCGACCGATACCGATGCTTGTTTAATTGATCGTTAGTCATTTTAAATTTTAATCTTGCATGCATGCTAGTTGATTTGAATTTTAGAATTAGTATTTCTTTATTTTCTAAATTTTTAGAAGTTAATTAAACAAACAAAAACTCCCTTTTATTTACTTTTGGTATTTTTAGTCTATATCACAATAAATTTCAATCATCCTCGTGGGAACGATCTCTACTCTCACTGCTACATAATTATTTATTTGAATCGAGTGGGTTAATTTAGACGTGACACGACTAAGCGCTACCAAATTTTGGCGCCGTTGCCATGGAGACGTTGTTAGATTTAATTATGTTTTTGTTTTTGATTTATTTTTCTTTTCTCCAGTGATTTTCTTGTTTGCTCATGCGTGCAGGTGAATCTTCAGAAGAAGAAGAATTTTCATACGATCCTGAGATAGAGAGAACCTTTCATCAACGAAATAGGGAATCTCGGAAAAAATCTGAAGAAAAAGAGGTCGCATTTGAAGAACCTAGAGAACAAATGGCTGCAAATATGAGCTTGAGACAACTTGCCACTCCTGATTTGAATCAACAACCTTTATGCATTACTTTTCTTACTTTAGAGGCTACTGCCACTTTTGAACTTAAATCTGGACTAATACATCTTTTGCTTTATTTTCATGGCCTTGCAGGTGAGGATCCCCATAAACATCTTATGGAGTTTCATGTGGTTTGCACAAGAATGAAACCAGCTGGAGTGACGGAGGAACAAATCAGCTAAAAGCCTTCCATTTTTCTTTAAAGGATGCTGCAAGGGATTGACTATATTATCTAGCTCCTGGATCCATCACAAATTGGAATGAGATGAAGAGAATTTTATTAGAGAAGTATTTTATAGCGTCGAGAGCAGCGAACATTAGGAAGTAGATATATGACATTAAGCAATATACTGGAGAGTCACTTCATGAATCTTGAGAGCGTTTCAATAAGCTTTGTGCTAGCTGTCCGCAACATCATATAAGTGAAAAATATCTTAATTAAATTTTGATATGAAGGTATTTTACCCCATGATAGGAGCATTGTAGATGTTGTCAGTGGAGGAGTTTTTGTGGACAAGACACCACAAGATGCGAAAAATTTGATTGCGAATATGTTAGCCAATTCTCAACAATTTGGCACAAGCAAGCTTGACCCCACACCTAAGAGGACCAATGAGGTAAACGTTTCTTCCCTTGAACAACAACTGATTGATCTGACATCTCTTGTACGTCAAATTGCTGTAGGGAATGGGCAAAATATAAAGGTGTGTGGAATTTGCACTACGATGGGGCATTCAACTGATATGTTTCCCACAATTCAAGAGAGATATCTTGAACAAGTCAATTCAACATGAGGGTTTCTGGGGCAACCACAGAGGAAGTATGATCCTTACTCGAACACGTACAATCCATGTTGGAGAGATCAACCAAATCTCATATATGGTAATCCTACGATGAACAAGCCTGCACCTCACGTGTAGCCGAATAATCAACAATATAGGCCGCCATTCCCTCCAAAATCGCAACCCCACAAATTCCAAACCCTGGTGAGTTTTTGGAGAATATTGTTAAGGATCTTGCCAATATTACTTTGAACTTTCAACAGGAAACAAGGGCAAACATTCAAAACTTGAACAATCAGATGGGGCAATTGGCGACATCAATAAACAATTTAGAGGCACAAAACTCTAGCAGTTTACCCTCTTAGATAGTGCTCAATCCAAAAGAAAATGCAAGTGCAATCACTCTAAGGAATGGAATGGAGTTGAAGATTCAAGAGAAAGTGGTACAAACACCATCAAAGAAGGAAAAAGATGAGGAATCTGAGGTGGAGGAGAATGATCCTATTCAAGAAGATGTACCAAAAGATAAGTTTCCTCTCCTTTTCGAGTACAAACTCGTACCCTTATTTCTCCATGCATTGAAGGTGTCTAGGAAAGATGAAGGTATTAAGGAACTTTATGATACTTTTCGTAGATGTGAGATAAATATTCATTTGTTATATGTTATTATACAAATACCTCGTTATGCTAAATTTTTGAAAGAGTTGTGTACTGCGAAAATAAAACATAATTTGAAGGGATGCCAGAAGGTGGAGTTGGGATAAAATGTTTTTGTTGTGATTCATAGGAAAATTCCCGCAAAATGCAAGGATCCATGTATGTTTTCTATTCCTTGTACAATAGTTAATGTTCAACTAGATAAGGCCATGTTGGATTTAGGATCATCAAGTAATGTCATGTAATATTCTATCTATGCTTCCTTGAAACTCGGTCCTTTGAATAAAATTGGAGTTTTAATCCAGTTGACTGATAGATCTAATGCATACCCTAGAGGTGTAGTTGAGGATGTCATTGTGCAAGTAAATAATTTGGTCTTTCCTGCTGATTTTTATGTGCTTGATATGTAAATGGTGATCATAATAGTCCTATTTTGTTAGGAAGACCATTTTTGAAAACATCGATGACCAATATTGATGTTCACAGTGGCACACTTACTATGGAATTTAATGGTGAATTCATCGAATTTAATATTTATGATGCCATGAAATATTCTTTTGGTGATGACCATGTTTACTCTATCGATATTGTTGATTACTTGTCATAAGAATTTTTTTAGCTTGCAGGAAAAGATGAATTGGATGTTATTACTACACCCATTCAGAAAGAGGACGAGGACTTTTGTGCGAATGAAGAATTGAAATAAATTGTGGCCACTCTGAATCGTGTTCCTGAACTATCCCAGTCAGGTAATATATCTTATATTTCTTTGCCAATCTCTAATGCTAGGCATATTCCGTATATTTTGCAGGCACCTATAATTGAGTATAAGCCTCTTCCTGATCATCTCAAATATGTTTTCATGGGGGAAGGGAAAACATTGCCAGTTATCATCTCCAACAGTTTGGAGAACGAGCAAGAAGAGAAACTCACACAAGTTCTGAAAGAGCACAAGACAGCAATAGCATAGACCATTGCAGATATCAAAGGAATCAGTTTTCAACTTGTATGCATAAGATGTTTTTGGAGGAAGAATCTAGCCCTACACGCCAGACTCAGAAGAAACTGACCCACTCATGATGGATGTGGTGAAGGAAGAAATCCTCAAACTTCTTTAAGTTGAAGTGATTTATTCTATTTCAGACAGAAAGTGGGTTAGACCTGTTCAAGTTGTTCCCAAAAGATAGGAATCACAGTGGTGAAGACATTAATGATGAGTTGGTTCCCATCTGAATTCAAAACGGGTGGAGGGATTGTATAGATTATAGGAAACTAAATGCTGAAACCCAAAAGGACCATTTTTCTTTACCTTTTATTGATCAGATAATTGAGAGATTAGCTTGTCATTCTTATTATTATTATTTTTTATGGATATTCTGGTTATTTTAGGACTGCGATTGCACCAAAGGATCAAGAAAAGATGACGTTCACTTGCCCGTTTGAAATGTTCGCCTACCGGCGCATGCCCTTCGGACTCTGCAACGCACCAGCCACATTTCAGCGGTGTATGGTTAGTATATTTTTTGATTATATTGAGAATATCTTGAAAGTTTTTATGGATGATTTTACTATGTATGAAAATTCATTTCATGGGTGTTTATCTAACCTTACATTTGTCTTAAGAGATGTGTAGAAACAAACCTTGTGTTGAATTCTGAAAAATGTCATTTTATGGTTGAACAAGGTATAGTTTTGGTCATGTTGTTTCTGCAAAAGGTATTGAGGTAGATAAAGCTAAAGTTGATATTATTCAGTCACTACCTTATCCAACGTGTGTGCGGGAAGTGCATTCTTTTCTTGGACATGCAGGTTTTTATAGAAGATACATTCAAAATTTTGCTAAACTCGCATCACCCATGTGCAAATTGTTGCAAAAAGAAGTGGCTTTCGAGTTTGATGATGCATGCAAGATTGCTTTTGATAATTTGAAGGATTCACTAACTTCTACACCCATCATTCAACCTCCAGCCTGGAAAAGCCTTTTGAGATTATGTGTGATGTCAGTGACTATGCGGTGGGATCAGTTTTGGGACAAAGAGTTTGAAAAGCATCTCATGCCATATTGTTGGAACACGGTCGTTCTCCGGATCGAAAAAGAAAGTGATACCCGGTGCAGCGGAAGTTTTAAAATTTTATATGGAACGATTCCATATCATGGGTATCAAATTCCTACGATTAAAATTGATAACATAAAATTTAAACAATATAAATTTTACCTTAAAATCTCGAAGCGAGATTATGGATACCAACAGATTAAACTGCTCTTGTTGTATATCCCAGGAACTGATGAACGAACTTTTCTTCAATCAGGTCCACGAACAGAAGTTTAATCCCTCTGATAGACTGCACTATAAAGTCTATCAGAAGTTTCTACGAAGAGAAATAACAGATTTGATCTGCTAATTCAGACTGCAAATTCAAAATTTGCAGACTGAAATTCTCGAACACAGTAGGGGAGGGGGGCGGCCGAATTCTCTAGAGAGAGTGCTCTAGGGTTTCGAATTTTTATGCCTTGATTTGTTGTGTCAATTTTTGTACTGCAATAACTTATTTATAATGTGGGCTGCTAACAGCATAGGGCCCATTAGTCATAAGTTCAAGCCTGACAAGCAAAACCCGCATGTTCAAAAATTAATATAAAATTCATCGTGACTTAGATTGATAAACCAATTTTACCAATGTGCACAGAAACCATTTCTGCATCTTTTAAAGTCAAGACAAATTTTCTGAATCCGAATTCAGTGGTTTTCAAAAATGTCCATCAATATGTCATTTTTAGGAAATCTTACTCCCTCTACTTTTAAATAAGAAGTCCTACTTCTTTATCCACTAAATTTAACTCTTTAAATTTAATTATCTCAACGGGGATTAGAAATCCATTACTTGTGTGACCCTCAATGGTTCAGGGATACAGCTAGCCGTGGGCTCACAACTCCTTGTGACTCGGAACAACAATTTCCGACTTGCCCATCGAATCATGGTAAGAGCGTCTAGCAACATCGCCCCATGATTCCCTAGGTATCACTGATAGTGCCTGCAAGAACCAATAGATTTTGGTTAGCATACAGTACGGTCCCTTCATCCATATATCCCGATCGAATCAACAACCATTGGTACATCGAGATTCGTTCGAGATTTAATAACTATGCAATGCATCTTGAAGATCAAATAGTGACATCGCATGTGCTACTAGGAAACCAAGTAACCTAAAACACATCATGTACTCTGGCCAGAGTTTCGTCACACTAATATCTCCTCAGATTGCATAGGATATCCACACTCGCAAGTGTGCGGTGAATCCTTGACAACAAAGCATCGACTCCTATATGTGTCGTAACTGTACCCAATCCCGACACCTGATGACCCTAATAGAGTCGGTAAACAAGTCAAAGCACAGTACTAGCATATAGAGTCTCAATGATGTTTCAAGTAATAAGGACTAATGGTGCACAACCAAAACCGCGGACTATATCCACTCGATAAGTGATAACCACTTGAAAAGTCCGAATAGGGTAGTTCGATCATTCATCATATGAATATCAATTTGCATGCTTCGAACATCTCTATGTTCCATACCAATGAAACATGGTACTCGGCATCGCAAATGCTAGTCTCAATCTCGAGCGATCCTTATCCTTATTTGTGGACGGCTCAATTGACTAGGAACTGTTTAGAATATGCAGTGAACATAAGATGTGTTTTATGACAGTGATCTCTCTATATTCACTATCTCATCTTACTTTAGTATATTCAAGGTCTTTATCAAAATAGCAACAGTATATCATTATATAATAATAAGATAAATTGAACGCCATTTAAAGAACATATATTATATTAAACAAAGATTGTTTACAAAAAGAGACTCTCAAAGCCCTTAGCCACAAGTTGGCTAACGGGGCATCAACTCTTTCACATATACTATGCCTCTAGAACATTGAATGATGCCCAGATAAATTATTCAACTACAGAAAATGAGCTTTTAGCTTTTGTTTTTGCTTTGGAAAAATTTAGATCTTATTTACTTGGAACTAAAGTTATTGTTTATTCTGATCATGCAGCTCTTCGCTATACGATGACAAATAAGGAGGCAAAACCATGATTAATAAGATGAATACTGCTCCTAAGAGAATTTGGCTTGGAAATTAAGGACAAACGAGGGACAGAGAATAGAGTGGCAGATCCCTTGAGTCATTTAATCCATGTTGATGAGGAGTTGTGCTTGGAAGACGAATTTCCTGATGAGCAACTATTTTTCTCAAGAACAACACTACCGTAGTGTGGGGACCTCGGGTGCTAATCTCATAATCACAATAATGATTCAATCTAAACAATCTAAGCATAAATCATGTAATCATTCCAAGCAACAATACCAATTCAATTATATAAGAGCATTTAAACAATTAAGTATGTGATTTTAGAAAACTCGATAATCATAAACGATCTCGAGTTATTCTTTTCATATTATTTAATGTCTATTCATACCTTTATTCTGATTCAAGTATCTGAAACTCTTGAAATTCTTGATCAACTACAATCTAGCCAAATCTATCATCAAATTATGTTCAACTCAACCTTGATAGCTCAATCTCTTTGTTGCTCTCATTTTTGATTCAATATTCCACATGACTCGAACTCGACGACTCGACTTCGATAATATTTCACTTCAATTCTGAAATGAATTTATAACATAGCTTAACATCAGCTTTCATTCCCATTTCAATCTCATCAAATCTGAAACCACTACAAGATTTGATTATTCAATCAAAATCAAAACCGGCGACGTAACACTTCGAAACCGAAATTCCAAATGCATTAACATCATTAATTCAACCATCTAAACCAATACTAATCACCAATTCAGCAGCATATACACGTACAAAACAGTCCCCAAAATTCAGAATTCTAAAAATCTTTTCAAAAATCGAAACCATGTTCAAACGACGATCTTTTCTCGATCTGTCTTAGATATGCTATCGTCGTATATACTAAAACATGTTTAAACAATTAAATCTTAATTATAACAATATCTTAAAATTCAAATATGGTAAAACTTCTTAAAACTTACGTCAAAATGTATCAGTCGAAGTCGTGATCGCAAATATATGATCAATCAAAAATTTTACCGGGCGGATCAATTTTTACCGGAGCTTGAAAGGTTGAAAATGGCCTTGGAACCCTTCTTTCTTCTCCTCTCGGTTTCTTGGCTGAGTTTGGCTAAGAAATCTGATAAATTTTACACATTACACATTTATACATAGCAAGTTGCAAGGAAATTGCACTTTGGTCCCTGAACTTTGGCATAATTGCAAATCAGTCCTCGGCCAATCTTTTTAATTCAATTTCAATCCTAAATAATTTAAGAATATTAGAATTTAATTCTAAACTCTAAAAATTTTCAAATTAAATATTCTCGGATTAAAATTAAATAATCTCGGGTCTTACCCCTGAAACTTTGATAATTGCAATTCGATTCCTGCGCGAGTTTCACCTTCTAATTAAATCTTATTTAATTCCCAAAACTCGGAATTTAAATCTTAAATCCCATAAATATTTAATTCAAATATTTTTAATCTATTAATTTAATAATTCGGATATTAAAATCTTAAAATCCGAAAATCCTCAAATTAAATATTTTCGTCCCGAAATTTAAATCTCTACTTTCGTAAGTTCTCAAATTAATATTTTCTCATATTCGAAATTTAAATCTCAAATTTCGTAATTAATTGCTTAATATTTTCGGGCCTTACACGTAGTATGCACATATCGTTAATTAATTGGTGGGTTACCCTCTTAATTTTCTAGAGCTAAAAAATATAAGGTCAAAAGTGACGCCAAGTACTATATTTGGGATGATCCTTACTTGTGGAAGCATTGCACTGACCAAGTGATAAGAAGATGTGTTCCTGAAGGCGAGGTAATTCCTATCCTCACATTTTGTCATTCTTATGTTTGTGGAGGTCACTTTGGAGCCAAGAAAACGACAAGAAAGGTATTAGATTGTGGGTTATTTTGGCTGTCCTTGTTTCAAGATGCCTATTATATTTGCAAGTCATGCAATCAATGTCAAAAGATGAGTAACATATCCCAACACAAGGAGATGCCTCAACACCCCATTCTTGTGTATGAAATTTTTGATGTGTGGGGCATCGACTTCATGGGACCATTTTCTAGCTCTTTTTGGTATATTTATATATTACTTATTTTTTATTATGTCTCAAAGTGGGTGGAATCTAAAGCCACCTGGATTGATGATTCTAGGGTGGTTGCAGATTTTGTCAAGCATAATATTTTCTCCAGGTTTGGGTTTTCAAGAGCAATCATAAGTGATAGAGGTACCCATTTTCGCAACCGAACGGTGAAGAGCTTATTGAAAAAATATCATGTGATGCACAAGGTTTCAACTGCATATCATCCTCAATCCAATGGAAAAGCTGAAGTATCAAATAGGGAGATCAAGTTCATTTTGGAGAAAACAGTGAATCCGACTAGGAAAGACTGAAGCTTGAGATTAGATGATGCTTTGTGGGCCTACAGAACGGCGTATAAGACATCGATCGGAATGTCACCCTACAGTTAGTTTTTGGGAAGCCTTGTTATCTTTCAGTGGAGCTGGAGCACTAAGCATATCGAGCTATCAATAATTTCAATATGAAGATTGATGAAAGTGGACAACATAGGAAGTTGCAAATGCAAGAACTAGAGGAAATACGTAATGATGCCTATGAAAGTTCAATGATTTACAAAGAAAAGACGAAGGCCTTTCATGACAAGATGATTTCTAGGAAGGAATTTGCAGTTGGTCAAAAAGCCCTCCTATACCATTCACGCCTTCGGTTATTCCCAGGTAAGTTTCATTTAAGATGGATCAGACCTTTTTTTGTTACTAATGTTTTTTCTCATGGTGCAATTGAAATTCAAAGTTTGGAAACTTCAAAGGTATTCAAAGTGAATGGTCATAGGCTGAAACATTACAATGATGGTTTCCATGTAGAGGAAGTGCAAGAAATACACCTTGAGGATCCACCACACATTGAGTTAATTGAAGCATGAAGTCGGGCCAACGACAATAAAAAGAGGCGCTGCTTGGGAGGCAACCCAAGGGGAGTATTCTAATTTCAATTTTTTTAGTTTATTTAGTGACCGCTTAATTCGGTTATCTAGCAAGTGCACTAGGTCAAATAATAGTAAAGTAGACAGAGAGTCCAAGTATCGATCCCACAGGGACTGCTGTCAATTCTCAAGATTTAATTATTTTAATTAATCTAGACAAAATCATAAAGAACAATTTGATTTAAATAAAATAAGAATTTAAAATAAAAACTGCTTAAGAAATAAGAATTAAAATAACTGAAGATAAAAATAATTAAAACGAGACAACCAAGACACACGTAGGTACCGAACAAATCATGTAACATGTATTCGATTCAGGACTCAGATTTAATATTAATTCACGGGAATTCTCCTAATTTGTTCAAAGGACTGTTTCTAGAATAATCAAACCTATTCAAATATTGATGAACTAATCTTTCGTAATTCTAATCAAATTTGAATACATTAAATATTTGTAAAAATTTAGTTTACACCTAAACCGCACACTGAAACCGAATTCTATTTCTAGTCGGTTTTATAATATGATGATTGTCAAAGTGATCAAAATCAAAATCACCTCATTCGACTTGGAATCGATTAACATGCAAGCAAACAGTTGATCAGACTATTCACAAGACAAATATAAATCTGACAATCAATAAAATAAAATCAAGTATGAAAAATCCCAAATAAACATCCAAGTTTTCTTCATAAATTTGTTCGGCTCAATCACGCCATCTTGGTTGAAAACAAACTACTCAATAATTGAAATTAGAATTCAAAAATAAAATAAAGAAAGAAGAAGAAGAAAAGAAAAGAGAAATCTTCTCTCCCGAGCCTTGTAGCCTCCTCCCTTGTGTTGTTCACGATCTGGAACTTCTGAACCCCTCAAAAATATGATATATCTTCTATTTATATGGTCCAAAACCCATACCAATTACTTTCCTTCCAACACAAGGACTTTTCAAACAGTCTGACGCCGGAACCTGCGCTCGAGCGAGTGGAATTCTCGCGCGTGCGTAATGAAAAGCAGGTTTCTGGAGTTGTAACTCGCGCGCGCGGGGAGTTCAATTCTCGCTCGCGCGCCACACAATTTCTGCTGGGAGCGACGATTTTGAAAAATTATATCTCGAGTTCTAGCCGTCGGATTAAGCTGAAATTTAGACAAAAGTTTCAAAACATCTTGATCTGTAATCCAACGGTGGAGATTGGATTTGGTTTTTCTAAAATTAAAAATGATTTTTCGACCAAAGCTGCTCCGTAATTCACTCTTCAAAAATCCATTTTCCTACAAAATCAAACGGGAGAGTGAAATACAAACACATGCACTAAAACATATAAAAACACATAAAAACAATATGAATGCACACAAAATAGACATAAAAATAATGCACAGAAATTGCACTTGTCATTTATTTCATTGCATTTTAACTTACATTGAGGAAAATGTAAGAATTTAAGTGTGGGGTAGGGAACACTAAAATTTTGGAAAATTTTTTGAATTTTTTTAGAGCTCGTAGTAAGTGATAATATAACTGTTGAGATTCACTAGCTCATGATAATATCTAATTGATGACATGCATGCCTTTGAAAATAGATGATTTGCTAACATTGGAACACTTTGACCTCCAATGCAAATTAGACTTTGATATGGTTGTTGAATATTTTAGAGCACGCATGAGTCATAGCTTGTGAAGTGTATATGAAGTAGTGAAGGTCGTGTGAGCCTTATGGCAGTCTTAATAAGGTGCTAGTGCATGTCAGAGCTTAACTACATATTCTTTGAGGTGTGAATCTAGACTGCGAGCAAACATGAAAGTGATATGGGCGATTTTTGATTTGTTTGAGCCTTTCAAGCCTACCATGTAAATAAAATTTATCCCTAGTGTCCCCTTTGAGTTTAATTGAAACGAATGGTGTATGCATAACATATATTTAAGCCCCATTCTACATTCTTTGGCTAGCCTAGCAACTTCCTTAATGAGCCTAAACATGATATTTTAATCTATATCTTTCAAGGGAGTATGATGTGTTGCATTATATGCATTGTGATTATTGTAGTCTATCTATTGTTGAGTTCATTATCAAGGAATTCAGTTCATGAAAAAAGAGTAAGATCTGCCTTGAAAAGAAAAAAATATGTCTCCCAATGGAGCAGAAGAAAAAAAAAAAAAGCCAAGGTATTGAAAAAAAAAGAAAGAAAAAGATCATGCGAAGAGAGAATCCTGCATTGTGAATATTTTTGTAATGTCCCAGATTCGACGACTATCCTCACTGTATCAAGATTAGTCTTTCCAGCGTGCTTATATCCTCACTCACACGCATCCTGAGAAACTTTATAGGGGGTCACCCATCCTATAATTATCCCAAGTCAAGCACGCTTAACTTTGGAGTTTTTATGTGATGAGCTCCTGATAATAAGATGCACCTTCTTGATATGAGTAGTACATATGAAATCTTTTAAACTCTCCTCAACTATGCAGTGCCATACCTACACAGTCTCAAAATGCCTCTCATTCCGGCAGGATCGGTTCATTCATGTCTTCCTCCGCCTAGAAGCCTATCAGGAGTCGCTCATTGTCTGTGCAACCTCTTGGCACTGGCGATCACTCCCCGCCTTCTCAGCCCCGGGCGTCACATGCCCACCAGCTTCCTCTTGGTTCGTCCCCGAACCATACCGTACTAAGAGAGTTCGGCTCTGATACCAATTTTAATGTCCCAGATTCGACGACTATCCTCACTGTATCAAGATTAGTCTTTCCAGCGTTCTTAAATTCTCACTCACACGCACCCTGAGAAACTTCTCAGGGGGTCACCCATCCTATAATTGCTCCAAGTGAAGCACGCTTAAATTTGGAGTTTTTATGTGATGAGCTCCTGAAAAGAAGATGCGCCTTCTTGATATGAGTAGTACATATGAAATCTTTTAAGCTCTCCTAAACTATGCAGTCCCATACCTACACAGTCTCAGAATCCCTCTCATTCCGACAGGATTGGTTCATTCATGTCTCCCTCCGCCTAGAAGCCTACCAAGAGCCGCTCATTGTCCGTGCAACCTCTTGGCACCGGCAATCACTCCCCACCTCCTCAGCCCCGGGCGTCACAATTTTCATACTCTCTTATTTGTTATATCCTTACCTTTATTTCGTAAGCCAATACCAAGGCCACATTACAAGCTAATGAAGTCCTACTTGATTTGTGTTTGCAAGTGGCTAGATAGTGGAGAAGTGTCTGCAAGTGAGCTTATGCGTGTATTGGTGTGCAACTTGAGCTGTTGTGAGGTTTTGCATTGAATGGATCTGTGAAGTTGCATGACTAGGGGTGTAAGTGAGTCAAGCTACTTGTGAGTATCTCGTGAAAAACTTAGTCAACAACTCGACTCGAACTTGGTTTGACCGAGCTCGAGTAGCTCGATGCTTCTCTCGAGTCGAGCTCGAGTTTCATATGTATTTGTATCGAGTAGCTCGCAAGCTACTCGATATATATATATATATATATATATATATATATATATATATATATATATATATATATAGAGTTCTTTTATGGTGCCCAACTCTATATGTCCAACTTCATGCCCACCATGTACAATATGTGATAAGTCAACTCATCAATTGTGTTGGTCAACTCACATATTGTACATGGTGGGCATGGAGTTGGGCATATGAGTTGGGCACCATAAAAGAACTCTATATATATATATATATATATATATATATTTATATATATATATATATACGTGTGTATAATTAAGGGTGTATGAGAAGGGTATTTTTGTAAATAAGAGAATATTTTTTAACCCTAAAACCTATATTAAGTAACCAGCATCCGCACACTCGTTACTCCTGATTTCTTCTTCTTCTTTCACCCGACGGGCATCATTCCACCTTCATGTTCAAAGATTCAATTTTCAGTTTTACTCCAGTTGGGCAAGCAAATATTCGTTGAGAATAGGCTCCAAAAGCTCCATATTGTAGATGGTGTCAAAGGGCGAGCAGAAGAACCCAGTAACGTCATGTTGATAGCTTCCGATGTCACCGTCTCTACTCGCTAGGTTCTGCGTGAACAGGTGAAGAAACCACAAATACAAGAGCTCCATCGTGAAGGGGAAGATCATAAATTTACATACATTCCTCAGTTTGTTCTTTATATTTTTTCCCTAACAATTGTTAGATTTTAGCTCTCGATTTTTTGTTTTTTCCTAACAATTATTAATTTTTAGCTCTCGGTTTATATTTGTTGGCCAAGGCATGAACGTTTGCTAACCACTATGATAGTGGTATTATGCTTTATGAGTTTGTACATACGTATTATTTAAAATTTATCAAATACAAAAATTGGAATGATTAAAAGAGAGAGCGGATGTAATTGGCTAATGGCAAGAAGTCAGGAACATATTGGATGAAATCTTGAGCTGGTCACGAATTAGGTTGTGCTTACTGCTTAGGATAAATTGTTTTAGACACTTATACTTTAGAGGATGAAAATCATTTTACTGGATACAAATTCCTTTTATAATTCATCTTATTGTTTCTTATCTCTTGTCATAGACATAATGCAACAAATAAAATGAATTATATCTAATGAATGATACTAACAATTTTTTTTTTCATCTTATCATATTACAGGGACAATTAACGTTTGTGTATAACTCAACCCAAAATGCAATCAATATCAGGTATCAAGATCTATCTTAGAAAAATTTTCTATTACTTGAGGTGATATTTCATAATATTAAAATTTTAAATCTTTTTTATTATTTATAAAATTATATATATAGTGTTTTGTAATTTCTTTATGTTATAGGCGACATCAATCAATGTGAAGGATCTTCAACCCATTTTTTGGCTTCAACTAGTTCTTCTAGCCCACTGATGGATTCCAATATGGCTCCTAATGTTTCTGGAACTTCATCATCTAATGATGCTTCTGGAAGAGTTGAAAATCTAGATAAAGAGAAAGAATCTCAAGATCATTTAGAGGAGGATGATCCAAATCCATTTGCACCAAAAAAAAAAGAATTATAAAATCTTGTGTATGGGAAGAGTTTAGAGAAATTGAGGTTAGTGGTCTCAAGAAAGCAGAGTGTATACATTATAAGAAACGCATGACCATTTCTAAAAGTAAGCCGACAAGTAGCTTTCGAAGGCATTTAGAAACTTGTGCAGTTAAAATAGCAAATCAAAGAAATGCACAATAAAAGACAATGTTGAGTTTTCCTCCAGCTGGTTGTGCATCGTTTCAGCCTACTTTAATTTCTGCAAAGTTTGATATGGGAAGAATGAGAGAGGCAGCTGCACATTGGATTTTAATGCATGAACATCCCTTCACTATTTTAGAAGAAGAAGGACTTAACATGATGTTAAATTTAGGGATGCCCGAGTTTAAAAAAATATCACTTTCCACCGAAAAGTTTGATTGTGTTGCTTTGCACGAACAAGAAAAAAGAAGTTAAAGAATCATATTAACAAGGTTGAAAAGGTGAGCTTGACAACAGACATGTAGAAGTCTAAAAATCAAAAGATCGAGTACATGGTAGTGACAGGGCATTGGATCGATTCTGAATGGAAGTTTAAAAAACGAGTCCTCAGCTTTGTACACATTCCTCCACCTTGTACAGGTCTTCAAATATCAGATGCCAACTTCAAATGTGTTAAAGATTGGGGCATTCAAAACAAGGTATTTTCTATTTCAGTTGACAATGCTTCAAACATTGATTTTGCTATTTGTTTATTGAAAGATAATTTCTCAAGGGCCAGCAAGTTGTTATGTGAAGGAAAACTTTTTCATGTTAGGTGTTGTGCACATGTTCTAAATCTCATGGTTCAAGATGAGTTGAGTCAAATTGTGGATATCACTGAGAAGATAGGGAAAGTGTAGATTATATTAATCGCTCAGATGAAAGAATTATTATTTTTCAGAGATAGTGCAACAATTGCGATTACCTAGGAAAAAATTAATTCATGATTGTCGAACAAGGTAGAATTCGACATATGAGATGTTGAATTATGCACTTAAATTTCGTGAAGTGTTTCCAAAATTTGCTGATTGAGATCCACATTATTATTGTTGTCTCTATTTAGATGATTGGGAAAAAGTTGAGAAGGTATGTTCACTTTTACAGTACTTTTGGACTGCAACGTGAATTATTTCTGGAAGTGATTATCCAAAATCTAACTTGTTTCTTAAAGAAGTCCAGAAGATAAAAATGATGTTGGATCGGAATGCTGATGTTGAAGATGAATTTATACGAGCGATGGTTCGAAAAATTAAAGTCAAATTTGATAAATATTGTGGGGAGAGAAATTTATTGATGGCTGTTGGGGCTATTTTGGATCCTATACTGAAAATGTTAAAGTGTAGAATTTTGTTTCTAAAAAATGTACTCGAATTCAAATGCCCAAGAAAAAAAATTAGAGATGTTAAGAAAGCTTTGTATGATATTTTTGATGAGTATGTGGTTGCAAACAATGTCGAGGAAGGACAAACCCCAAGTGGAAATCAAGTTGGTGGTGATGGTCAACTAGAGGAAGATTGGGATGATCGGGATGAATACATAAAGACAAATCAGGGTTCACACCCTCAAAATTCTAAGTTGGATAATTATTTGACGAAACCTGTTGAGCCAAAGGGAAGTCGAGAGAAATTTGATTGCTTGAAATGGTGGAAAGTGAACAGGCTAACATATAAGATATTGTCCAAGATGGCTCGAGATATATTAGCAATTCCAATAACCACAGTATCTTTTGAATCAACATTTAGTGCTGTAACATGGTCATTGATTCTTATCGCTCGTCATTAGCTCCAGATACAGTACAAGTATTGATGTGTGAAGGAGATCGTTGTAGGTGCCTCCATGGAGTGAAGAAGAAGTTAAAAGTCAGTTTGTTGGCAAATTTAAATTCTAAGCAATTTATATTTTATTATTTAACTCATTTTTTTTTCTTTTACTGAAGGAGCCAAAGATAAAAGAAATTGAACTGCAATTGCCTTGAGTAATTAATATTGCTTCACACACTTGGATATTTGAAAGGTTTGTAACTTGTTTTAATTTTTCATTGATATGTTTAAGTTTAACTTGGATTACTTAGTATGTTTTATTTCCTTATTTATTAATATATGCAATTTTTTTTATAGGTTTCTCATCTTCTTTCAAGTTCGAAGGCATATGCTTTTTTATGAAGATTTTCTGTATCTTTTTATTTATTTGGAGTTGGTTTATGTTGGAAAGTGTTGATAAAGTGGTTGTTTACAGTATAGTTTGTTGCATTTCAATTCATTGTAATTTTTTTGGATTTCGATTTTCATATATGTGGGCATTGTTGTGGCTGTACATTTGTTTCCAGTCTCTGGTTTGTTGGATTTTTGGTTGGATATTTTGATTTTTACTTTTGTAGGCCATTGAGCTTGAGCCATGATTATATATTAATATGAAATTTTGCATTTATTTCAGTTTCTGTTCAAATCTAATTTTGAATTTTTCTATCTCGAGCTTGAGATCGAGCAACTCGTAGCATTCACGATCGTGCTCGAGTTTTAAATTTACTGCTCGATCGCGCTTGAGCAGACATAATTTTTGTCGAGCCGAGCTCGAGTAGTATGATACTCGAGCTCGGCTCGTTTGCACCCTTATGCATGACACTTGTCGCTGACCATACACACACACACGTTCGCGGCTATGTCTAGTTGAAATGTCTGGATATTGAACTTGTTCCGTTGTTAGCATTTAAACCCTTTTCTTGATCATGCATTGAGTTAATTGTTGAGGCACACATGTGTATATCATGGTTATTTTTCATTATGAAATATGCGCTCGAAACTTAATTTTTGGTTTTGTGTTGCTCGAGGACGAGCAAGGTTCAAGTATGAAGGATTTTTATGTGGTGATATTTTCTTATGTTTAGTTGGATTAAATTGTTATGATTAGGTGAATTCGAAGTGATTAAATTGGTTTTATAGTTGTTAATCATTTTTTGCGGTTTTATATAGGTAAAAGAGAAGAAGTTGAGCAAAACAGGAGAAAAAGTGAAGAAAGAGAGAAGAAAAACAGAAGTATTGGCGCTCGAGCATGCAAATCTTACCGCTCGAGCGCGCAAAAAGAAGAATTTTTGATGCAAAACAGAATTATTCGCGCTCGAACCGTCAAATATACCTGCTCGAGCATGCCAAAGTGAAGAGAAAAGAGAGACAGTTCAGCGCCCCTACACTGCCCAGTGACGCAGCTGCACCGCAAAGAAGAGACGTACAACACCCCTGTGCTAGGAGGAGGGCGCAACTGAGCCCTGGGAGAAAATAGACAGCGCAGCTGCGCTACCTATATGCGAAGAAAATAATGGGCAAAAAGTTCCGCGATCGAGCGGGAACTTTTACCCGCTCGAGCGCACCCAAGATAAGGAAAATATACTTTTTAAAAGGAAAGAAAGAATGGAAGGACTCTATGTTATTTTTATGGATGAAAACTCACAAAATTCAACAGTTAAGGATGGAGAAAGCGTGGAACACGTCTTTGGCGGCTGGGTTTCTATCCCTTGTTCTTAAATTATTTTTGTTCATCAATTTTTCTAGAGATTTCATGGACCTTCGTGGCTAATTTTTAATTCTTGGTTGAGGAAGAAGAATCCTTGAAGTTTTATTTTCCTTGTGAGATTTTGATACGTTCGTTGTTTGATTTATGGTTTGAGTATCAATAGTTGTTTGGATTTAATTATTAAGCTTGTGTGTTTGATTATTGGCTTGATCACCTAGTAATTTTTCATAAAATCTAAAGCTAAATTAGATATCAAATCCTTAATTGTTTGATATTCCTAATTTGAGAAGCAACTATGATTAATAATTTCTGCTTTTGAATTTATTAATGCGTAGGAACATCTATTGACTAGATTAAATACAACCGCTTGTGTTTATGTTGTTTAGATTCATCAATCTCATTAGTTTGAATGCTACATTGGATTTAAACTTTAATCGCTTGTATTTTGGTTGATTCATTGGTAAGAGTTAATAATAAAACGCTTGCTTCTATTTAAATTAAAATTAAGGTGATATAGAAATTGGATTTTCAATGATGAATATTCAAATATGAATTGATTGTTTTAGAGAATCGATGATCGAATAAATAAACTTCAAGAGCGTAATCGACCGATATCAATGCTTGTTTAATTGATTGTTAGTAATTTTAAATTTTAATCTTGCATGATAGTTAATTTGAATTTTAGAATTAGTATTTCTTTGTTTTCTAAATTTTTATAAGTTAATTAAATAAACAAAAACCCCTTTTATTTACTTTTGGTATTTTTAGTCTATAGCACAATAAATTTCAATCCTCCCCGTGGGAACGATCCCTACTCTCACTACTACATAATTATTTATTTGAATCGAGTGGATTAATTTGAGCGTGGCACGACTAAGCGCTACCAGGCTCTCCTACCTCAAGGCTAGAAGAACCATAAATCTCCAACTCCGATCCAGCAATATGGTCATCACCTGAAGTTCCGCCACTCTCCTCCTGCTGCTTAAAAAATGAGCCACATCTAGGATCTTTCAGTTTCTCAAAGATGACTCCATTGGATTTGAACACATTCAAAATCATTACCAACGAAAACATCGTTAATCCATTGACCATTCGTATCATTTGCCACTACCGCCTTACCTTTATTCTTAGCTTCTTCCTCTCTGTTTTTTGTTAAGAACAACTTCATGAGATACCTCTGTATCCTCATGATCCAAAAGCAGCGGATCAAACCTGTTGAGACAAGAAACTTCACGAACTACTGGAACTCC
Organism: Henckelia pumila; assembly: GCF_033568475.1. Lineage (NCBI taxonomy): Eukaryota > Viridiplantae > Streptophyta > Magnoliopsida > Lamiales > Gesneriaceae > Henckelia > Henckelia pumila. The sequence continues at coordinate 15,105,914 of NW_027331831.1, forward strand.
CTCAAAATCGCCGTTCCCCTCCAAATTAAGCTCTCTTTTATAAGCATCTACATGCTTCCATTCTAACGTCTGAACATCATTCACATTCATCTCATCCACCCTTTGCTGCTGCGATCCATGTGACCCCGCTTTCCTAACCCTTTTTCATTAAGAACTGTACCCAAATCTCCCCCTTGTCGTTTGGCTTTTGGCATTAGACGTGGCACCCTACCATTAACAAAGCATTCCTCCACACAATGCCCCACATGACATCAATCAACACAATATTTAGGAAGGTTCTCGTATAACATACGCAGTTCAACAATTTTTTCTCCAAGACTGATATAGATTTTCTCATGCAGCGGTTTAAGGAGATCGACTTCAAGACACACTTTAGCCACTGTCAGCCGCTTCGCTCTCGAAGTCAATTCATCCATATTGAGCGGTTTCGAAATTAAGTTCGCTACTGAGTATAGATTATTCTTATCAATAGAAATATAGGAAGATCCGAAAACCTTGCCCATACTGGGACGATCGAACACTCTTTCTGATAATTGAACGTTGAAGACCACTTAAACACACGCCCTGCAGAAACCATCTTCCTTTCCCCCAAAACCTAGCCATATATTCTTCCAGTTTGAAATCGATGAACAGGTAGCCTGGTTGCAGGAACTTCACCACGTACGGTCCAAAAAACCCTACCGTGGAAAAAGCCTGCAGTGTCAGATCCCTTGAAGTCCATCCTCCAAAAAATTTACCAATCAAGGCATAGGGATGAGCCTTCTCCATGGCGCTTTCTTCCTCTGTAAAGAATATTACAGCGAGTTCTTGTACAACACTGAGTGTTTGCAGATCGGCCCTTCACCCCCTTCCAAAAAGCTTTTGCTAAGAGTACGTGGGGAAGAAGCCATGAAGACAGCATCATAAGATTTTTTTCCTGATTTCGGTGGATCTAGATCAGGCACCGTCGAACCACCGGAGATGACAGGGAGATTGCCCAAGGGAACTCTCTCGCTCATATTTTTATAAAATCACTTAATTTTTTTGACTTCAGATGTTGAAAACAGAAAATGCTATTATATATGTTTCACGCCCCGGGCTCAGGCCCGCGCTTGCGCGACTGCACAATGGGCCCCCTATAGCAACTACTTCGTACTCGTCATCCCTTTACAAAAATGATTAACTTAAGTTGCTATAGAAATCTATTATAGCACATTTTAAACTAATTTTAAACATTTCATTTTTTTTCATGTGGGACAGGGGTCTCACAATCACCTCTCCTTCAAAACGCGACGTCCTCGTCGCGACCTGACCTTCGATCCACCAGCACCGAGAATCTAGAGGTGGCTCCTGCAGGTTTAAAATATGGCTCCCGTCATGTAGCACTTTATCCCGCAGGTTCAAAAGGTGGCTCCCATGCACGTATCACTTTGTCTCGCATAACACTTATTTCCCAAGGTTCCTGTCGGTGACCGTCTCTGAAACAATTCTGTCATGCCCCAGGCCCAGGCTCGCACTTGCGCGACTACACATTGGGCCTTTATAGCAACTACTTCGTATTCGTCCTCGCTTTACGGAAATGATTAACCTAAGTTGCTATAGAAGTCAATTGTAGCCCATTTTTAAAACTCATTTTAAACATTTAGTTTTTTCAATGTGGGACAGTGGTCTCACAATATGACCACTCTAAGAATGTCTAGATTCCTAAAAGAGGATGCCTTGCATCACAGAAGACGTGTATCGACCCGTCTTGAATCACCTACAAATCACATTATCAGAGTAGAACTGTGAAAACTTAATAAATACTAATCCAACATATACAACAGGAACAATAATTGGAAATCCGAAATAACAATTATACAACTCAATCAAAGGAAAATAAATACCGTAAATAAACTTAAACTAAACCTTTAGTAACCTTGCTTCTCGGGCCTTGGTCACCGATCGAACACTGAACTAACTACCAATCGACCTACAAATTGCCCGTTGAATTGGGTGTCCGAGATCAAAGTAGGGATGTGAGAGCTAACGCTTACTACGTAAATATAACTATACAAACCTATATGTACATGCATATGACATGAACGGGATATCTGAGTCAATAAGGAACATCATGCTCAAACTAGGTATCATGAGTGAGTAGTACCCATCTGGGGTCAAATTAATCTGTTGGGTAGCTCACACAATCTTCAAGATCACCGTAGCATCAGTCTCCGTCATCACGGCATCTCCCGATGTCCAACCACATATTGAAATATAGGGTTGAGTGATCCTACTTGAAAAAGTTATCTCGAAGGATAACAGACTCAAGATGGTATGAAAATGTCGTATGCATAATCGTGATAATAAATACATACATCATGTGACAGATAATAATGCAGCGCATAAATATCTATACTCAGCTAGCTATCCCAGTCTGCACTTATGTACATCTGCTCACTGGTATAGAATTACAATAGCCTAAGTCCAAGCGTACAAGTCAAGTGAATACCATATCATCGTAACTTATCTAAAAACCTTAATTAAATCACTAGCTACTCCCAAAAGCTATTATAAGTCCAGACTTATACCTGCGTCCGTCATCAGATCGCTTCTATCGAAGGCCACAACTCTAACACACCCCGCTACAAGCCCAGTGGCACCTCTTTAGTGCCCAAACTTCGATAAAATGGCTAGAAACACTCAAATTATATGTTAAAAAAACTCAACACCTCAAACACACATTTATTATGAGAAATTCATGACCAATTTATATGCGAAGTTTTGATGGTTTGATTTAAGGTTCGGACGATCCGATCCTGTACTTAGGACGTTTCGAGCTCACATGCATCTCACGTGTCCACAACACTTTGACACCTCACTGAAAAACTGCGTTCGGGTCCGATCTCGCCACTTGTCAACCTCTTTTTGACACCTCACATGTGCACTTGTCTGCTGGAGTTTGGAAGCTCCGAACAGTGTTTGGACAGTTCGAGTTGTCCATGTGCTTCTAAACCAGTTCGGCTGGATCCGAACTATCCAGGTTCCCAGAGTTCTCAAACTATTTTTGGACATCCGTATTTGATTTTTAAATTATTTTCATATATAATGATTCATTGATCATGTTTTATCATCTTAGAACATGTACAAGGGCCGAAGATGTTGAGCGAGGAAGCCCAACATCCTCGGCCCAATTCCTCACTCATCCGTCCAAGGGGAGAGGAACATTCGTGTGCGAGGAAATGGTGGTTCCTGCACGGAAAGATCAAGTTTTTTTTTAATTTTTTTTTAAAAATATAAAAAAAAATAAGGGTTGATATGATCTGATCGATAAAATCAACGGTCAGATCATCTCATCCATTATTTTAATTTTCAAAATTGATTTTTTATTAAATAAATTGTAAAAAAAATTTAAAAATTAATAATAAATAATATAAAATTATGTGTGTTTTTATGTGTTTTTTTTAATTTCTGTTTATTTTTTTATAAAACATAAAATCATGTTTTGTGTCTTATGTGTCTTTTTTTATAATTATGTTATGTTTTTAAACTTATGTGTAATTTTAAATTTTAATTAGGTGTATTTTAAATTTTTTATAATTATGTGTAATTTTATTATGTTTATAAAAAAATAGGTAAATAGAATAAAAAATAATATTTATAACATCATTACTACAACATCACCGCACATGTAACATCCGTAATTTTATTGAAAATTAATGCAAGATTTTTTTTTTTTTTGGAAATAAAACCATGGTTGTTCCACACCAAAATTTTGAAACATGAATCAGGCTTGAATATAAATTTAACATTTAAAATATTGAAGAGTTTACACATCTAATGCATTAAAATACTAATTCATAAATTGACATTAATACCTCAAATACTACAATTTAAAAATCATGCACATATATAAACAAAAAAAAGATATAAATTAAGTCTTATAATTTTATTTCATCAACCAAAACTTCTCATAATATAAGATTTTCACAATTAAAATCCAAATAAAAATATGCACATTATTTTCTAATTGTGCATCAAACTTAGACAAAAAAATTATTTAACATTTAAAATTTTGAAAATTTCAAGCATCAAGTGCATGAAAATACTTTCATATAAATTTTCATTAACCAAACTGTCCAAACATGTACAAACAAAGACTCTTCTTTCAAAATAAATATTATTAAAACTTTTAACAATTTCCTCAAATAATAAATAAAATCCTCAATCCCAAACATAACATACTTTATCCCTAAAAATGCATAAACTTAAACAATATCGCGGAAAACATTAAGGTTCGGATAAGTGCCCCTCAGCTCCAAACCACTATCTTCGCCAGCAAACACCTCTTAGTCATCCTCACCTGCATCGAAAAATTTTAGTGAACCTAAAGGCCCAATAAGTAAATTCGAAAAATAACAAGATACATATACATTAACTTTAAAAGTTTCAACACAATTCACCATTAAATCTTCAACCTCAAGTCATGCAAACATCAACACATACAGAAGCACACAACCTCAACTTTTCTTTTAAACTTTATACCATCACATCAGTGCCTCAATTTAAAATACTCACACACTCCTCAACTTTTTCTCAACCTCAAACTTTTTGACATGTGGTTCAAAAACTTTTACTTTTTCTTTTTAATGAGCGCTTGATCAAACTAATACAAGGAATCTAAGTTTGACGGGGCATCATGACCCGAAGGCCTACTACACGTCTTCTTATTTAGTGGCACGACATCATGACCCGAAGGCCTACATCCACATATTGTCTTCTTTAATCGTAACTTCACCACAAGTCACAAAACTTCAAAATATTTTTCTCTTACTTCAACTCACCCAACACAACACAAATTATTTACACACGCAGAAAGCACACTCACAGACATACAAATCTGCACGCACACACAGAATTTTCTCCGCACATAAAAATCTACACACGCTTAAAAACACAGACTGTACATATTAAAAACACACACTTCACACACACACACACACAAAATTACACACTGCACACAAAAACATACACAGTACACAAAAAATACACACACTAACACACATTGTTCACGCACACATAGTACACACAAAACACACACTAACACACATTGTTCATGCACACATAGTACACATACTAACACACACTGTTCACACACTAAAACACACACACACACACTGAAATTTTCATATAAATATTCATAATTCATCAAATCGCGTCTAGATCATTAAAAACATGTAAAAATCTTTTAGAAACTACTATGACTTCAACGATACATCAAATAAACGAATTTTACTTGCCTTTATTTGGTGTGAAGATGATTCGAGGATGACGCCGGTGAAAAAAATATACATTGAGAGCGATAAAAAAACTTTCTTGGATCGATGTATGGAAAACCTTCCCCCTCCCTTGGGTGACCTTGCAGCCACCTCTCTTCTCCCCTCTTTTTTTTTTTTTTTTTTTTGGAACGTGAAGTAGGTTTTGGGAGAGAAAAATTTGATCATAATTTATTTTTAAAAGTTTTTATTCAAAATTAAAAAGTGATAGACCTATAATAAAAAGTGTTAAAAGTATAAACTTAAAAGTTTTAAATAAAAAAAATTTCCCACAACTCATCTTTACTTTTATTTTACTTAAAAGTTATAAATAAAAAAAATTTCCTCCGATAGTCACCTTGAGCTCATCTCCTGCAAACATTAAAATCTTTACTTTTAAAAAAATATAAGTCGTGACATAAATCTGTTATAAGAATTTTCCTATCGTTCATAAAATAAATCAATGAAATAATTTCATTATTATACATAAATAAACTTATTAATTAATAAAATATTTTTCATGCGGTCGACGCGGTCATTTAAAAAATTTCGGGTGTTACAGCACCACTGTAGAAACATACAATGAAGTTATCAACGCTGACATCATAATACAATCAAGTTATCAACTTCATCACACTAACTTCCTCACATTGTTGAACATGCTCTTAAACATGTAAAACGAAACTTGATCGGGTCAGTACATCTCATCTAATTTTTTTTAAATAATTGCGTGAAACCAGACATTATGTAATATATTTGTGATTTAGCACACAAGTAAACAATCTATCCGAAATTAAAACTACAAGTGATAAGTAATTATATTTTTATTGGGTTATAATTCCGTTTTCATCCGGTTCACATTAATTACACACATATATATGTGTGTGTTTAAAATGATCATTTTCTTTTTGTTGAACTTAAACACATTTTCAATAATTATATATCATTCGGTTTATACGTTTAATTTGCTCTCATTGCTCGAAACATAATCGAGTGTTTCTTTTTAAATTCATTAAATTACTATCGTTATTATACACTATATATTTTACATATTAAAGAAAATGTACTCACGCAATTTTTTTAACATTTATTTTGATGTGTGTGATAGTTTTAGCAAATTAATTCCCTCGTTGAGATCTCTCTAAACGAATTGAAATGTTGAAGCATATAAAATTATTTTACCATTAAAATTTTTATATATTTTTAGAAAATCATATGATATATATATATATATATATATTATGCATGTCCGTACGTACAAGCCTAACCCACACACATATGTATATATTATTATAAAGTACCCCATGATGACTAGGAAATAATTTGATTAATAGTTTGGTTGGCCAATAATATAATGTTTCTTGTCAAAATCGACCGAAAGATATGAAGGTGGGTCTTGAGTCACTTGATATGTCTTTTTAATCAAATGAATAATAATTATTGGAGGAGTTAAATCTGATGTTTTCACATAAATAAGTAATAACACTGATCATTTTAATTTTCTACAATATGGATATCACCATCATGATATTTAGATGATTTATTGGCTGAATAATTATCGGATCATAATTTTTTTAAAAAAAAAAATTGATTGTCTCGAACTAGATAACAATATATCAAAGCTCATCGCACAAAATATTTGAAAAATGATTTTTATACTTTGCCACTACTTTATCTATTTTGTGTTTTAGTCCATATATATAATTATTCAAAGTTTAGTTTTGATATATTAACTTTGATATGTTGGTTTTTATAATTCATATTTCGTTGGAGTGTTGATGTAGTACCAAAAATTGCTGACTTGTTCGACATCATATCATCAAGTGCACTATATATAAAATAGTCATAAATCAAGCATCAATGCACCAAGACCAAAGTTTGACGAGATAGTGGACTAAAACTCAAGCAGAATAAGTTAATGGAACAAAAAAATTATTTTTCTTATAATAATTCTGCAATAATATAAAACTTTTGCATCGATCATTATCGTTTTTTTGGTTTTTTCCCCCTTCAAAGTAACAAAGAAAAAAGTCTGCTACCAAATGAAAAACAAAATGAAGCTTGTACTCTCCCTACATTATATTATAATAATATGTAGCCTAGTTTGCCCCCATAATAATTTACTTTTTTTTTTTTCTTTCAAAAAAAGGTCTTCTTTTATGGTTGGCTGCTTGTGCCCATGCATGAAGAAGGATCCTTGAATCATCCCTGATCATATATTTCCTGCATGCATGTATAATGACAATTCAATTTTCATGTTCTATATGAATATATCAAGATATATATCATGTAAACGAGTAATTCATTATAGAAAAAAACGTTACAAAAAAGGTTAATGCATTCTGCAAGATGTATATGTTATGTCCATAAAGTGTTTGAAAACATACACTTAATATATATATATATATATATAATAATGTAAACTAAACACAACATATACGTACAAGATATTTGCACAAATAACAAAAATACCTACATATTCCGATTCATAGCTAGTTGAAGAGCTTTGATCTGCTTCAATGGAAACTCCCCCTCCCAAAAGCTTGGGGCGACGCGCCATTTTTTCCTTGCGAATCTACTAACGAGCTGAACCCCATGCCATGTTGCAGCTGCCCTCTTCCTACCCCGAGAAAGTCCCTCGTCAATCTCCCCGCCCCCGCTCGTTCTACACCGCCGCCGCCGCTGCTAAAACCTGTATCATTCTCATTAGTATTATTATTATTATTGTTGTTGTTGTTACTATGATAAGCTCGGAATCCTCTGTACTCATCGTCGTGAATGTCCCCGTCATATGTGCCACCACCGATGGAGGAGTTCAAGGGATTCACCAAATCTTGGAGATGGCTGATGCCATTGTAACTTTCTCCATAAACACAAGAAGACCCTCCATAGTTTTCTTGGTCGAGAGTCGACTGGTTCGACTTCCCGAAGGTTTTGAGCAGCGATGATGCAGCGTTGTTGCTTGTGGTCGAGCCCAACTGAGCGGCCTTCTGTAGCAGCGCGGTGGCGGACATGTGTGCCGCGGCGCCGGGGTTTTGCATGGCATGTGAGGTGCTGTAGAGTGAAGGGATACCAGAACTCATGATGTTACCTGCTGGTCAATCCATTAGAATTATATATAAATAGAAGAACCAAATATAATTCAGTCATAAAAAATAATAATATATATGTGGTTTTAACTTTGATTTTTTGATTCTCATACATATATATTTGAATTGAAGCATTAATATTGCTTATGCTCTATCAGGCCAAGATCACTTATGCTTACAATTGGATGCATAAATGCAAGAGAATAATATGAAAATTTAGTCTTTGGCTAGACATGAGGAGATTCAAATGCATGCATATGATTCAATTGTGAAAAATATTTAAATTTTATGCAATTTTTTTTTTCAAAAAATTCAAAGATTCATATGATCATACCCACGACGTCTCACAATCTTGTTAAGAAAAATCCATAATGATCACTTTTGTTCGGAGGCTGCAAATACTAGTCAATGCAATCAAATTTTTTTTTAAACATTAATAATGAACAGTTATCTAGTGTTGGTATATATGCATGGCATACATATATACATGCATACGTACCATTTGAGAAAAGAGCGGCGTACTCCTCCGGCCCGCCACCGGAGCCTTGTCTGGCGCCAGCGTTATCGAGGGCATTACAACCGTTGGGGAAGAAGCCGAGATTGAAAAGACCAGCCATGGAGGAGGAACTAGAGCCATTGTTGGCAGTTATCTGCAGCTGGGGAGGAAGCTGCATCAGCCCCTGAAACGACGAAGGCGACTTGTTCGGCAATGTTAATCCGAAGTGTGATAAAGATTGATTGTTCTCGTCTTCTTGATCATTGTCATTATGCGGTTGCAGCCCGAAAAGAGCGGCTGCAGCCGCAGAAGGAGGAGGGTGAAGGCGGAATCCCGGGCCAACCAGGGTGGTGTCGAACTGTGGGCCAGGCCTTGTGGTGCCGCCGTTTCCAAGCCGGAGCACATCCTGAGTTGCTAGAGGGGGGTTGAATTCAACTGCGTTGAGTGAATTTGGATTCAGATTCCTAGCACTTTCTTGGGCTAGGGCATCACAGAATGCCCTATGTGTGATAAAACTATCACGCCTGCAAGAAATTAAAAAAGAACCAAGTAAATAAATTATATCATAATTATACATGCATGCAATAGTATGCATGACAAACACTTTGTGTATTAAATATTGATATTGGCTTTGTTCACTAAAACACATATAATTCAGCAATTTCATTTGTTTTTCTAGCTAGTTGCATTTTTAATAACAAGATCGTTGAACGTAACAAGATTAAAATATTATACACGTAACTTTACACACACACACATTATATATATATATATATATATAATATAAATATCGTGAGCATCCACTGTAAGCATCTATGTAAGCACCGTCCACCTATGGATGTGCTGGACGTCATTTGTGGACGCTAGCTATCTTAGTGGTGCACATGATTCACATAAATGCCCAAAATAGATGTTCACCAAATCGAAACTAGCTAATACAATAGAGCAAATGATAGCGGAAGGAATAATCATGATAAATTTGATTTAATCTCAATATTTTTTCTATAGAAATTATATAGTAATAAACATCAACGGGACTACGTCTATAAAATATGGAGACATTTTGTTCCTCAGTCCTTAGTAGGGAATCATGATAGGGTGGAATAATTTAGTTGGTAGATTGAACTCACAAAAGTTTAAGGGAAAGAAGACAAGATGTACATATAATTGAGCATGAGCATCCAATGTTGGGAGGTAGATCAATTTCTCAAACACAAAATTACAAGCCAATTTCATGACTACATATATAGCTAGTTTGGATCCAAAGATTTGAAATCAAATGATTTTCCGTTCAAAATGTATATATATTAATTATTGCACTTGTTTTGAAAGTTTTAAATTTCATGAATTTAAAACCAGTCCCCCCTCCTTTCAATTTGTAACAAAATAAAATTATTTGAAATCCATTCCCAGATCAATTTTATAGATCTTCATATATAACTCCATCCAAACATGCACAGTACCCTTAAAGAATTTCGATGACAAAATTAAACTACAAGGAATTAGAAATAATAATTAATCTAGTAATATCTAATTTGAAAATTCTCCAATATGTAACAAAACATCATATCTAAATAACTCTTTCCAAACACACCCTTGAGGAATTTTGATGATAAAATATTTGAACACAACCAGCCTTTGAATAAATCAAAACTAGGTAGACCGGAGGAGACTTGAAAGTCTTAATTAACTACTAATTTAATTGACTATAGAGCCGAAACTTGTATTAATTTCAAGGGGAAAGATTTATATATCTATATATATATATATATATATATATATATATATATATATATATAATCTGAAATTTTCATTTCGTTTTGAAATTGAAAAAAATGATTTTTTTTCCGATTAACTTGATCAACTTTGGATTTGGTCCATCAACATTTCAAAATTTAGCTTTAGTATATTATTAACTTTTAGTTTTCAGCTTTTTTGGTTCAATTGCTGATGTGGGAACGCGACAGCTTGACAAATCAGTATTTTCCAAAGTCGCGTTATCAATTTCAGGTGTTATGATACCAGCAGTTAGACCAAAATTGCCAAAAATAAAAGGTTAATTAGAGTGTCAGAACCAAAAATTGAAAACCAAGTGAACCAAAATTGCACAAATTAATGGACCAAAAACAAAAAAAGACCATTTTCCCTTTGAAATTCAAAATGGCATTCGAGCGAATCCAAGATTTATTCGAAAGAGAAGCGAGTTCAAGATCACCGAACTAATTATATATAGTAATATTTTAACTCAAAAAATTGCAACAAGAGATTTGAATTTCCTTTTTTCATCCTCCAAATCACATGCTAATTAAGAAAAAAGAGGGAAAAAAAAAAAAAGGAATTTTGAGAGAAGGATGACTAAAATGAGTGAATGGATGAGATTTGAGGGTGAATGATGGAAAAGGGATAATATAAGCTACAAATGGAACACACAGCACAAAAAAACCAAGGCATAAGAGAACAAACCTTGTACACCACAGATTACACAAACAAAACAACACATGCAAATGTTCCTGCAGACTCCTCTTATGTTATGGCGTTTTCCACATTACATATTTCACGTGGACTCATTCCCTTTTCCTTTTTTTTCCCACAGGCAAACTTCCAAAGAATAAAACGAATCATTTTCAAGATCTGTAACACCCGTGAAACCAAACCCTTTTCCCTTTTTTTTTTTTTCTATAAAAAAAAAATTTCCCCATATGCATGCCCTTAAATATATTAACAATCGTGAAGATACATACATACATACATACATAAATGCGTATAATATACGGACCTGGAGAAGAGGGTGCCGCAGTCGCATTTGTATTCCCTGGTTCCGCATGTCTTGGAGTGAGCCTTCCAGTCGGACTGCACGGCGTATTTCTTGGAGCATTTGTCGCACTTGTACTTCTTCTCTCCGTGTTTTCTTGAGTAGTGCTTCTTGATCCCGGTGAGGTCCCCGAGGGCCCGGCCGGGGTCGTGGTGAACGCACGTCGGCTCGGGGCAGAGGTATACCTTCCTCTTGATCTGGTCCTTGGGGCCCTTCTGCTTCAGCTTCCATGGAAGGTTGTGGCCTCTCCTGTGCAGCTGCAGATTTTGCTCTCTTTGGAACCCTTTGTTGCATACCTCGCAAATGAATCTGTTGGTCGCCATTAGGGTTTTCGGAGACAGTGCTATGATCTCCGAGTCCGGATCTGCAATTATATATATATATTCATCATTTTAGAATTAATCAACACATGACAGTTATTAATTTAATTACTACAATAATTCATCTAAATTAATCTTTAAACAAAAAAATGGAAATTTTTAGTTCACATCAATTAGCTAGCTTTTTTCTTGAAAACTTTTTTCTAGACATATGACATATATACATATAGCTAGCTAGGGTTTCCACCTTAATTACATGGTTTCTTGGAGAGGAAAAGGGCAAGAAAATTAGCAAATTAAACTCGTGGGCTATTCGGATTTCGGCTTTAGAAAAAAACAAAGAATTAACTATATGTATATATATATAATTTCTTGATGATACTTGCATGGATTTCCAGGCTGATTCCTCCTCTTCTTGAGCAAATTAGAAGCAGATGGCTGAGATTGAGCAGCCGACAAAATCTGCTGCTGCTGCTGCTCCTTAATCTGAATCTCATTCTCATCTCCCATTCCAAGAAAAGCTGATGAAAAAGAAGAAGCCGCCATTTTTTTTGCTAAAACTCACGCATCTGTGTGTTTAATTACATCTGGAAATGATTCAACAATTGGCATGGGATTGAAGCTCTGCAGATTGGAACTGGAAGATGAACACACACATATATATATGTAGATTCAAGAGAGAATATAATTTAATTGAAAATTGTTGGATTCAGCGGAAAAAAGAGATAAATATAGAGAACCAAAAGGATATACGTATATATATGTGTGTATGTAATAAAGCTTCAATATTATTAGCCATGGCAGTTTTGATATGATACCTTTTTGTTTGGACTGTACATGTAATTTTCCTTGCTTTCAGTGAAAAATTAAATTTTCCAATTGCAAAAGATGCTTTTTAGTTGAGACAGCTATTTTGGCTAATTGTGACTCATATATTTAATTTAAAATAATAATTATTTATTCTTATATTAAATATAAAATTTTTAAGTAAAATTTTATATTTTTATAATTATTTGATAATTAAATGGTTTGTATTTTGGGTCTTATTAATTTATAAACCTCTTTATTTGGGTTTTTTATTCACTTTTTTTTATTGGTTTTTATTAATCAGTCATTAATATCAATGCGACTCGAATCCAAACTCCAGATTATATATAAAATCGCATGCATTGATTATGTATATTGTATGGAAAAAGTAGTTGATTTTCGAAAATTTTGGCAATTCGCGTTAATTTATCTTTTTCTTATGAAATAAGACAATTGTCGTTCATGAAAAAAATGTCTGTGACGTAGCTGTAAACAAATGTCAAGCATGAGAGTGATAAATTGGGAGGGAAAATGATTTTTTTTGTTTCAATTAGTCAATTTGTTTATTTTTGTTCAGGACAATTAATTAATAAAGTTCGGTTTTGGTACGTTAATTTTTGATTTTCGACTATTAATTTGGTCCAATTTTTGACGTGATAACTTGACATGTCATTATTTTTTGATGACATGTCAGTATTTTCAGGTTTCACGTCAACAATTTGATCAAAATAATTAAAAAATAAAAGTTTATATACCAAAACCAACTTTAACTAATTAATGGACCAAAACCAAATAATATAAAAATCTATTTTCCCAAATTTTAACGTTCTTAACATTTTTCTACCATTTTGATTTTTAAAGAATAGATGTTCATTTTATAAATATATATTAGCATCTCTTGCACACAATGCTTATATACACATAAATTTTTTCAATACTTAATTTTTTGTGTTGATTAATTTTCATTATTTTCATAACTAACATGATGAATTAAATATTTAAAATTTTAGATTAGATTAAGATTTAAAAAAACTATTTAATATTAAAAATTAAAATTATTAATATTGCATAAATGAATATGAATATTCAATCTTGTGTTTTGTGTTGTTTGTAAGTAGAATAAACAAATATTTTTTATATCAATCTATATATAGTGGTATAGCTTGATGAATATATTTGTGACCTCAACAAAAAATGTGAAGATGCAATACGTAGCTCAACAACATAAGATATTTGTGTCTCTGAACTTAATGATGATGTCGTTAATATGATTCATTTTCATATATATATAAAGCTCACATACCAAATTGAGGGCGGAAAATAAAAATGAACATCTGAACAACAAAATTAATTTTTATATCCTAGAGTCGTTGCATATTGGATCGTGAATGTGGTGAAAAACAAATTGAGATGACAACCCTCTTATCGTCCTTATACTATTCATAATGTGTGTTATGCACGAAACCATAACATCTTCGTGTGTGTGCAAAAAATAATCTCACATTCCTAATTTCCTATTAATTTGTATAAAAAATGCCGAGATTATTTCAAACAGATTAGGAATTATTCTAAATTGGGGACAGTTTGAACCTAATTATTTACATTCACTTGGAAAGGTTGACCTTAGTGACCCAAAACATTATCCCCGATAAGTAGAACATTACATGTGCAATTAAGCCGAATTTGTACTCTTATTGCTCATGTATTGTGTCAGACCCAATTATCATACATGCTCTTTTAATAGTGAAGTTCAAATATAAACATCGTCATATATATCATATTTAACAGCTGTTGAAGTTTAGAAGTATATGTAATCACTCAATTGTAAACGTTGAGAAATGAATAATATCACCATAGGCGATCTCATTAAATTAGGAGCAATGCATTCCTCTTCTACATTTGACAAAATAGTGCACATGACATTAGATAACTAGCACTAATGGAATTGAGCGACAATTCATTTTTAAAATTCATTACAAGCATCATAATGTTTGTTATGCACCAAATCATATATAACACCTTCGTGTGTGCAAAGAATGAGTCTATAATTCCTAAATTCTTATATGTTTGTGTCACAAATGTCCGAGATTATGCCAAATTTTTTTGAAATTATTCAAAATCGGAGACAATTCAAACTTAATTTACTTTCATTTTGCAATGTCGTTCTTAGTGTGCCAAAATTTTATACCAATAGGTATAAAATTATATGCACAATTAAGTCGCGTATGTACTCTTTTTTCTCGTGTGTTGTGTCAATGCCCATGATCAAGCATGTTCTTTTAATAGTGGATTTCAAATATAAGCGTCGCTAAAAATTGATTAATCGATGTCTAAATTATATCATATTCAACAAAAATTGAAGTTTAGAAGTACATCTAATTACGCAATTGCATACGTTGAGCAATGAAATATACCACATGTGATCTCATTAAATAATGAGTAGTGTATTTTTTCTTCTACATTTGTCAAAGTAGTGCACGTGACATTAGATTACTAGCACTAATGGAACTGGACGACTGTTGGAGTGCAATAATTGTCTCTGCTGGGTAGAGCGATTGAACCATGACGCTTGGGTTGTTGTGCGATTTAAAATATTTGAGTTGCACCATTACCACTAACTATAGCTTTTGGTAAAGCGACAAGCGCTCGGTCTTACAATTGGTATCAGAGTCAAGGTCATGAGTTCGATTCTCATTGATTGCAAGGAGTCATGCAATTATTGGGAGGTTACTCTTCTTGCTCTCGTGTCTAGATCCATTGATCATGTATACTATTTAAATGATGGAGTTCAAATATAAGTGTCATCTTACAAATTTTGTTAATCGATGCCTAACAACAACTATTGAAGTTTAGAATTATATCTAATTATACGATTGTAGACATTGGGCAAAAAAATGAATGATATCACTAGTTGTGATCTAATTGAACAATGAGCATGCAATATATATATTTCTTCTATGTTTGTCAAAATGGTGCACATGATATTAAACGACCAAAACTAATGGAAATTTGGCGACTATTCCTACGACAATGAAAATTTATTGAAGAATAAGAATCATAATGTGTATTATGTGAAATGTACCAAACTATAACATCTTCATGTGTGCGTAAAGAATGAGTCTCTCATTTTTTATTTCCTATCCACCTGTGCCATAAATGTTCGAGATTGTTCCAAATATATTTGAAATTATTTTAAATCAGGAACAATTTGACCTAATTTATTTTCAGTTGACAAGCTCGATTAGTGACAAAATTTTATCCCGAAAAGTAGAAAATTATATGCGCAAGTAATCCGCATCTGTACTCTTATTGCTCATGTGTTGTGCCACCCAATTATGATCACACATGTTGTTTTAATAGTTGAGTTCAAATACAAGCGTCATCTTAAAAATTTGGCTAATTGATGCGTAAATAACATATTCAACAAATGTTCAAATTTAGAAATACATCTAATTATGAAATCTTCGACATTGTGCAATGAATGTATCTCCACATGTGATGTTGTGGATCGAATATGTATGTAGAGGGGGGTGAATACACACTTATAAATTTTTACTTTAAAATACACGGCGATTGAGCAAATGTTAGTATACTCAATCGATTTTTCTTTTAGCTTCCTAGATAAATAAGAACGACTAGAATAGTGCGGAAACAGTTCTCACTAAGCTAGTTGATGAAGATGAAAATTAGTGTAATGCAGTAACGTAAATGAACACAGATATGTTTATGGATGTTCGGAGATCAATCTCCTACGTCATCCCTTCTTTCTCATGGGAAGGATACACTAGAAGACTTTGGTTATTACAACGTCTTGTAATACACCCGATCCAAGTTAGGACTTATCAATCGCCTAAGATGGAACTCCTAGATTTACACTGATAAGATCTCAAGTTCTTATCAAATTTTTCTTCAGTTGATGATGATGAACGTCTAAGCTTCTTGAGAGCTTAGAATCTCAAATCCTTGTAACGATGAATGTTCTTCAAACAACAGCTTGGATCTGAGTAACCCTTGATTAGATCTCTTGATAGATCAGATGTGCTTTTGACGAGAAGGGTTGAGCAGTCGAGTATTCAGAGCGTGTCAAGTGCTCAAGTATGCAAATCTTTGTGAAGACGTGGTTCTCTTTCTTCTTGGTGAGCTCTGATATTTATATGATTATATCAGTTTTTTCAATGTCTTTTTCTTTCTGTCAACGGTAGGAAACTTCTTGAGTGTCAAATATCATTCCTTGATTTGTGAAATGTGACTTTATCTTCTGAAGTATCTGTACTCGGAAGGCCTTAAATTGTCTATTCAATGTGTCTCGGCATTAAATGCTATTTATGGTTTTTCTCACTTTATCAGACGACTCCTTAAATGCTTCGTCCTCTGCATTTAAGTTGTCTTGTCAACTATCTGATACTGGGGATTTGTGACTCTTTGAATTCGGCAGATATTTAGCAACTTATGAACTCAGCCCAGATCAGTTGAGCAATAGTCGGTTGATGTACTTAGCTCAGTTGACAGATAACGGTTGACATGCTTAGATCAGCTGATACTGCATATTCCAATCGATATCTTCCATCGTCAGCTGATATGTTGAAGTCGGTAGATTCTCTTTGTCACCTGTTATACACGTACAACGGCGGCCAAACTATAACAATGAAGTGTTGTTTTGTTATCACCAAAAGTTAGGATTCAACATGTGATCTCATTAAATAATAAACATGTATTAATCTTTCTACATTTTCCAAAGTAGTTTGCATGAAATTAGATGATCAACACTAATGTAATTGGGTGAAGATTCATCCGAGATTGTTCCAAATTAATTTGAAATTATTATGAAGTCGGGATAATTCGAACACAATTTATTTTCATTTGGCAAGATCCATCTTAATGACCCAAAACTTTATCTTGTTGAGTATAAAATTTGAAAGGGCCCGTGACCTGATTTATATTTAATGAGCAAACAACCAGGATTAATTAATGTAAACAGCGAAAGCGAGTTAAAAATTTGTGTTTTGGGCCTACAGAAAATTCGGCATGACCTATTCGTAAATAGGACATCCCAAAAACCTGTACAACATAATCAGCAATATATACTCGAAAATAGAGTCACAACATCAATTTACAAACATATAGCCGCACTGGCCAGGACTAAACACATGCAGAGCCGGCAAGGCTCGATCACACCAACAAATCCAAAACAAAGTCCAAAACTATCAATACAGATACACGGGGCATCACCCCGACAAATATAAAACTCGCTAAACTGATATATACATATATCTGGGAACTCGACTCCACGCTCGTCTCACTGGGTACCACTAGATGACGCTCCACCAGATGCGTCAAATCCCCCTGGATAACCTGCTATGGAATCACAAACAACCACAACATAAAAAGAAAACAGGGGTCGGACACCAGTACGACGAACTAGAAAAATTACGACAAATATAACTGACATTAATAAAATCAAGTACAATGCAATGTGTGACAGGTATCAATGGAATAAAGGATACCAAATGGAGTCCAAATAATCGTATCACAATAATCTCAGTGGCCACCCGTGTCAGGAACGCAGCAGACCTCGAATCATCACTGCTAATCCACACACGTAGCATCGAGGGCGACAGGAGCTACCCGTTCGGCCTCATTCTGTCATCAGGAGTGTCGTACGTAGCATCGAGAGCACGATTGCTACCCGCTTGTTCTCGTGCTAACTCAAGAGTGCACTAAATAATGTCACTCGCTCCATCGATGACTCAATACATCTCAAGAGATCAATATCAATAGCTATCAAAGAAGTCAAATGTAGTAGCCCGTACCCAGATTTAGTGAGTAACTGTTAATTAATCCAATTAACATGATTAAGGGAATTTCAATTGGATTAGCGGAGCCCGGAAATGGATCCAGAATGATCAGATATGGTCCGGAGGGTCAGGCAGAACGGACGCAACGTTCTAGGAACGGACGCAACATTCGTGCCAGCTAAAATGCTTCACTGCTTACGCACTTGGTGTTGACGTTCGGACGCAATGATGGCGAACGGACGCAACGATGGAGGAACGGGCGTTCCGTTCGTTGTCTATAAATAGAGGTGCAGAGATTCATTTCCAAGCACACCATTCACCTCTCTTCTCTTGATTCCTTGGTCTTTTAGCTTAGATCTAGGGCATTCTAGGCATCCCATTGGGAATCCAAAAGTGGCGTAGCGATCCAGGCTTCGCAGCAGAGCTGTGGCCTAGTTTTGAGGCAAGCGACAGCAAAGGGCTGATGACGGACGAAGGTATAGCTTTTACTTCCTAAAAATATTTAGGAGTATGCAATAGCTTAGTTAAGGCTTTTAGAGCACTATAATGATATTAGTATCATTTGGCAGTGTAGTGCGGATTATAGCGTAGACCTAGAGCTGATAGAGCGCGCCTAATATTTGAGGTACGAAAGTAGTGTTCGAGATATCCTGACTGAGTATGCATGTATTATGTGACTGCATGATTTATATGCCACGATTTTATGCTGCATATATTTGCATCTTGAGCTATCTCTTTTGAGATGTCTGTTAATAGGGTTTTACCCTATCCTGTTAGTGGATGGACTTCCATCGATTTGGGTCCCGCGTATCCACTGGTATTTTGATATGTGAGCCACCTCCTGAAGCGAAGGCACAGCGTGCTACATACTAGGGACCGGTCTGTCTTTGTTATCTGATTTTTGACCTCCTGTCAGTAGGCGGTACACTTGCATGCATGTATACTCATACTCTCGTGCTGAGCATTTTATGCTCACGTCTCGTACTCTGTGTTTCTGGACACCCTATTCCATTGGGCAGGTTTGCGATTGGATGAGGCGGGAGGATCCAAGAGGGGCTAGGTAGGGGATGGCTAGCTGGAGCTTCGCCTAGGGTTCATTTTTTTGTATTGGGTTGATACAACGTTCGATTTGGTTGTATAACTATTTGGGTATTTTTAGATTCTTTTTCTTGGGATTGTATTAATGTTTATTGTTTCCGCAGCTTATTTTGGTTTACTGTTTGATTAAGTTAATTGCATGCCTAAGTTCTGTTTAGTAGGTGATCTCGGTAAAGGTCACTACAATTATGGTATCAGAGCATGCATAGTATTCTTGGGATTTAGATTCTGCATAAGATAACCGTGAGGTAATTTTTGTAGATGGCAGACCGCAATGATCAGAGTATCCATGGCAGTATTGGTGGACGTTGGGGCGATGCCGATCGGGAGCGTCGTAGAGGACGCCATCATCCTCACCATGATGATCAGCGTTTCAGTGTGCGCCGATTCTTAAAGATGGGTCCTAAGCCCTTGGTTGGAGGTGAGTCTCCGGAGGATGCGGAGAACTGGCTAGACCGTATGAAAATGAATTTTCAGACGCTTCGCTGTACTGAGGAGCAGAAGATGGAGACACTTGGTTATCTTCTTGATGGGCGAGCCCGGAAGTGGTGGAGATTCATTTCTTCACCTTTTGTTGCGGCGAGAGGAGTGGCCACCTGGGCCGAGTTCCACACAGCTTTTCAGAAGCTGTATTTTCCTCCTGCACTCCGTCATATGAAGGCGGGTGAGCTACTGAGTCTGGGTCAGGGAGCCATGTCTATTAACGAGTATCAGCAAAAGTTCTTTGATTTGTTATCCTATTGCCCCGAGATTGCTGACAGCTCTGAGATGAAGTACAATCTGTTCCTTCAGGGCATTAACCCGGATATTCATGACCGTGTGGCGGTCGGTGATGACATGAACTACGAGGGTTTGGTGAGCCGTTGTCACCAGGCGGAGGATAGCATTCGGCGGAACAGGTCTTTCTCTCAGTCGAGACCAGCGAGTTATTTGGCTCCCCATGCTCAGTCTTTCAAGAAGTCCGGATCTACTTCTTCTTCCTCTAGTTCCAATGGTGTTGTTTGTTTTGGGAAGAAGGAGAAGTGCGACCATTACGGGAAGAACCATCCGACCGACAGATGCCGTAAAGCTTCTGGAGATTGTTTCCGTTGTGGAGATGTGGGTCATCTCCGGAGGGATTGTCCACTATTTGGGGGAGGCGGTTTTGGTTCTGGTTCGGGATCGGGTTCTCAGACTACCGTTCAGCAGAGGCCGCAGGAACAGCCTGCTGGGAGTTCTCACTTGAAGCCGTGGGCTTCTGGCCAGGTGTTTGCCTTGAGGCACGACCAGGAAGTGGAGGAGAATGAGAAGGTCATCGCAGGTACATTTCTGTTATATGGCATACCTGCTCTTGTACTTATTGACACTGGTGCATCTCATTTCTTCATTTCTGCACGTTTTGTAAAGAGGCATAAGTTACCATGCATTGCACTAGACGTAGTAGTTTTTGTTTCTACTCCGACGGGTCAATCTGCTTTGGCTAAGCATCTAGTGATGGGTTTTCCTTTAGAGTTCGAAGGGAACATTCTGATAGCGAATCTCATGGTTCTTTCGATGGATGATTTCGATTGTATTCTGGGGATTGACATGCTGACTACCTATCGAGCTTCAGTGGACTGCTATCAGAGATTAGTACGCTTTCATCCGGATGGGAGTGATAGCTGGTTTTTCTATGGATAGGGAACGCGACCCCCGATGCCATTGGTATCATCTTTGAGAGCCTGTCGAGCTCTAGAGTCTGGCGGGGAAGGCTATCTTATCTATGCAGTTGATTTGTCCGCTGAGAGCATTGGGATAAAGAGTATTCCTATTGTGGATGAATTCCCAGATTTATTTTCAGATGAGATTCCGAGTTTGGCATAGAGTTGATGCCGGGTACTTCGCCTATTTCTCGAGCACCGTATCGCCTGGCTCCGTCAGAGATGCGAGAATTGAAGAATCGGTTACAGGATCTTTTGGACAAGGGATACATTCGTCCTAGTGTATCTCCTTAGGGATCTCATGTTCTCTTTGTGAAGAAGAAAGATGGGTCTATGCGGTTTTACATTGACTACCGACAGCTGAATCGAGTTACTGTGAAGAACAAATATCCTTTGCCTCGTATTGATGAATTGTTTGATTAGTTGCAGGGTACTTCGGTTTACTCCAAGATTGACTTGAGATCAGGATATCATCAGATGAGAGTCTGAGATCAGGACATAGCCAAGACTGCATTCCGTACTCGCTATGGGCATTTCGAGTTTCTAGTGATGCCTTTCGGTTTGACTAATGCGCCGGCTATTTATGGATCTGATGAACCGTGTATTCAGGGAGTTTTTGGACAAGTTTGTCGTGGTCTTCATTGACGACATCCTGGTGTATTCGCGTAATGCGTACGAGCATGTTTCTCACTTGCGATTGGTACTACAAAATCTTCGCGATGAGCAGTTGTACGCCAAGTTGAGGAAGTGTGAGTTCTGGATGGATCGAGTGGTCTTTCTTGGCCATATCATATCCAGGGAGGGGATTTCTGTTGATCTGAGCAAGATTGAGGTTGTGCTTAATTGGTCGCGTCCGACGACGGTTTCTGAGATCCGTAGTTTTCTGGGTCTAGCAGGATATTATCATCGCTTCATTTTGAACTTCTCTCAACTAGCTCGACCGTTGACGCAGCTTACCCGCAAGGGTGTTGATTTCGAGTGGTCCTCAGAGTGTGAGGAGAATTTTTGTGAGCTTCGACGACGGTTGACTTCTGCGCTGGTGTTGGCATTACCGTCAGGATCTGGAGGGTACGTGGTTTACACAGATGCTTCTCTTCAGGGGTTGGGTTGTGTCCTGACTCAGAATGGGCATGTGATCGCATACGCTTCTAGACAGTTGAAGTTGCACGAAGACAATTATCCAGTTCATGATTTGGAGTTGGCAGACATTGTGTTCGCTTTGAAGATCTGGGGTCATTATCTGTATGGAGAGAAATTTGAGATCTTCACCGACCACAAGAGTCTCAAGTATTTGTTCACTCAGGCGGAGTTGAACATGAGGCAGAGGCGTTGGATGGACTTGCTTAAGGACTATGATTGCGAGATTAAGTACCATCCGGGAGCTGCTAATCTCACTGCTGATGCCTTGAGTCGCAAGGTGCGACTATCCGCACTTCAGACTTGTTCGATGTCTAGTGCAATCGGAGAGTGTTGTTTTTCAGGGTATACCTTCAAGAACAAGAAAGGTATGCAAAGTATCCAGATGTTTGCGATACTATCTGAGCCAGCTTTGTATTCGCGGATTTGGGATGCTCAGATGTCTGACTCAAAGACCCAGCATTTGGCTCGTCTAGCCAACGAGGGTAGCACGTCGAGATTTCACTATTAGTCAGATGGTTTTCTGTGTTTGTCTGGTAGGCTTGTGATTCCGGAGGATGAGGAGTTGCGAGAGAAGATTTTGTCTCAGGCACATCGCACTAAGTTGAGTATTCATCTGGGGAGTAACAAGATGTACACGGATCTACGTACTCGGTTTTGGTGGAATGGAATGAAGCACAGCGTTTATCAGTTTGTCTCGAGATGTTTGGTGTGTCAGCAGGTCAAGGCAGAACACCGATGACCTGGAGGTTTGCTTCACAGTCTGCCTATTCCTGAGTGGAAATGGGAGTTTATCACGATGGATTTTGTGACCCATTTTCCGGTATCCTCCAGGAATTATGATGCTATCTGGGTTGTGGTGGACCGACTCACCAAGTCAGCTCATTTCATTTCCTATAGCCGAGAGTACAATGTGGATCGTATGGCTCGGTTGTAAATTCAGGAGATCGTTCGACTTCATGGAGTGCCTGTGAGCATTGTCAGTGATCGAGACCCCAGGTTTACTTCTAGATTCTGGGGGAGTGTTCAGCGTGCGATGGACACTACTCTCAGTTTGAGTACTGCCTATCATCCGGAGACAGATGGTCAGTCAGAGCGCACTATCCGTACTTTGGAGGATATGCTTCGAGCGTGCGTTATGGATTTTGGTTCAGCCTGGCAGGATAGTTTGTCATTGATTGAGTTCGCGTACAACAACAGCTATCATACTAGCATTGGGATGGCTCTTTTTGAGGCGTTGTATGGGCGACGTTGTCGTACTCCACTCTTCTGGGAAGAAGTGAGGGAGAGACAGGCTGAGGGACCGGAGTTAATCCAACAAGCAGCAGATATTGTTGATCAGATTAAGAAACGGATTAAGACTGCACAGGATCGTCAGGTCAGCTACGCTAATACTAAGCGTAGGCCTCTGCAGTTTGATGTTGGGGAGAAAGTGTTTTTGAGAGTGTCACATTTCCGCAGGATTCTCAGGTTTGGCCTCAAGGGCAAGTTGTCTCCCAGATTTATCGGCCCGTTTGAGATTTTTAAGAGCATTGGCGATTTGGTTTATCGGCTAGCTTTGCCACCGTATCTGTCCAGTATTCATGACGTGTTCCACATATTTCTATTGCGACGGTATGTGGCGGATCAGTCTCACATTCTACAACCGTCTGAAGTTCAGGTAGATACGGATTTGATGTATATAGAGAGACCTATTCGTATTCTGGATCATAAGGATAAGGTCTTGCGGAATAAAGTTATTCATGTGGTTTTAGTTCAGTGGCAGCGCCGAGGCATTGAAGAAGCCACTTGGGAGCTAAAAAACAGGATGCGTATAGAACATCCTGAGTTGTTTTGATTTCATTTTCGAGTTGTATTCAGTTGTAAACTCTGTAAACATTTGATTTGAATAAATAATGTTTTTGCATCTTGTTTTACATTCAGTACTTAAGATCTGATTTCGAGGACGAAATATCTTAAGTGGGGGAGAATGTAGTAGCCCGTACCCAGATTTAGTGAGTAACTGTTAATTAATCCAATTAACATGATTAAGGGAATTTAAATTGGATTAGCGGAGCTCGGAAATGGACTCAGGATGATCAGATATGGTCCGAAGGGTCAGGCAGAACGGACGCAACGTTCGTGCCAGCTAGAATGCATCATTGCTTACGCACTTGATATTGACGTTCGGACGCAACGATGGCGAACGAACGCAACGATGGAGGAACGTCCGTCCCGTTCGTTGTCTATAAACAGAGGTGCCGAGATTCATTTCCAAGCACATCATTCACCTCTCTTCTCTCGATTTCTTGGTCTTGTAGCTGAGATCTAGGGCATTCTACGCTTCCCATTGGGAATCCGGAAGTGGCGTAGCAATCCAGGCGTCGCAGCGGAGCTGTGGCCTAGTTTTGAGGCAAGCGATAGTAAAGGGCTGACGACGGACGAAGGTATAGCTTTTACTTTCTAAAAATATTTAGGAGTATGCAATAGCTTAGTTAAGGCTTTTAGAGCACTATAATGATATTAGTATCTTTTGGCAGTGTAGTGCGGATTATAGGCGTAGACCTAGAGCTGGTAGAGCGCGCCTAGTATTTGAGGTACGAAAGTACTGTTCGAGATATCCTGACTGAGTATGCATGTATTATGTGACTGCATGATTTATATGTCATGATTTTATGTTGCATACATTTGCATCTTGAGCTATCTCTTTTGAGATGTCTGTTAGTAGGGTTTTACACTATCCTGTTAGTGGATGGACTTCCATCGATTTGGGTCCCGCGTATCCACTGGTATTTTGGTATGTGAGCCACCTCCTGAAGCGACGGCACAGCATGCTACATACTAGGGCCCGGTCTGTCTTTGTTATCTGATTCTTGACCTCCAGTCAGTAGGCGGTACACAATTGCATGCATGTATACTCATACTCTTGTGCTGAGCATTTTATGCTCATGTCTCGTACTCTGTGTTTTTGGACACCTTATTCTAGGCGGTACACAATTGCATGCATGTATACTCATACTCTTGACCTCCAGTGATAATATATTTGAAATTTATTTTATTTTATTAAAAGAAAATAGGGATTATTCTCAATTCTGCACATTAACAATCAATGTAAATGAGTGAATGCAATCATATAATTCACATAAGCACATAAAACACATTATCACTCATTACAAAATACGCAATATCATTACATGCCATTATAGGCGTCGTAATATAAGCAGCTCATACGTACCTCAATCAACATTTAATTTACCACAGAAAAAAATCTCAAGTAGTTATCGAATAGTCCAATCCTGTGAAAAACCATTTTATCTCATATTAATTCCTATTCATGACCAACTATCGAATAAACGACTTTAAAAGTTAAAATACCCACATTTTTAGATTTTGAATTTCTGAAAATTACACTTAAATCAAAAAAATTATATACAACATCTCGAACGCATCGAAACATCTAAACTGCGATTTACATAACTCTAAACTTCGAAAATCCCAAGTAAAATAACCTGGAACTTCGAAATAATTCCCAATTAAATTCTGAAAAATAACCAT
Source organism: Henckelia pumila (assembly GCF_033568475.1). NCBI lineage: Eukaryota > Viridiplantae > Streptophyta > Magnoliopsida > Lamiales > Gesneriaceae > Henckelia > Henckelia pumila. The sequence goes on from NW_027331831.1 coordinate 15,131,954, forward strand.
ACCTCAATTCAACTGAAATATAACACCTACAATCAAGAATTAAACAAATATCAATCACTGGAATTCAAATGGATCGAAATTCCCAAAATTCAAAAACCTAGTTCCTGAACTTTACCTCAAACCTACGAAATATAGGTCCAAACAACCAAAACCACGCTTTCCTACACTCCGGCAACGATCGGCGGCGGCGAGGGAGGACGAACGGCGCGGCTGGTCGGAAATCGAACTTTGAGCGACGCGAGGAAACCTTACGAAACTGGTATCAAAAGAAAGGTCTCGTCACGAGGATTCCATAACTATATTTACTTTTGAAATCCAACCAAAAATGAAGAAGATACGAGCATTTAAAGCGACAGAAAGATTTTGAAAAGAAAAGCAAGAAGAAAACGATGTAGACGAGAAAATGAGGATGGGAGGAGAGAGAATCGTATATATCTATATCTGTATATGTATATCCATATCTAATTAGATATGCATTGGTTTAATGTGTGTCTTATTTTATTCATTCGGGGTTAAATCTTGACCCGGTTCGAGTTATTTCAACTCCTATGTGCTCTAAAAATAAAATATGCATTTTAATATCGTCTATAAACTGATATTTATTAATACATATTTTTAACACACAAATTAATTAACATATTAAAATCGGGTCCTTACAAAATTTACAATCAATTAAGACGCATGCATACTCTTATTGTTCTTGTATTGTGCCTTAGTAAGTCGAAATTATTCCAAAGTATTACCATTCGAACTTAATTTATAATCAATTTATGTTTATATAGATACATATATATGTGATCCTTAACTGTCATTATCAAACCAAATCCGATATATATTCGATCATAAATTATTTTTAGTTGGATGTCATGTTCAATCTTAGTAAGATCAATTTATCAACCCAAAAATTATATTAAATTTTATAAAATATGTACTATTATCTTAAATTTTTGTACCAAAAATTGCATAACAAACATACAAATTGGTTTAACTGAATATTGAATAACATATTGAACCGTCTTGAACCTACAAAATGTCTTCCTAATAATTAATTATTGATTTATACATCAAGCACAAAAGCATATATAACCATATAATAAAATCATTCAAACTTGTTTTCAGAAATTTCATGTTCATCAGATAAGATATTCACAGCAACACGAAGTGCCTTTTCATATGTTTATATTTCATCTGTGTTAGGAGCTAGGCACTCCAATGAAACCACAAAATACATTAACAAGAATTTCAATAAATTTAAAGAACCAAAATAAATTTTGGTCAAAATGGATTTATCATAATCAATCAAGAATTTCAAATGAATAATTATTCTACTGAAGTAGCCAATAATATATATAAACAAAATTCACATAATAAATTCAAGAACAAAAACATTAAAATTATGGATAAATACATTAAAACAAAAAACTAAAAAGTAATATATAGACCTTAAAATACTATTGAAGCATTTCGATTAAATACTCCAGTACGACAATCAACTAAATAAATAAGTAAATTCTTATCAAATTAAAGAACAAATCTAGAATTATAAATCAAGGTGGAGAGAATATAGTAACTCAAGTTCCATTTTACAAGATTAATTTAGTAAAACATGTTTACGAGTCATTAATTATAAATCAAGGAATTAAGATTCAAACCCAATGGAGTGACCAGACCATCCGAAGTGCAATTCGGAAGGTCTGAACTGATCGGATGCAAAGTTATGGGTTAGAAATCAAATGAAACGATTGGAACATCCGATCTGAGTTAGGCCATGAAGATTGGTGAGGTGTCAAGGACACACCAACATATGGTAGATCGGAAGCACCGATCAAGAGTTCGGAGCATCCAAATGGTTGCAGCCAGTGAGGTATCAAACTGTTATTGACACATAGTGTGCATGCGAGTTCGGATCGTTCGAGGTACAAGATCGGATCGTTCGAAGATTATCAGACCTTTCGAAGTATAGTTTGGGGCTTCCGAAGACAGTGTCTAGAGATGTGGCAAACTTGCATGTTCGGACCGTCCGAACTAGGGTTTGGAGCTTCCGAACTCCGTCTATAAATAGGTCTAGAAATCATCACAATTAATGTGTGTTTGAGGTGTGTTCATTATTCAGTGTATATTTTGAATGCTTTCAGTCAAATACTAGAGGTTTGGGCGATATCAAGGTGCTATGGGACTTGCAGAGGAGTTGTGGTCTTCAACATCAATGGGCTTACGTATGACGCATGTATAGTTTGATATCTCTAATAATTAGTGTGACTGTGTGAGTATCTATTAGCTTAGTTAAGGTTTTAGATCAGTATAAGTGATGATATGGTTTTCATTTCGCTTGTAATAATAGACTATAGGCACCTATTGTAGTAGCCCGTGCCCTAATTAAGTAATTAAAGGATTAATGCTAATTAATTGAATTGGGTATCGGACGGATCGGAAGCTCCGACGGCACGATCGGAAGCTCCGAACAGGATCGGAAGCTCCGATGAGCGATCGGAGGCACCGATGTTATTACGTCAGGCATGACGTGTGGTTGGATGGGAAGCTCCGATCAGGACCGGAAACTCCGATCACCCCTATCCAAAGTCAACAAATGATATTTTGACACGTGGTAGATCAGGATCTTCGGAAGCTCCGATGGCAGGATCGGACGTTCCGATCGGGGTTCGGACGTTCCGATCAAGGATCGGAAGTTCCGATCGTTGTCTATAAATAGAAGGCCGAGGCTTCACTTTCATTTGCCAATTCCGAGTTCTCCTTTCCCTTCTAGTCCTTTTGGAGCTGTTCTAGTCTTCTTAGGCTTGGTCCGGAGGTCGGCGAGGCGTTCGGTAGTCGTAGCGGAGTTGTGCCCAAGTTCTGGAGGCATCGACATCAAAGGGCTAACGACGAACAAAGGTATAGCTTTTGCTTCCTATAAATATTTGGGAGTATGCAATAGCTTAGTTAAGGCTTTTAGAGCACTTTAATGATAGTAGTATCATTTGGCAGTGTAGAGCAGACTATAGGCGTGGACCTAGGGTTGGTAGAGCTTGCACTGTTTTGAGGTACGAAAGTACTGTTCGAGATATCCTGGCTGAGTACGCATGTATTTTGTGACTACATGATTTATATGCCATGATATTATGCTGCATTCATTTGCATCTTGCTGTATCTCTTTCGAGATGTCTGTTAGTAGGGTTGTACCCTATCCTGTTAGTGGATGGACTTCCATCGATTTGGGTCCGGCGTATCCACGGTTATCTCGGTATGGGAGCCACCTCCTGAAACGACGGCACAGCGTGCTACATACCAGGGCCCGGTCTGTCTCTGTTATCTGATCCTTGACCTCGAGTCTATAGAGAGTTCACTTTGCATGCATGTATACTCATACTCTCGCACTGAGCATTTTATGCTCACGTCTCGTACTCTGTATTTTTCTGGACACCCTATTCCATGGGGCAGGTTTGCTATTGGACGAGGAAGGTGGATTCAGGAGGGGCTAGTCAGCGGTTGGCCGGCTGGAGCTTCGCTTAGGTTTTATTACTGTTGTTTGGGTTTATACAGCTATTCGATTTGGTTGTATATTATTGGATTAATTACAAATTTTTTTACTTGGGATTGTATATTGTTTATGGATTCCGCAGTTTTATTCTGATATCTATTTAATTAAGTTAATTGCATGCCTAAGTTCTGTTTAGTAGGTGATCCGGGTAAGGGTCACTACATTTATGGTATCAGAGCATGCAAAAGAATTCTTGGGATTTAGTCTCATCTTGAGGTATTTTTGTAGATTTCAAATCGTGACGACCGGAGTTCTCATGGCAGTGTTGGTGGGCGTTGGGGTGATGCCGACCGGGAGCCTCATCGAAAACGGCGTCATCGTCACCATGACGACGAGCGTTTCACTGTGCGTCGATTCTTAGCTATGGGTCCTAAGCCCTTAGTTGGAGGTGAGTCTCCGGAGGATGCGGAAAACTGGTTAGACCGCATGGAGACGACTTTTCAGAATTTCCAATGCACCGAGGAGCAGAAGGTGGAGACCCTTGGCTATCTTCTGGATGGGCGTGCGCGCAGGTGGTGGAGGTTTACTTCTGCACCTTTTGTTGCGGCGAGAGGAGTGGCCACCTGGGCCGAGTTCCGCACAGCTTTACAAAAGCGGTATTTTCCTCCTGCACTCCGTCAGTCGAAGGCAGGCGAGCTACTGAGTCTGCGACAGGGAGCCATGTCTATCAATGAGTATCAGCAGAGGTTCTTTGATCTGCTATCCTATTGCCCCGAGATTGCCGATAGCTCAGAGATGAAGTATAATCTGTTCCTTCAGGGCCTTAACCCTGAGATCCATGACCGTGTGGCGGTTGGTGACGACATGTCCTACGAGGGTTTGGTGAGCCGTTGTCACCAGGTGGAGGACAGCATTCGGCGGAACAAGTCTTTCTCTCAGTCGAGACCTGCTAGTTCTTTGGGTCCCCGTGCCCAAACTTTCAAGAAGTCTGGATCTTCTTCTTCCTCTGGTTCTGGAGGTGTTGTCCGTTACGGTAAGAAGGACAAGTGTGATCACTGTGGGAAGAACCATCCATCCGACAAGTGCCGCAGAGCTTCTGGAGCTTCTTTCCGTTGTGGAGAGACTGGTCATATCCGGAGGGATTGTCCACAGACTGGGGGAGGCGGTTCTGGTTCTGGTTCAGGATCGGGCTCTCAGACCACCGTACAGCAGAGGTCGCAGGGACAGTCTGCTGGGAGTTCTCATTTGAGGCCACGAGCTTCTGGCCAGGTGTTTGCCCTGAGACATGATCAGGCTGTGGAGGAGAATGAAAAAGTCATCGCAGGTACATTTCTGCTTTATGGTATACCTGCTCTTGTACTTATTGACACTGGTGCATCTCATTCCTTTATTTCTGCACGTTTTGTTAAGAGGCATAAGTTACCATGCATTGCACTAGACGTAGTGATGTCTGTTTCTACCCCGACGGGCCAATCTGCTTTGGCTAAGCTTCTAGTGATGGGTTGCCCTTTAGAGTTCGAAGGGAACATTCTGTTAGCGAATCTCATGGTCCTGGCGATGGACGACTTTGATTGCATTCTGGGAATAGATATATTGACTACCTATCGAGCTTCAGTAGACTGCTATCAGAGATTAGTACGATTTCATCCGGAAGGGAGCGAGAGCTAGTTTTTCTATGGTGAGGGAGCGCGACCCCCGATGCCTTTGGTATCAGCTTTGAGAGTCTGTCGAGCTCTAGAGTCTGGCGGGGAAGGCTACCTTATCTATGCAGTTGATTTGTCCGCTGAGAGTATTGGGATAGAGAGCATTCCTGTTGTGGATGAATTTCCAGATGTGTTTCCTGATGAGATTCCGGGTTTTCCTCCTGCTAGGGAAGTCGAGTTTGGCATAGAGTTGGTGCCGGGTACTTCACCTATTTCTAGAGTACCGTATCGTCTGGCTCCGTCAGAGATGCGTGAGTTGAAGAATCAGCTACAGGATCTTTTGGACAAGGGGTACATTCGTCCTAGTGTGTCTCCTTGGGGAGCTCCTGTTCTCTTCGTAAAGAAGAAAGATAGGTCGATGCGGCTGCGCATTGACTATCGGCAGCTGAATCGAGTCACTGTGAAGAACAAGTATCCGTTGCCTCGTATTGATGACTTGTTTGACCAGCTGCAGGGCACGTCAGTTTACTCCAAGATTGACTTGAGATCTGGGTATCATCAGTTGAGAGTCCGTGATCAGGACGTAGCCAAGACTGCATTCCGTACTCGCTATGGGCATTACGAGTTCCTAGTGATGCCATTTGGTTTGACTAATGCGCCGGCTATATTCATGGATTTGATGAACCGTGTCTTCAGGGAGTATTTGGACAAGTTTGTCGTGGTCTTCATTGACAACATCTTGGTGTATTTGCGTAATATGGAAGAGCATGTTTCTCACTTGCGATTGGTACTACAGACTCTTCGAGATGAGCAGTTGTACGCCAAGCTGAGCAAGTGTGAGTTCTGGATGGATAGAGTGGTCTTTCTTGGCCATATCATATCCAGGGAAGGGATTTCTGTTGATCCAAGCAAAATTGAAGCGGTACTTAATTGGTCGCGTCCGACGACAGTTGCTGAGATCCGTAGTTTCCTGGGTTTAGCAGGGTATTATCGTCGCTTCATTCTGAACTTCTCTCAGTTAGCTCGACCATTGACGCAGCTTACCCGCAAGGGTGTGGATTTTGAGTGGTCCTCCGAATGTGAGGAGAATTTCCGTGAGCTTCGACGGCGATTGACTTCTGCGCCGGTGTTGGCATTACCGTCAGGATCTGGAGGGTATGTAGTTTACACGGATGCTTCTCTTCAGGGGTTAGGCTGTGTCCTGACTCAGAATGGGCATGTGATCGCATACGCTTCTAGACAGCTGAAGCTTCACGAGGACAACTACCCAATCCATGATTTGGAGTTAGCAGCCATTGTGTTCGCTTTGAAGATCTGGCGTCATTATCTGTATGGCGAGAAATTTGAGATCTTCACCGACCATAAGAGTCTCAAGTATTTGTTCACTCAGGCGGAGTTGAACATGAGGCAGAGACGTTGGATGGATTTGCTTAAAGACTATGATTGCGAGATTAAGTACCATCCGGGAGCTGCTAATCTCACTACTGATGCTTTGAGTCGCAAGGTGCGACTATCCGCACTTCAGACTTGTTCGATGTCTAGTGCGATCAGTGACTGTTGTACTTCAGGTTATACCTTCAAGCATAAGAAAGGTATGCAAAGTATCCAGATGTTTGCGATATTAACTGAGCCAACCTTGTATTCGCGGATCCGAGATGCTCAGATGTCTGATTCAAAGACCCAGCGTTTAGCTCGTCTAGCTAACGAGGGTAGCTCGTCTGGATTTCATTATCAGTCAGATGGCTTTCTGTGTTTGTCTGGTAGGCTTGTGATTCCTCAGGATGAAGAGTTGCGAGAGGAGATTTTGTCTCAGGCGCATCGCACTAAATTGAGTATTCATCCTGGGAGCAACAAGATGTACAAGGATCTACGTACTCGTTTTTGGTGGAAGGGAATGAAACGCAGTGTTTATCAGTTTGTTTCGAGATGTTTGGTGTGTCAACAGGTCAAGGCAGAGCACCGAAGACCTGGAGGATTACTTCACAGTCTGCCTATTCCTGAATGGAAATGGGAGTTTATCACAATGGACTTTGTGACCCATTTGCCGGTATCCCCGAGGAACTGTGATGCTATCTGGGTAGTGGTGGACCGACTCACCAAGTCAGCACATTTCATTGCCTATAGCCGAGAGTACTCTGTGGATCGCATGGCACGGATGTACATTCAGGAGATCGTTCGACTTCATGGAGTGCCTGTGAGCATTGTCAGCGATCGGGACCCCAGGTTTACTTCTAGATTCTGGGGGAGTGTTCAGCGTGCGATGGGTACTACTCTCAGTTTGAGTACAGCCTATCATCCGGAGACTGATGGTCAGTCAGAGCGCACTATCCGTACGTTAGAGGATATGCTTAGAGCGTGCGTCTTGGATTTTGGTTCAGCCTGGCAGGATCATTTGCCGTTGATCGAGTTCGCTTACAACAACAGCTATCACACTAGTATTGGGATGGCACCTTTTGAGGCGTTGTATGGGCGACGTTGTCGTACTCCACTCTTCTGGGAAGAAGTGGGGGAGAGACAGGCTGAGGGACCGGAGTTTATCCAGCAGGCGATAGACATTGTTGATCAGATCAAGAAACGGATTAAGACTGCACAGGATCGTCAGGCCAGCTATGCTAATATCAAGCGTAGGCCCTTGCAGTTCGAGGTCGGGGAGAAAGTGTTTCTGAGAGTGTCACCTTTCCGCAAGATTCTCAGATTTGGCCTTAAGGGCAAGTTGTCTCCCAGATTTATCGGTCCGTTTGAGATCTTAGAGAGCATTGGCGATTTGGCTTATCGACTAGCTTTTCCACCGCACCTATCCAGTATTCACGACGTGTTCCACGTATCTCTATTGCGTCGGTATGTGGTGGATGAATCTCATATTCTGCAGCGATCTAAGGTTCAGGTAGACAAGGATTTGACTTATGTTGAGAAACCTCTTCGTATCCTAGATTATAAGGATAAGGTTTTACGGAACAAAGTCACTCCTTTGGTTTTAGTTCAGTGGCAGCGCCGAGGCACTGAGGAAGCTACTTGGGAGCTTGAGGACAGGATGCGTAAAGACCATCCTGAGTTGTTTTAATTTCATTCTTTAAGTTGTATTCAGTTGTAAACTCTGTAAACCTTTGATTTGAATAAAGAATGTTTCTGATTTCTGTATTTGCATTCGGTACTTAAGATCTGATTTCGAGGACGAAATATCTTAAGTGGGGGAGAATGTAGTAGCCCGTGCCCTAATTGAGTAATTAAAGGATTAATGCTAATTAATTGAATTGGGTATCGAACGGATCGGAAGCTCCGAAGGCACGATCGGAAGCTCCGAATAGGATCGGAAGCTCCGATGAGCGATCGGAGGCACCGATGTTATTACGTCAGGCATGACGTGTGGTTGGATCGGAAGCTCCGATCAGGACCGGAAGCTCCGATCACCCCTATCCGAAGTCAACAAATGATATTTTGACACGTGGCAGATCAGGATCTTCGGAAGCTCCGATGGCAGGATCGGACGTTCCGATCGGGGTTCGGACGTTTCGATCAAGGATCGGAAGTTCCGATCGTTGTCTATAAATAGAAGGCCGAGGCTTCACTTTCATTTGCCAATTCCGAGTTCTCCTTTCCCTTCTAGTCCTTTTGGAGCTGTTCTAGTCTTCTTAGGCTTGGTCCGGAGGTCGGCGAGGCGTTCGGTAGTCGTAGCGGAGTTGTGCCCAAGTTCTGGAGGCATCGACATCAAAGGGCTAACGACGGACGAAGGTATAGTTTTTGCTTCCTATAAATATTTGGGAGTATGCAATAGCTTAGTTAAGGCTTTTAGAGCACTTTAATGATAGTAGTATCATTTGGCAGTGTAGAGCAGACTATAGGCGTGGACCTAGGGTTGGTAGAGCTTGCACTGTTTTGAGGTACGAAAGTACTGTTCGAGATATCCTGACTGAGTACGCATGTATTTTGTGACTGCATGATTTATATGCCATGATATTATGCTGCATTCATTTGCATCTTGCTGTATCTCTTTCGAGATGTCTGTTAGTAGGGTTGTACCCTATCCTGTTAGTGGATGGACTTCCATCGATTTGGGTCCGGCGTATCCACGATTATCTCGGTATGAGAGCCACCTCCTGAAGCGACGGCACAGCGTGCTACATACCAGGGCCCGGTCTGTCTCTGTTATCTGATCCTTGACCTCGAGTCTATAGAGAGTTCACTTTGCATGCATGTATACTCATACTCTCGCACTGAGCGTTTTATGCTCACGTCTCGTACTCTGTATTTTTCTGGACACCCTATTCCATGGGGCAGGTTTGCGATTGGACGAGGAGGGTGGATCCAGAAGGGGCTAGTCAGCGGTTGGCCGGCTGGAGCTTCGCTTAGGTTTTATTACTGTTGTTTGGGTTTATACAGCTATTCGATTTGGTTGTATATTATTGGATTAATTACAGATTTCTTTACTTGGGATTGTATATTGTTTATGGATTCCGCAGTTTTATTCTGATATCTGTTTAATTAAGTTAATTGCATGCCTAAGTTCTGTTTAGTAGGTGATCCGGGTAAGGGTCACTACACCTATAGACATAGACCAATGGTTGAGATACGTAAATACTGACTGAGATAGCTAGGAAGTATGTATGCTTATATGTTGCATTTTATTTTCCATGATACTTGTTTTACTGCTTGATATATATGTTGCATGTGCATATTCATGTCGAGTCGTATCTCCTTCGAGATAGTCTTTCGAGTAGGGTCGCTCAGCCCTACACCTTTGTATATGGTCTGACACCGAGAGATGTCGTGATGATGGGGACTGACACTACAATGATATAGCTGAGTGTGTGAGTTACCCCACGGTCGGATTCTTAGAAGGTACGTATACGCACTCATTGGCACCTAGTTTGAGCAGGTTTGATCTTGTCACCCAGTACACCCAGTCATTTCATTTGCATTCATCATATCAATTTTTGTACTCATGTTACGTACTGAACGAGTGTCACTCACGTCTGTATTTTATCATGGACAACCCATTCGATGGGACAGTTGCATGTTGACAAGATTTGGGACCAGTGTTTGGACGGTGACTAGGGTTTGGGAGCAAAAGTTACCGGTATATTAGTTTTAAGCTATTTATGTTATTGTGTAATTCATTTGGGTGGTATAATCATTTTTCTCGGGTTTAAGATAAATGTGGTTGTATACTACAGGAATGTTTTTAAGTTACACATTATCTCTGATTATTTTTATTTGTTAAGTTAATTGCATGCTTAAATTTCTTATTAGTATGTGATCTGGTCGAGTCACTATATTTACGGTCAATAACAGAATCAAGGTCAAGCATTCTAACAAAAATTACAAAATTTAGCATAATCATTCAACAATTTTGAATAATTAATCAAATGAAACAAAAAAAAATGTAAACAAGAAAAGTAAAAAAAATCAACACCAAAACCCTAAAAACTTGGATAAATGAACACAATCGATAGTTCCAAAAAAGGCACGAAAAATGAACACCAAAACGCAAAACCTCTTAAATACTTGCAAAACCAACAACATTTTGGTCGACTTCCTAGATGGAAACATGTTTCAAAGAAAAAATCTTCAAACTTTTTTTAGATTTCATATCATTCTTCACCTTCGATGATATTTTCTCCTCCTTAGCATATGTGAAATTGTTCTCTTTGAATGATTTTCTTCTCTTCGTCATCGGTGATAGTGTATGTACTATAAAGCTTTCCGTCGGAGAACACTATTTTTTTCTCGTCCAAAATGAAGCCTTCGAAAAATTAAATAAATAGTATTGTTGAGTTCCTATTATCTCTTTGGGCAATTTCGTAATCTGGACTCAATTAGAAAGGTCAAACAAATGACAAGAGTTTATCAGAAAATGAGAAAACATAACTGCTGACTCGTGGACTGACAACCAACTTTTTTTCATTGTTGCGGATTTATATATTGATCCTTTCCCATATAATTTCTTTGTCAATTAAGAAGTCGTACTAGTTTCATAGATTTTTTATTTTTATTTTTTACCAAATTGAATTTACAATAAACTTTTCATCATTAGTCGAACATTCACATAGTACTCTACCAATTCGAATATCTATTCGATCAAGCGTTCATCTACTATACTCAACTCATATTTCTTCTTTAATATTTAGATTTTCTTTCTATGCGTGTATATATAAAATTTTCGAAAATATAAATTGAAATTCATGCTCCAAATCATAATCTACCAGCGTCTCTTGCACACGATGCATGCATATACATAAAAAAATTTATGTTAATTGATTTATATGTTATTTTTAAAAATCACATGATGAATTATATATTAAAAAGTTAAGGGGTGATAACTATCTAATTTAAAATTTTAAAAATACAAACAAAGATAACGAGATGTCATTTTAATAAATAAGATAAAATATAATGACTAAAATAAATAAAAGATCATATAAAATGACTAATTTGTCTAATACTTTTGGTTTTGTTGATAATTAAATTAGAATATAATCGTAATTTTATCTCAAATTTCACCAATTAATTTAAATGTAGTTAATTAAAACTCTCTACTATAATAATATAGTAAGATATGGCGGAAAAATTTAAAAATCAACAATCCATTATAAATGAAAAAAATGCGCATTATTCTTGTTTGAAAAATCCCATCATTAGCACATTGCACACATTAATCCATATAAAACTAGTACTCTCGTGCACGCGTTGCGTGGTTGTAAAGTCCGTGTTTTTTTTAAGAAAAATAAAAAAAAATTGTCAAAAAAAATATAAAAAATATAGTTTTTCATAAATAAATAGTACCTAAAACGCAACAAATACATCAATTTTAGATATGTGTGACATTTTCATAAATAAAAAGACACAAAAGGTCACAAAGTTAATGTAATTTTGATAAATAAAAAATATACAAGGAAAATTGCTTTTTTAGTCTTGTAGGTTTGTCACTTTGCGATTTTGGTCCTCTATAATTTCAGATTTTAGTTTTAGTCCGCTATATTTATTTTTTTGACAATTCTAGTACTTTTTTCGATGTGGTGCTGATATGACACCAATGCAACGCTGATGTGGAACTTATGTGTATAGTGTCACGTAAGCATTTTCGAAGAAAAATGACTCATGAAATTACTAAAAAACAGAACATGCAGGACTAAAACTGAAATATGAAAACAAAGAGGACCGAAATCGCAAAATCACAAATATGCAGGACCAAAATTGCAGTTTTCTCAAAATATAATGACTAAGAAAATATAAGGTCATATAAAATGGCTATTTTGTCTAATAATTGAAGTTTTGTTATGAATTAAGTTAAGATATAATTGTAATTTTATCTCAAAATTTACCAATTAATTGAAAGTTAGTTAATTAAAAGACATCTACTATAATAATATAGTAAGAAATAAGTTTTTATTATTTGTGAAGATTTATAAATATATATGGTTTATTAAAAAAATTAAGCGATATACTGATGTTTAATGGCGACATTAAGCATGCCTAATTTAAATTTGAATTCCAAGTCAAAAATATATAATTAAAAAATTACAAAAATCTTCTAAAGTTAATGTATTTTTAATTTTAGGTGTAACTCATCAAAGCCTTGTTCTAATCTAATAAGTTGGTATTTTTACGAGCAATAACCAGGATTTTAACAAATAAGACGAATCAACAATATCAAGTTTCAAGTTTAGACTATGTTTTTAATTATATCAAGTCAATAAACATATTAAATAACACATAAACATAGAAAATAGAATAATTAATATAAAAAAATTTATAGGTAAAATTGTTTTTTTATATATGTTCGTTACTTTGCGATTCCTATCTTCTGTATTTTCAGATTTCAGTTTTAGTTCGCTATCTTTGTTTTTCTGAAAAATTTAGTCATTTTACTGACGTAATGTTGATGTGGCACCAATGCAGTACCAATGTGGATTTGACGTGTATATATAGTGTCATATAAGCATTTTTTATGAAAAAAAAAACTAAAATTGTAAAAAATCAAAACGTGCAGGACTAAAACTAAAATCTGAAAACATAAAAGACCAAAATCACAAAGTAAAAAAATTATCGGATCAAAATTACAATTTTTCCCATTTTTATATTCAAAAGTAACTTTAAGGTGTTTTTAAGGTTTTTTTAAAAAAATTATCATATTGTCAAATATTAAATAATTAAATTTTATTTTAAAAATAATAATTAAAGTTGACTAAATTTTTTTAAAAAATAAACATTACAGTTAACTTAAAAATTTATTTTAAAAGCTCACAATGTCATGTTTAATCACGCTTAATGTATTAAACTTATACAAGTTGATCGTTTTTTTTCCATTTTTTTACTTTTAAAGTATTTTGAGCTACAATAGCTCGTTCTTGAAATGTTCAAAATTTAACCGATAACCGAGAAATTATATCGAGTTTGGTTACAAAACCAAACGAAAAACATTCGAAAAAATCCCTCTAAAAACTAATTAAACATTTGAGAAATCGTTTGAAAAGATTGCAAAGTGAGATAGTAAAAGGATTTTGGTTGAAGTATTTTATCAAACACTTTATATGCAATATTTTGGTATTTTAAAGAACACATAAAATACTTCAACAAATCATACAAAAACATCAACAATAAGTAAATGTGATAAAGTACACAGACACAAATTTGTTTATAGATGTTCGGAGACTCAACCGCTCTTGTGTCATCCCTTCTTCCCATTGGAAAGATACACTAGAAGAGTTTGGCTATTACAACGTCTTGTAATACACTTACTCCAATCTTAGGACTTACCCCACCGCCTAAGTCGAAACTTCTAGATTCTCAATCTCTCTCCAATGACATAACACTGAAGATACAAATTTACACAATCTTTAACGTCTTTTTGAGAAGACACTCACTCAATTCATCTATACAAATCATCTAACAAATGTGTGTGAGTAGGTTGGAGTTGGGGTGTGAAGAACTTGACTGTGAAAGTTCAAGAAATCTATTGTGTTCTTCACACCAAGAGCAAGCTCTTGACTAAGCTGAATAATCTGTTTTGACTTCCTCTTCATGCGGAAAAGCGCTGACTTAGCTGAATAATCTTTTGGTCATCCACTCTCTCTTCTCCTCAATCTTCATATCTTGTATTTATATCATCCAAGAATGATATAGACGTTAGATACAAGAATATGACTGTTGGAAATTTTTTTAAACTGTTTATGACAACACAACGGTCATATTTGAGATTCTGGAAAGTAACTTTGACCGGTTGACTAGATCTGGATCTGGAGCAGTCGACTGGTGAGAACAGGTGACAAGCTTGGTGACCAATCAAGTAGAGCTAAAATGATTGAGTGAATGATGTCTGTTCAGGTGCTTATAATTCTTGTTGTGTTGATTTCTGGGCAAAGTGATAAACATAAGAGTTTTATCCATTTGTCTTAGATTTCCAACGCATGAAGAATCACTCAATTCGGAGTATGAGAAAGTTATACTCGAAATACCAGAGAGCTGCTCAACAATAGTCGAGGAGAGCTTCAGCGGTCGAGGAGGGCTTCACCGGTCGATGAGAGCTTAAATAGGTGAGTGAATGTGGTCCGATCGAGTGATTATATCTCTTGATTCGTCGATTTCTTGGCAAAGTGGTAAACATGAATTTGTAGCTATTTCTCTTAGCTTTCCATGGAATCAAGAATCACTCCATTTCGAGTTTGTATGACAGAGATATATGCTCAAAATATCATACTGTATACAAACTTGAGTTATGTCATCAACCTGTGCAGAACCAGCAACTTCCACTCAATATATCAGCAACTTAGGCTCTGACTCATACTTTGACTTGTGAAGATGATTTGTAGATCATCTTCTTATGTTTGCAACATATACTGAATCAATTCATTTGGATAAAGGAGCTGAGAGATATGACCATTAAACCAGAGCTTATCTGTCAATCCATTTTCCAAGTTCATCAAATCCTAATCTTTCAAAATATGATCTTGCAATTGCACACTTGCGTAAATATGTTAGAAACACAATTGAAAGTTTTGTTATCATCAAAATCAAGATTGCTTGCATTTTCGGACCCAACACTTGAATCCAAGCTTTTTTTTTTTACGTTTCACACTTAATCACGTTTAATCAGTATGTTTTAGTACACTGCCAATAACTAATGTTATATTTATATGCTCTCTCCTTCCCAATTATATAGTCCACGTTTTTTTTGTCCTAAATATACAATCATATATCATATTTAATTATATTTTTTTACACTTCTTTACTAATGTATCCTATTAACTATACCTTGAAAATTGTACAATAATTTTTTAATACATTAAATATGTATAAAATATGAAGTTTGTATAAAATTTGTTTTTCCAATGATTTTTCCTAATCTGTGTGAAAAAAAAAATAAAACTATATAATCGAAACGGATGAAGTATATATATATATATATATATATATATATATATATATATACCATGAGACTAAGATCAAACTTTAATCAAATCCACTCAGCTCACTATAGTTTACTTTATTAGCATGGTTGCATGTTACTATTTCAATTAATGGGTTTATCCATTGCATATCGAACAAATAATTACCGTGGATTCTTAGGATATTTAAAAAATGAGTAAGCTAACTTGCGAGATGACATTGCTGATTTTTCCACAATCTATCACATATCTGCATGATATGAATTTTAATAGGTATAAAATCAAAAATTTCAATACTATACTTTTAAAAAAAAAAAAATTCAATACTAAATTGGTGCATAAATTCAATCACATGATGATAAGGATTTTGATATACATAAAATTAATTTTTTTTATGGCCATAAAATTAAATTTTTGAGTCCATCCTAACACGGGAATTTTATATTCTACACACAGTATGTGGATGGAACAAGATTTTGTTCTTTCTTTCTTCGTAATTAGGTAACGTATATCGTCAAAATTAGATTTTATCCGTCTCTTTTTCATTTGGAAATTTTAATTTTTTTTCATCGAAAATTCCTGAAATCATAATGCTATATATATGTGCATGCGACCGTCAATTTTACAAAAATTGAAGGGGAAAAATAAAAAATAACGAACCAACATTGAAATTTTACAACACGAGAATACCAGAATGACAAGTAGAGTACAACATCAAAATTAAAATTTCCATTTTTACATATTCCATATTATATATAAAAATAAATAAAAATTTAACGTTTGCGCCACCGAATGAATATTTGTGGACAGAAGAAAGGATGAGGAAGGTGCAAGCGCAGAGCTTACAGGCTGAGCCCACGCCCCATATTCTGTCCACATGCGGCGGGGTAATTCTTGGGCTCCACCCAACTTTTATATTAAATATAAATAAATAAATAAATATAATTATTATATATTTTATTAATAATAATAATAATAATAATAATAATAATAATAATAATAATAATATAATGAATTAGTCCCATCTCCCCTCTCTTTAAACCTACGTCAGCTCCTCATCCATGCCTGTCACTTTTAATTAGGAGAATTTTATATTTTAAATCCATATTTCTTAATTCGTTAGTTATAGGGTATATAATTAATTAATCGAACCAACTATCATATTTTAATTATATGGAATTTCATTATTTGCCTTGGCGTATTTGTCCACACATGTTTATCCAAACACCTTTTAATAAAAAATTTCCGTTTATTAATACACTACTCAACTTTTACTGGCATATTTTGTGACATGTTGTCCATTAATACTAACCATGTGGTTAATTAAAAAAAAAAATACTAACCATGTGGGAAAATTGTTTTATTTCAAAGTTACATTGTCAATCATATTGTACCATATATATATATATATATATATATATATATATATATAGAGTTCTTTTATGGTGCCCAACTCATATGCCCAACTCCATGCCCACCATGTACAATATGTGAGTTGACCAACACAATTGATGAGTTGACTTATCACATATTGTACATGGTGGGCATGAAGTTGGGCATATAGAGTTGGGCACCATAAAAGAACTCTATATATATATATATATATATATATATATATATATATATATATAAACCAAAATATAATTAATATAATGTAAATTAAAAAAAATAAAAAAAATAATTAATACATTATTTGATTTGATGGATAGATTATAGTTTATTTGATTTAATTGATGTAAAATTATTAATTAATAAATAGATAAATAATATGACAAAAATAAGGCGAAATTGATTGGGATAAGTTATATATAAATTAATAATGCATCAAACCAAACAATGCCTATTGTTGGAGAATTAATCTTGAAATCATAATTTTGCCAAATAAAGGACCAAACATTCTGCACATAATGCATCTAAGATTAAACTTTGAACCAATTGCTTTAAAATTTTCAAATAGTGGAAGACCATTTCCTACATAGTCCAAGAGTCGATCAGTATACTTTATAAAGAAGATATATATACAAACAATAATCTGGTTCCCGAGTACCGTGCAGTTCCCAGCACAGCCTGCCTTGTGATGCATACATCGTTTCATCTCATGTCGCCTTCTTCGATTTATAATTTTTGAAGCAGAAGACATAGATCACCAAGTTAAGTAGGCTGAGTCCAGCCAGGAGCCAAAAGAAATAATCAAGATGACCCTTGTTCAGATTATCCGGAATCCACCCGATGTTCCCTCCTCGGGTTGTTAAGGATGTGACAACGGTCAGAATAAAAGAGCTCAAGTAATTGCCTAAGGAAGTAGTGAGGAGTGAAAAGGCGCTGCACAAACTGCGCATGGCATCTGGAGATTGGTCATAGAAGAACTCCAGTTGGCCAATGAATGTAAAAACTTCAGCAGCCCCTAATAGAAAATATTGAGGCACTTGCCAGAAGATGCTTATTGGTACCGGAACAGCCTCATCCACCAACCCGAGTGATTTGGCTAGGTCCAGTCTCCAAATTTCCACGATAGCAGCAGCAGACATGCAGAAGACTGAAAGAAAAAGACCAATGCCCATTCTTTGCAACTCTGAGAATCCTCTTTCTTTTCCAGTGAGTTTTCGAGCAACTGGTACAAGAATTCTGTCATAGACTGGGACCCAGAATATTACACTAATGACATCAAAAGTTGACAGAGAAGCTGCGGGAATCTTGAAGGAACCTATGGAAGTGTCCATCATTGCACCTTGCTCAACAAACATGGTAGACATTTGAGCATAAACGGCAGAGAAGACTATTCCGGTAGCCCAGATGGGGAACATCCGTATCAAGATCTTAAATTCTTCAACCTGTGTTACAGTGCAAAGCTTCCAAGGGTTGGAAAAATCTCTGGATTTGCTATCGTCTTCAACAATGAGAGCCGCTTTATCAAGACATCTAGGGGAGGAATAAAGCAGACATCAGAAAGGTAATTTGGAATTCATACGCAAATAAAAGGGTGTCCATTAAAGTATAACATTCAATTTTCTGATTTGTTATTTTAAATATCAGGACATACTATTTTTGTTAGTCAGACTACACAAAAGTGATGGCTTAGTGCCTGATCATTCTGGCTACATGACACAATTTAATCAAGCAAGATGAAAAGTACCGATACAAGTTATAGGT
The DNA here is from genome assembly GCF_033568475.1 of Henckelia pumila. Lineage (NCBI taxonomy): Eukaryota > Viridiplantae > Streptophyta > Magnoliopsida > Lamiales > Gesneriaceae > Henckelia > Henckelia pumila. The sequence goes on from NW_027331831.1 coordinate 15,150,604, forward strand.
CTACTGAGGATGCAAAGGTATGGCGGCATAAATCCAAACAAAGAGATAGTCAATATGTAAAATAATTCAGGAAACAAACTTTGACATTTCATTTTGCCTTAAAATTGACATTATGTCACTGCAATATAAGTAATCAGTAGTATCATCTTCGAACAGATGAGCAAAACCAAACAGCAGTTACTTCTATCGGAATTGGAACAATAAATACCCAAACCAAATAAAGTTCGAACCATGACACGAAAAGTAACAAAAGGGAGAGGCGGAAGAAAGACGTAATTGCAAGAGAACTTTACTGCAATTCATCAGTGTGGAGCAGCTTTCGACTTCCTTCAATTGCTGAGCTTTTATCTGGTGTTTCATATAGAAGGCTACTATCACTTGGCACATCAAGATTCCATTTGCGGCAAGATGCAACCAAAACCTGACACATTCTAGTAATAGGGCTTCCTCCTGGCTTCTGAAACCTATAGAGATAGGTGCCCATAAAGAAACTTACTATCGCAAAACCCATAAATGCCGCAGGAATTCCAAAACCAAGACCCCATCCGGCATTATCTTGAACCCATACGATCAAACTGCTTGATACCAAGGCACCAATATTGATGGAAAAATAAAACCAATTGAAAAAGGAACCCTTTTTAATTCTCTCAACAGAATCAGTGTCATCAAATTGATCAGCCCCGAAGGATGAAACACATGGTTTGATCCCTCCTGTTCCAAGTGCTATAAGATACAGCCCAAAGAAAAATATTGCATATTGAGCAGGTGTAGCAGAAGGGCAGATATTGTCAACACATTCAGGAGGCATAAAAGCAGGAACAGTTGCGGAGAGGGTCAATGTACACATCCCCTACATTAATTTAGAGAGTAAACTGAGGAATGTAACATGTACCATTGAACTGAAAAAATTGACAAGATGCAACGTGCTCAAAGATTCTAAAATCTAAATTACCTTGCAAGTGCTAAAGTTGGAGAACAAGGTGCGTGGAAGTAAATAAGCTTTTTAAACATGAACAACGAGAATAGAAAATTCAGAAAACCAAAGTAAATCAGGATACTAGAAGATTGCTATATCTGATGCTGTCAGATTTCTCGTTTCTAACTTTCTAGTGATAAAGGGTGCACCAGGAGACTAAAATTTTTTGCTGCACGCTCGTTTCAGTGTTCCTCTCTCCAAAGAAAAAACTAAATTGAGTTTATTCATGTCTAACATCAAACTCAAATGACAGATGATGAAAAACTATAGACCAGAAGGCGAAAGATGAGAAGCTATGTTAACACACCTCAAATGAAAGAATGCAGCCCGATGTGCACTACCTAATCTCTATACAGCCAAAAGAGAGAAGAAAATTGACGGTATTACTTACAATAAAGTAAATAGTGGAGAAGACAGCAATTGTCCAATATCTTCCCCAGAATGCATCAGCCAGGACTGCCCCAATAAGGGGGGTGAGATAGCAAGTGCCTTGCCATGTTGTCACATTTCTAGCAGCTGACACGTTCCCTTGGTGTAACTTTTTCGCGAGATAACTAACAAGATTAGTAGCAATACCATAGTAAGCCAAACGCTCGCAACATTCGGTCCCTGTCATCAATAAAAAATGTAAGAGAATTGATTGAAAGAACCAAAAAGAAGGCGCAAATTATACCATGAATACCTAGAATAAAAGGACATGCTTTCCAGTTGCCAGTGTTGCTCTTGAGTACAGGGTTCCCCTTAACGTCAACGGAACCATCACCGGTATATGGTTGGCTGTTTTCATTCTAGATCACCATTACAAAACGAAATCTAGTGACGTTTAGTCCGCGGGTAAACTATTCAATGCTGGAAACTGATTGTATAGAAGAAAATAATTTATGAATTGGAAAAAGAATGATGACATCAACAAAATCAGCAACCGTTACATGCCTGTTACATAAGGCAGCGGCCGTGTAAAGAATCAGGTATCCTCCTTACTTGTGTCACTTGGCACACCGAGGATGACCATTGATTTAGTTGGAATGAATGAAATGGACATGTTTTAATACTCAAACAAGAGGGCGTAATAATATCTGTAATGTTATCCAACACATCCCATCAAGAATAAACATATGTTAACTTCTCCATTGCATCTCTCATTTTTTATGTTTCTTTTGCAAGATTATTCTCAACCAAAATTCAATAATTACTTTAACTGGTATTATTATAGGTGTGGGTCTTAGGTAAACAAGAGAAAACATCGATACAATTATATCTACTACACCCAATCACAGTCTCCCACAGGTCATATATAAATTTGAACTTTCTTCAGGTGTAATGGTCGCATGTTAAGATTTGTTAGAACAAGACCATTGATTGATAAAGGATGCTGAATCCAGAACATTTTTACTGCAACAAATGATGCAACTCAATAAGATGAGCCTACTCAATCTACAGCCAACTGCCAAGTGAACATGAACATTGATGTCCACGTGTAGCCGTGTAGGCTTTAACTAGCTCAAGCAATTGAGCAGTTTGATGCTTGGGCAATAGCACAGTCTCTGAAGCAAGTTCCCAGAAGATTGTGAATTCTATGAATTACCAGTCCAGGAAAAACTAAACTCAAAAAATTACTGGGGCGGAAGATCGCCCAAACTAGATTTCCATACACAATCAAACAATTTTCCTGAGATATCTGACTTAAATTTTGTGCAAGAAACAAACTTTGTTCATAGTTCTCCTTGACTTGTGTTGTACGCAAATATTTCTGATTTTCCAATGACAAAGTTGAACATTAAGCCGAAAATGAAAAGGGTTTCCAGCAAAGAAGATAAAATCTAGGATCCAAGCAAATACCCTCCCAGAAAAAGAGATAAATTAACGTTCTTCCATCACCAAATTAACCCAAAAAACCATAATCTTCCGATCCAAACAAACTACCCGTTTTAAGCTTGAATGCATGATCAACCGTCGTTCTCCCTAAAATCTCAACCTACACTAAAACAAATCCGATACTCATGGATCATTCTATCCAAGAAATCCATCCTCAATCAGCGCCGCATCCCTTGAATCCGAACATCAATTGACGCAAAAAATAAAAGGCCACAGCAAAACATCAACCACAATTGAAGGAAATAAAACAATTTCACCCAGAAAAAAGAAAAAGAAAAAAGAAGACACCTGCACTAATCCCTCCTCAAGGAGCAATCTCTCTTCCTCCATAATGCGTAGTTGAAGCTAAATTTCTCAGAGTTTGCTTGATGGAGAAAAAGAGAAGGCGTGGAATTCTGTGTAGTTGTTCCCACCGTTACGGCATGTGAACCAGAAGTCTATATTATATATATTTATTTCATTGAAGAATGTGCCATAAGCGTCACACCACTTATCCCATACATTAATCATAATTTATTATCTCCAAATTCGAATGTTAAAAGCAGTGAAAAAAAAAATTCGAATGTTAAAAGTTCGATTTTAAAGGAAAGGTTAAATTAGAGTACCACGAATTGAGGTGAGTTAGGTACATCGGGTAGAGTTTAATTTATTTTATCAGGGATTGATGAAATATCATCATAAAGAATTGATGAAATGCTATTATAAGGATATAAGGATAATGTTTTAATATCTCAAATTGCTCGATTTTAATTTGGTGTGTGAGGTTCATATATTTTTATAGACATATATATCCAAATCAATTTTGAATCTTTGGATTCAGCATTAGAGTATTATCATTATAATAGCACGAACTCAATAACTACATAAAATAAAGTTCAACTTACTTGAGGGTATTATTACCATAATTGTAGATTTAATGCATCAATGATTTGTCACATGCACCAGCTTTATAACATTAAATATACTCATGTTTTTATGAACCATTAGATTTATGATTTGGATATTATGCTAAGAGCAAGATCTCATTAACCAGTATGTGGGCGTGATCATTGACTATCAAACTAAACTCATGGTTTGAATTGCTTTTCAGGGAGTGTGCTTGCATTCACGAAAAAAAATGGTTATTGGATTTTGGTTTTTTTTAAAAAAACACTCTTGTGTGTTACTTAAATTCAGATTATGTGTTAGCTTCTGATTAACTTAATTGAAATTCAAAAGCTAATCATATGGTGATTTTGATTCTCCAAAAGTGATTCTAATAATAAAAAAAATTAACGTTAAAATCACTATAATCACTTATTTACTATCAAACACATCATTTCTTATTTTTAGTTTTTATTTTCAAACACGGTCACTTTTGATTTTTCTTTTACTTTTTGATATGAAATTCATAATGTCATTATCCTTTATTATGATGCTGAATTGTTTAACATCTATATTAATCTTGGTATTTATTTATTATAGCTATTTTAGAAAATCTAAATCAGATTAAAATATTTTTAAAAAATTATTTGAACAAAAATTAAAACGTCGAAATTAACTCGATCGAAACCAAACCAAACCTAAACCTAAACCTAGGATTGGTCTGTTCGGGTTTTCAATTACTAATGTGTAATGTGTTGATTTGAATCGTAATTTTACAAAACTGATATTATTGGTTTGGTACGAGTTCTTATCATAAATCGAATCAATCTAGTTTTGCTCATCATAGTCAATATATAACATGGGAAATACATGATAAATACATGTTTAGGAGGATGAAATGATGTGAAAATGAATTATATATACTAGTGGGATTAGCACACGCTTTGCGTGTGAAAATCTGAATAAACTTGTTGGTGGTTCGGTTTTTTTTTTTAAGAAATGTTGATAGTTCAGTAACTGAATTCCATTTTTCAGGGAATGTGATGTATTTTTAAGTGAGATGTGTTTCAAAATGGGCACAAATGTTTTTCACGAAAAGAGTAAAATGAAGGGTAAAATAGGAGAAAAAACTTGGTGTCCCCAATGAGAAGAAACAGTTATTATACTTATCTCAACTTTAATAAATAGTAGAGATGCATGACCTCGTTCCGTAATGGGAAGGAAGACTCGTCCTAATTCATAGGAATATGCATTTCCACGATCTTGGTTGCTTTTACTCATTCTCATTATTTATTTATTTATTATTTATATATATTAGTACAAGTAGCACATGCATTACATGTGCATAAAATATATATTATTTGAAATTAAATATTATTTATAAACTTGAATTTAATTATAATTTTTGTTTAAATGTTAGGATAATGTGACAATGGTTAGGATAATGGAGATAGTGAAACAAAATGTGGAAAGTTTTTGAATAAAAAATTTAATTTTTTGAACCTCCATTATTAAACATCTTAGAAGAATGATAAAGAATAAATTTAAAAATACATTAAAATACCAAATATACTTCTTCCCCAATTTTATCCGCGTTCTTTCAGAAAACCTAGCCGACATTAAATTTTATGCAAAGCGCTCTGCGTCGATCTGAAAACATGGCTCGAAAATCTCCAGATCTTTGACATTACATTTACAATCGTTTCGATTGTGCGGGTGCATCTTCATTCGAACAGTAAGTTTTTCTTGTTTTTTTCGACGTTTGTTGATTAGTAGAAATCTTTTAATGTCATAAGTTTGTGCTTAATGAATTCGATGTTTAATTTTACCCACCAGATAAATATTTAACTTGGTTTTATCTGGATTTCGAACTGATGACTCTGATTTCGTTTTTTTTTTAATTCACATTCGAATCAAGGACTTGAGATTTTTTTAAAATGAGCATTTGGAACTATTATGTGACCAAATCTCTCACAATTAGGGATGGCAACAGGTCTGGGGCGGGTTTGGCTAAAGCCAAGACCCGCCCCGCGCACTCGGCGGGTCCAATTCGGGTTAGACCCGTTGGACCCGTAAAAAATTAAATATTTTTAAATTTATTAAATTAACAAGTTTAAAAATTAACAAAAATCATTAAATTTAATTTCAAATATATATTGATAATATTGGAGACTAAAAAATATTCTCACAAGTTAAAATTTATCAATTTAAAATTAATTAATAATAATTAGCCAAAAAATATTATAATTATATATTTTTATACTAAATATATCATAATAAAATAAATTTAATACAATCCAATAATATTAGACACTCAAATTATGTATAAAATTTTAATTATTTAGTATAAAAATATAATTATATATTATTAATATACATATATATTTTATATTTATATATAAATTTATATTTTAAATTTACATACATATATATATTATGATGGGGCGGGGCGGGTCCGGGACGGGTTTGGCCAAACCCAAGACCCGCCTCGGACCCGCTTAGGCGGGTCTAGATTCGCCCCCTCGGGGCGGGTTTGATGCGGGAGCGGGTTTAGATTCGACCCATTGCCATCGCTACTCACAATTTAGTAATTTCACTCGAACACAACCTAATTTGAATTTGAGCTGAAGATGCAAAATAATGAAAATTTATAAGCACTGCATGTGATCATTTAAAAATCGAAAATCATTTGCATTATTTATTAATAAATTATTTGTTTCCCAACCTTTCCCCTTTTGTGTCATTCTTTATTAATGTCACAGAAACTGCAAGCCTTACGAAATCAATGAAAGAATGAATAATATCAAATCCATCAAATTCTCAATCTTGAAAGATATGCATTTATTTTGATAGATTTGTGTGTAATAAATGTTTTTTTCTTGTGTGTAAACAATCCCCTTTAATAGACACAAAAGGGGAAAAGCTGGCAAAGACCTGCTTTGAGATAAGGCTTCAGCATGAATACAAAGCTGCTCATATCTCATGTAGTGACCCTGCATTCAATTATCTACTAACTAGCAACTATGACATGCATTAATCTTTAAAAAAAAAAAGATAAACACTTAACAGAGTAAAACTTGCAGAAACATAACTCATAATATACATATCAATTTAGTGCAAAGCTTAACTCAGTAGTGATACAACCATATCGAAAAGACTTAAAGTAAACATTATACAGCTATAAGGAATCCTGCTGTATAATAACTCCTCAAGGCTCCTGCTCCCTAGTCCTGTCTCGAACTCCCAGCTTCGTCCATCCTGCGACCTGCCCCGTGTATTGGGGTGTCCAAGATAATAACTAGGACGTGAGCGACTAACGCCCAATACATAAACATGAGTAAATATATGTATATGATGCATGCAATCATGATGACTGGTAACAGGTCACCTAACAAGTCATGCTCAGTACATGCGCCACATGAGTGATGTAACCTCGTGGATCAACCTCTTGGTACAACCACACTTGTCTAATACACCGGAATAATCAGACATACATGTCCCCGCCGTCGCGGTACTCCCAGCGACAGACTATATATAAATATAGAGCTGAGCGGCTCTATAATCAAGGTATATCAAGGTACAGGTTCAACATGTATGTGCACATGACATATAAATATGGAAAGCAGTAAAACATATATCATGCCACATAATAATGCCAAAAAAATGCAACATATAAACATCTATACTCGCTGGCAATCTCAGTCAATGTGTACTTACCTCTAGGCTAGTTCAAGTCTTAGTAGTACCTAGGTTCCAAGCCTATATTCAAAAGTTCGCCGATCACTATACAAGTTCTATAAGCCTTAACTAAGCTAATAAGTACTCCCAAAACTTAATAATATTCCTGAACCATACCTTCGTCCGTCGTAAACCCTTTTGGAGTCACTAGTTCTGGAAAACTGTAACAACGCCTTGTTATTCCAGAACCTTTTTAAAAACCGATAGGGCCCTCAAATGTATACCTCACACTATATAATTGGAGAAGGAAATTCGGGAATTCGTAATTCATTTCTGAATCAACTGACCCCTATTTATAGGCCAAGGATCCGGCCACGTTCGGAGCATCCATTCCAGCTCAATGCTTGCATGTGTGACACGTCGGGTTCGGTGCGTCCGAAGTCGGGATCGGACCATCCGAACTGCTCTATGTCCGACACTTGTCAAAACTCATGGCTTAGTCATCGTGCCTTGTTGGCTGAAGGAGTTCGGATCGTCCGATCTTGCCTTAACTCCGAAGTAAATATGCTCATCATCAGAGCTTCCGATTCATAGGGTTCGGATCGTCCGAACTGGCCAACTTCAAAAGTCCAATTCTTGCTTATGTAGCCCGATCAAGCCCTTGAATTGGTTAAATACTAACTCTTAATTATGTTTATCATATTATTATCTTAAAATAGAATCTGGGTTACTACATTCTCCCCACCTTTAGATATTTCGTCCGCAAAATAAAATCTAAAGACAAATCAAGATAATAATATGAAACAGAAAACCATGTTTTATTACAACGAACTGTAATTACATCTATATATGGTAATCAAAAGTACAAAGCAAACAACTCGGAATATTCTATCCGCATACGGCTCTCTGACTTCCAAGTTACTTCCTCGACGCCTCGGCGCTGCCACTGTATCATCACAAGTGGTATATTCTTGTTCCGAATAACTTTCTTCTTCCTGTCTAGAATACAGAGTGGTCGGTCAACATAAGACAGATCTGCTTCTAACTAAACATCAGTAGGTTGGATAATATGTGACTCATCAACTATATACTGTCGAAATAACGACGCGTGAAAAACATCATGAATATTGGAAAGACATGACGGTAATGCCAAATGATGAGCAACGTCTCCAATCTTTTCCAGTATCTGGAAAGGCCCAATATAGCTAGGTGATAACTTGCCTTTCAAACCAAATCTCATCACCTTTCTGAAAGTTGATACTCGAAGAAATACATATTCACCAGGCTCAAACTAAAGTGGCCTGCGATGAATATTTGCATAACTGGCTTGCCGGTCTTGAGCAGTTTTGATCCTTCGTTTGATCAAATCTACCTTGTCTACAATCTGTTGTACCAATTTTGGACCCTCCACTTATCGTTCTCCTACCTCATCCAAGAATAGTGGAGTACGACATCGTTGATCATACAATGTCTCGAAGGTGTCATATCAATACTACGATGATAACTGTTATTGTAGGCAAATTCAATCAAAGGTAACTGATCCTGCCAAGTCAAGCCAAAATCCATCGTCGAAGCACGCAACATATCTTCAAGTGTACGTATCGTCCGTTCTGACTGTCCATCAGTCTCCGGATGATATGCAGTGCTTAAACTCAGAGTGGTATCCAATGCCTGCTGAAAACTACCCCAAAAACGTGATATAAACCGCGGATCTTTGTCACTGACTATGCACACCGGAATCCCATGTAATCGCACTATCTCCTGGATGTATAAGCATGTCATGAGATCATAAGAATACTCCTTGTTGTAAGGAATGAAGTGTGCTGATTTCGTCAAATGGTCAACAACGACCCAGATAGCATCACACTGACATGAAGTCATAGGCAAGTAGGTGACAAAATCCATAGTCACATGCTCCCCCTTCCATTCAGAAATCTCAAGATTCTGCAATAATCCACCTGGTCATCGGTGTTCAGCCTTGACCTGTTGACAAACAAGATATCGAGAAACAAATTGATACACACTCCGCTTCATCTTCTACCACCAGAATCTAGTTCGCAAGTCCTTATACATTTTAATGCTTCCAAAATGAACAGATAATCGACTCATTTGAGATTGAGATAGAATATAATAGTCAAATAAATTCCCATTCTGCAACAAAGAACAACGTAATAAACTAAGATTAAATCAGAAACCAAAAGGATAAAATGAAAGTATATTATTACATATATATTTGTTGTGAAAAATACTCGCAAGCGTACGAGTGTCAAGTTTTAATATAGTGATAAAATCAGATATCGATCCCACAGGGAGTAAAATGAAAATATTCAGTACTTGTAATTAAAATAGTCTAAACTTTATCTAGAAAATCAATATTTTAGAAATTCGCAATAAATAAAAATAATCAGGATGTTTTTGATAGCACGCACACAACTCGCAGAAATAATCAATCAGAGAATAATGGTTTAGAGGCTTAGATTTCACCTGGTTTCAACAACAATCAATCCTAATTAATTAATCTTCATGAATTCGAATCAATTAATAGCCAAGAACACTTAAGTTTATTATTTCCATCTCCCGAGCAACAAATAATTTTTATCAACTACAATTAAATTCCAATATCCCTATTAAGAATTTATCGCAGTGATCTATCACAAAACAATGTTCTTTTTAAAAGCTCTGTTAAAATTATACACTCTCCCGAGCTGTATAAATAATTAACAGTGTAATTTCTATTGGTTCTATTCAAAATCTCCTCTCCCGAGTGCCAGATTTCAAATAAATATAACAAATCAATTATTGATCAGATAATTAAAAAGACAATCAATTCTAGAAAAAACAATTAATCTAGAAGAAACTCAATTCAATAAAATCAAAAATTCATGAAAGTGTCTACACCAGGTTCCATCCGACCTCTAGACTATAAAAATTTAGTTCATAATAAAATTCTGAATAAAACAATAATTCATAAATCCATACATATTCAGAATAAAATAAAAGATAAGAAACAAATCCGTCGTCGACGCCGTGTCCGGTCTATCGATCTCCGTCTTTGTTATTCAATTAAAGCACAGAATCCTCCAGAAATCACGATCAAGCTCCAAAATCTCTTCTCTGATCTGTACGTGTTGTGGCGGCTTTTTGATTCTCACGATAAAATTTCCTTTTATACATGGAAAATAAAAGCCCAAATAAAAGCCCATAAAATACTCGCCGAAGATTAAAACGCTGAAATTTCACGACGGGCGCCCGCTCCAGAAATCCACGCGGGCGCGCATAAGCTTTTGCCTTGAATCTCCAATTCTCCACTTCAACGCGATTGCATACTTTCTCTCCCTCTTTAGCGCTTTTTTTAGAGCTAATAATTGAGCCCAATGGAAAGCCCAATAACATTTCTCTTCTTTTTTTTTTCTTCTATGTACGTTCCTTTTCTTCCTCTTTTCTTTTCCTTTATTTTCTCTTTTCTTTTAATTCCCTATTTTCTTCTTCAATTTCTTCTTTTTCTCTTTTTTCCAAATAAATTCAATAAATCACTGTAAATACAAAAACAACAAAATACCCACATAAATTTGATCGAAACAAACATTTAACAATTAAGATCATACCTAAATTAAGTGTATAAAATACACTTATCAAATACCCTCAAACTTAAACTTTTGCTAGTTCCGAGCAAAACTAATCAAAACCATAACTTCCAAAAACTCATTCTATCAAACCAACAAGAATAGTCAAGAAATATTATGGAGCAACGACCTCAAAAATAATTTCAAAAATTCAAATCCAATCTCATCCAACCTACTAACACTTGAAAGTTTCAGTCATAACAAAATAACCGCATAAACTCACAATCTCTGCAACTCACGTTCAAAACACTCTTATCCAAGTTCAATTCACATATTCATAGATCATGAGGATTTTTCAAGGTAACTAGGGATCACATTCAAGAAGGATATTAATCAAAAACACTCACAAATAGGTAAATGCAAAGAATAAGAGTGTGTGCGTATTTAGATCAAAATTCAGAATCATTAAAAGTATCAATCAACAGTCCATAGGCTAAATTCTCGCAACTCTTCTCCACTAGTATATTGGGCAACTGAGACTCAGTCAATAGGACTTAATCAGCTTATAATGTAAGGCCTGGCGTATGGCTACAAATAAAGGATTAGAATTCAAAAATAAGGAGTAATTTATACTTATGCTTAATTCTAATTTCAACTCCTTTTCATTCACAATTTCACACTCTTTTTTCTTCACTTCATTGATTTTTTCAACTTTCAACTTTTCTCTTTTTATACCAACAACTTTTTTCATAACTTTTTCAACCACAAATTTTTTCAACTCTTTTTCTTTTCTACTACCTTTTTTCTTTTCACAACTACCTTCTTCATTTCAATTCATCCACCACACCATTTCATTTTCACAAATAAAACTAGAAGCATATAACATTTTAGCATTCAAATTACTCCCTTAAAGGTAGAAAATAGTGTTTAGGCTATTCAGGTAGTCAATGTAGGACCTTGAAATAATGACGAATGGGGTTCATCACACGTTTACATGCATGCCATTCGATTTTCAATAAGCTCAAACAAGGTACTAGAGATAACATAAATAATAGGTAGCTTGAAAGCTCAAACGCATTCAGAAAAATTGCCTAAATCATTCCTAATCACAGTTTTGCCTGTATTTCGCCTCGAAGAGTGTTCGAACTAGTTTTAGACAAGTCTCAATCCACAATCAAATCATACAAATCTCAATCAGTGCAAAAAAGATAATCATCAGCAGTAAACGATGATTTTCAACAAAAATTTCAGATTGTACCTCAAAGTACTAATATACGTGTAAGCTCAAATGGGCAACTAAGGATAACTTATATCAAGAAAAATTAGGCCCAAAAATCCAAACAATGCCTCAATCATATCTATGTTTGTATGTCTCAAAATCAAATTTAAGTATTAATCACAGAGTATATAGGAAATTGTTCATCTAATTGGTTCCATTTTTTCCAAAAATATTTGTCAAATAATCATGGATTTCAGTTATAGCACAAAAAATTTTCTCATCATTGGCCATGCATCCAATTCTTTCTTGACTTAATTCAATTCAACTAACACTCCTAAACTCAAACAAAAATTTTATCTATAAAGCACACATAATATTCAACTACAATATCAACCAACCAACTAATTCAAACATTGATTCACCCCCCCAAACTTAATGTAATCATTGTCCCTAATGATTAAAAATAAATAAAAAGAGCAAGGGACTCATACCTTCATCACCGAGCATTAGTACCCGGCGTCATCATCATCTTCATGAATAGAAAAAATTGGCAACATGTATAGCACCATTAGAAAGCGACCATGGGAGGAGGCGATTTGCAACAACATGAACACCTATTAACCTGAAAAGGAGACATGCACACGATAAAGACACAAAATAAAGCCCAAAGCAAGCAAGCATAAAATGTTTCATGTATAGAGGAAGAAGGAAGAGTGCGAGGCATGGCGAGCTTCAGATGGTCGATCTTGCATGATGTTGGACAGCTTGGAGGAGCTGTCATGAAGTGTATGCTATATGTTAATCGGTTCAAGGTTCACTGCAAGAACATGATATCACATGGTTGATGCACTGTGGAGTTAATTAGAACAAGGAATGGGAGGCTACTGGAAGTGCAAACTGCGCATGGAGGTGTTGCTGCATGGAGGAGTAGCAGCTGGAGGTGTGGTGATCTGCACTATGATGCGCTGATGG